>NW_025534006.1:0-313581 GCF_020615455.1 Coregonus clupeaformis | reverse complement strand
CATCAACAATTCCAAGACCATTACACTCTAGTTATTTAAAATGGTATAGTTAATACTTCATTCAAAATAGACAGGGCAATCACTGACTCTGTTTTGATTCTGGCATTTCTGTACCCCTTTCAAATGTAGGAGAACAAAGCTATGTAGCATGTAAGCTTATTTTGGTGAGCTGGACAGGTGGGAAGATAGATAAAAAAGTAGTGTGAAGGGCGAGGAAGAAGGGGTTCTCACCGGTGACAGTCTGGAAGGCGAGCAGCTCGATGTCCTCCCCCCCTGAGTTGGCTGAGCTGTTGTACTGAGTCAGAGCACTGCTGAACTCCTGGTCCCCCTTCATCTCCTCCACAGACTTCACATCTAATGGGCCAGAGGACAGGAGGGAATGAATGACGGAGGGAGGGAGAGTGGGTGGCTGAGTGAGTGACATTTGTTTAATCAATTTCACTCATGCTTATAACAGCACTGACAGAGAGATTTTTTTTTATTGTTACACATATTGGAAGACCTTAAAAGACCCGGTGCAGTCAAAAACCTGATTTTCCTGTGTTTTATATATATTTCCACACTATAAGGTTGGAATAATACTGTGCAATTATGAAAATTATAATAATACCCTTTGTGTAAGAGCTGTTTGAAAAGACTGCTTGAAATTTCAGCCTGTTTTGGTGGCATGGTGTTTTGGCCTGCCTGTTGACATCACCAGGCAGTAAGTTAGTAAATAGACCAATAAGAAAGAGAGTTCCAAACCTCTCTGCCAATAACAGCTAGTTTTCAGTTTTCCCCTCCCAGACAGTCTTAGCAAAATTCTCGCTTGAGAAATTGCTCTTTGCTAAGAAGCTAGCTATCTTTCTTTCTTTTTGACCATTTTAGTTGAAAACAATCACACAGTAACTCACTTAATTGTTACCCAGAAATGATTTGATATTGAGATAAAAACGGCTGCTTTAAAGTAATTAATCAAAATCACTTAAACATTAGACATGTGGTAGAGATTGTTAGGGACAAAGTACTCCCCTCTCCTGTCGGTTGACTGTGGCGACGGGCGGACCCTTGACTTCTCTGTACCTCTCTCTTCCTCTCTCTTTGGTTTCTCGCTCTCCTCTTTTCCCTCGTCTTCCTTTTCCTTGCTCAGTTTAGGGACGTTCACCTTCTGCTTGCTCTCCACCACAGCTTTGGACAGCAGCTCAAACACATTGTTAAGGTGGGTGTAGATCTGAGGGGAAGCATGGGAACAGATGACTTCAGTCAATACCAGGGCCTGTATTCACAAAGCGTCTCAGAGTAGGAGTGCTGATCTAGGATCAGGTCCACACTGTCCATGTAACCTAATTTATTGTGATTGTGAAGGGAACATTGATCCTAGATCATCACTCCTACTCTGAGATGCTTTATTCTTTATTCTGAGACTGGCCCTGATACATGCAGACATAGTGATGCTTAAAGGTCCCACACAGTCATCCTATTTCCCCAAGTAAAAATAGCCTTTGAATGACCAAAACATCCCCATAATATTTTTACACTTTACTCAGAATTGAAGAAATTGTACCTTTTCTCTCATCTCTAACTATGAGGAAGCCTGAAAGAACAGGCTGAGTGGGTGGGGAGCTTATATTCATGAGCTCGCCTTGACTGACAGCTCTTTGAAACCATGGGGGGCCATTGCCAGGTAAAAAGGTAAACAATGGGCCACATGTCATTGATGACCAGGTAGACAATGGGCCACATGACATTCCGAGCCTAAATAGTAGGCCTTAACCCATTTTCTCTGCAAAATGCTCTCATAGTCAACAGAGCTGTTGGATATCAGACAAACAGCAGCAATACACAATTGCATTTCTATTGTTTTGTAACTAATTACAGAATACAGTTCACTGATACACTTCTTCACAAGAATTAGTAAAGCCTGAGTCACCTTAGAAGCTTAGACATGGGAATGTACATGAAAACAGCATACAATAAGTGTGCGAAAAACAGCATACAATAAGTGTGCTGGACAATATTATGAATAACAATATGTTCAGAATTGTATGTATAGATCAGACATTTATTTGATCATTTACAACAGGACAGCATAGCCCAAAATATTGATCAACATAAACACTCATGAGAAATAAAGGTGAGACATAATTTGACATAAAAAAATAATTAAGAGCCATTAGCCTAATATAGGCACCCAGCCGCCCTACAGTGTACAGGACCCCATTGATTCGTACAATTTGTAACACTAATCTCCCATCCAAATGCTTGAAAAAAACATACAAAGTAACAAAATGTGATTTCATGTAAACGTTAATGACTTAGGCTTTAGGTAATGCAACCAACTACAGCGATTGATGGGGAGGGGAAGGGAGAGGAGGGGGATCCATGTACCCTGATTCAATCAAGCAAACTTCAGTAACCCACTTGGCTTCAGTCACCCCCAAGATTGAAGCGGGACACAAATCCAGCTATGGCCTCCTCCTTGTCAGGCCTCTCACACTGGGCAGACAGGGGTCCTGGGATGGACCGCTCACACAGCTTCCCCACATACTGTAACATGCTGGATCAAGGGTGACCTTGTTGAAGAGGAGGTCCAGGCCTGTAATGTTTTTGAAAAGGGAAATGTTCGTTAAACGGGTAGTGAATTTAATATCCTTTTATTTACTGTTCTGAGTTATGATGCTATCAATTCGTTGATGTAGTGATCTATTCATTCTACATTGTGTTTTCTGGTGTTCGTATTTGGAATTGTGTGTGCCTGAAATGTTCAATTGGTGCAGATTCTAAATGAACAGTGGTGTAAAGTACTTAAGTAAAAATACTACTTTAGTCGTTTTTTGGGGTCTGTACTTACACTATTTATATTTTTGACAATTCTTACTTCACTACATTCCTAATCGGGAAAGCCGATTTGGTATCACAGCATTCCTGCTGCGGTGGTTGCCTGGGAAGCTGTGCAGACAAATTAGATGTTGAATTTTCTAAAATGTCTATCATTACAGCTTGATGATAGTGAAAAGACAAAAGGAGATGGAAAGTGAAAATAATAATGATACTTACATTATGGTCAGCGCTTGCAAGATCCACTGTTCCACTGTCAATGATGGTATTGCATCCGTTTTTAGGATTAGCTTCCTGGCAGACCCATCGATTATTCTCCCCAATTGATAAAGCAACTTCGCTCGAAATGTGCACTGCACACCCGTGACATGATCGTAATTTTCGGTGCAGCCTGTCCACCCAAAATGAAAACGAGACACTGCTGTCGGATTGTCTTCATTCTTCGGAAAATAGTGTAACGTTAAATTTACACTATGGCATCCAGTCACAGCTTTTTGCCGGCATGCTGGTAAGTAGCTTGCTATCTAACAGTCACACCACAGATGAAAGGCTACCAGTTTATAAAAAATATATATATATATTTGGTCGTACGTTCTGCTTGAGCTAGCTACTAGTAGTAGCTTGCCTATGGTTTGTAAACAAAGCCAAAGCAAGGTGTAGGAACACATGCAATGACGGTTTAAGGCGGTACATATTTAAATTAGTTAAGATAATAAGATGCTACCATTGGTGTATTACATTTCCGGCTTTATGTGACGTTGGATAAAGCCGGAAGTAAATCCTTGGTAATGGCTGTCTGAATCCAAGCGTTTGACATGGGGAAGGGGACCAGTAACTTTATGATCAAACTTTATCAATGTGCCAACTACAGTCATTTTTCATACTTGGGTACCCTACTTTGAACTGGTTTCATCCAAATATCATCCAATGTGATGAAAAACATGATTTTCACTGTTTGGGACCATTAAAGGGGGTTGTTGAATGTAACTAAATAACCCAAATATCCACTAACAAACTCTCTAGATTGACAACAATAGCCTAGGGAAGTGGAAAAACCATACCAAATGTAACAGAACCCTCATCCCCCTCTCTTCTCCCCTCCTATACTCACATTGTCCCAGCTGAACTCCAGCATGGGCCGCACCAGGGTGAACTCTTCGTCGACCTTCTTGCCCTGCAGGTCGGAGAAGACCTCCTTTAGGCCGTCCCCGATGCGGTACATGGTCATGTCCCGGCGGAAGATCACGCTAAAGGGGAACATGTCGAAAAAGATGCCCCTCTTCATGGGTAGCTTCTCATACCCCGGGGCCGTCTTCTGCTGGGGCATGCGGTGCTTGAAGGCAGCGTTGTCAAAGTTCATCTTGTAGATCTGCGGAAAGAGACTTTGAAGGTAATCATGGAAACGCAGCTTTGAGGATCTTAAGGTTGTGAGGATCTTGACAATGGGGCCTGACACTAAAGTTGCTTGACAATGGGGCAAACAATTGCACTTGGAAAGTGATGCACTCCTAGGTCTAGGTCGGAGGAGTTACTTGCAGGTGCGTTGGGGTGTACATAACATTGTTCTAAGAAGTAGCTTCAAATAGGTAGATGCCCACAGTACAGTACATACCACATATGTCATCTTCTCAGTCTCCTCTTTGGACAGGATCTCAACTTCAATGTCCGTGTTGTAGAACTGCCTTCCCACTTGAGACAGCTGGCCTACAGTATGGGAAGAGAGAACAAGTATTTTTACAGGTTGGGGATGTGTGACATGGACCCTATGTACAGTATTACCAAATATAGTGCTTCCAGAAAAATAGTGTTTGCTATGTTTGTCCTCTGTGGTGGTTCCTACCTACCTTTGACAAACTGGGTGAAGCCCTTGCGGGTGCTGCGGTAGTGCAGGGTGAGGCTGGTCTCACACTCCTCCTCCACACAGAAGCTGGGAGGCTGCACTTTGGGGAAGGAGAAGCGGAAGTACTCATGCAGGTTGTCCAGCTCATTGATGAAGTCACGCACATTACGACCCAACACCTGGATGAATGGATAAGGGATAAATAATGACATTACACACACACCAGTGTATTGATCATTGATTAGGGCCAATTATGCCTAGTGTTAACTCAGACACTTGAGGAGGGCCACTAGGCACTAGGTTACCTTGAGAATCCTCTCATAGCCGTAGTTCCCAATCCTCTTCACCATGTAAACCCCAAAGGCATACATGAGCTCATCATGGGTCTTCCCCAGGACCTCACCTGCTGCCTTGGCCAGCCGCAGGATCAGGTTGTCACTGCAGGGGAAAAAGGAGGATACCTAGATATGACATTTACATTTTAGTAATTTAGCAGATGCTCTTATCCAGAGTGACTTACAGTTAGTGCATTCATTGACCTGTTGTCTATGTGTGTGTTGTTATGTATTGATGGTCAATGTAAACTTGTTGTGCTTTTGCCAAGTCTGTCAGGAAAGAGATTAAAGTGAAACCTCAAGTGACTTCCCTTCCTGGTAAAATTAGAATAGAAAGTAAATATGACGCATATGATGGGTACAGATATGTAGTTAGACCCGACAGTTAGATGGGATATGACCGTACTTGTACATCTGATGGCGGACAAACTTGAGATGTGGTATCTCTGCCCGGGCCTCTATCAGTCTCCATACATCCTCTCCGTAGGACTCGTTGATATAATCATTCACCGCTTCCAAGTACAGGCCGTACATCTTAAGGGGGTTGGGAACCTCCAGATTTCTGTCAAGTTAACTGCTTTACTGAGGAAGGGGAAGGAAAGAAGAAGTGTAAAACACCTGCAGTCTGAGTCATTTTGCATATAGGATGAACTTGATGTTAAAAACTATGTTATGAGCATACCAGGCGCTATGAAGTGCCTCATTATTCATTGTCACAAATATTTTCCAAAATCAATAAATCATCCCTTTTGGGAATGACGTTTTCAGACAGAGCAAGATTCTCCCCTTTGGAATCTTGCTCTACTCACAGCTCTACTCTACATGTGCAGTACTTGCATTTCACATGTAGTATTTAACCGATGAGTAAAAAGGAGAAAATCAATCTCACCCCTACAGTTGAAGTCGGAAGTTTACATACACCTTTGCCAAATACATTTAAACTCAGATTTTCACAATTCCTGACTTTTAATCCTAGTAAAAATTCCCTGTCTTAGGTCAGTTATGATCACCACTTTATTTTAAGAATGTGAAATGTCAGAATAATAGTAGAGAGAATGATTTATTTCAGCTTTTATTTCTTTCATCACATTCCCAGTGGGTCAGAAGTTGACATACACTCAATTAGTATTTGGTAGCATTGCCTTTAAATTGTTTAATTTGGGTCAAACATTTCGGGTAGCCTTCCACAAGCTTCCCACAATAAGTTGGGTGAATTTTGGCCCATTCCTCCTGACAGAGCTGGAGTAACTGAGTCAGGTTTGTAGGCCTCCTTGCTCGCTCATGCTTTTTCTGTTCTGCCCACACATTTTCTATAGGCTTGAGGTCAGTGCTTTGTGATGGCCACTACAATACCTTGACTTTGTTGTCCTTAAGTCATTTTGCCACAACTTTGGAAGTATGCTTGGGGTCATTGTCCATTTGGAAGACCCATTTGCGACCAAGCTTTAACTTCCTGACTGATGTCTTGAGATGTTGCTTCAATATATCCACATAATTTTCCTTCCTCATGATGCCATCTATTTTGTGAAGTGCACCAGTCCCTCTTGCAGCAAAGCACCACCACAGCATGATGCTGCCACCCTCCAATTGACTCAAATTATGTCAATTAGCCTATCAGAAGCTTCTAAAGCCATGACATAATTTTCTGGAATTTTCCAAGCTGTTTAAAGGCACCGTCAACTTAGTGTATGTAAACTTCTGACCCACTGGAATTGTGATACAGTGAATTATAAGTGAATTAATCTGTCTGTAAACAATTGTTGGAAAAATTACTTGTGTCATGCACAAAGTAGATGTCCTAACCGACTTGCAAAAACGATAGTTTGTTAACAAGAAATTTGTGGAGTGGTTGAAAAACGAGTTTTAATGACTCCAACCTAAGTGTATGTAAACTTCCGACTTCAACTGTATATCACAAACAAATTTTCACATGCACACAAATCATGCGCACATTTACAGGCACAATGACTTACTTTACACACTTACCATGAGGTTTGAGTGCCAGGTAACCTCCTCAAACACCTCCCTACCTCTACACACTGTTACACAATACTCTTTTGTCAGTGTGGATCAGAAGACTTTTACAATAGCACAAGATGATCCTTTAAAGACTAATCTTTAAATAAGACACTACACTGCACAGTATTGCCTCTAGTCTATGGCACCTCAGACCTAGAATTGTCCAGAATCTAGGTTCCACAGCATTTAGCCTGCTAACACAAATGTTTCCCCATAATATAGCAAAGGTTTTCCAAATGAAAAAGCAGAAGAAGAGGGTGAAAAAATGGGTCCCTTACCTGCAGTCCCTCAATGGTATGTAATTCGCTGGTCCAACTGCGGGAGCGAATGCCAAAATGCTGCTCCCTGCTCTGACTGGCCAAACAGCTGCTCATGACACTGACCCTCTTCAGACACTTCTCTGTCAGATCAATGGGTGGCAGGGCCTAAAATAAGAGCGCCAAGGCATGTTTCTGGCAGGTACCAAAGAAAAAGGAATAGTGGTGACTTTATAACTCGCTGAAGACATAACAGGCAATGTGTGTGTGTACTGTGCTGTAAGTATGGGTTTGGATCTTGGTTATGAATGCCAAAAGGAAATGTGTGTGAGCTTATTGAGGGGAATCTCTCAAGAGGGCATGTCCCCCCTGTGATATAAGTCTAAATGTTTTAATAAATCAATATACTGTCTAGTTGTACATATAGGGCTGTGGACTAGGAGGTCCATTGTCACAAATACATATATATTTTTAATCAGTAGGCTCTATTACATACCACAGAGGGACTGTTTATCCCATATGTAACTCTGTGTTGTTGTTGTTGTTGTTGTTATCGCACTGCTTTGTTTTATCTTGGCCAGGTCGCAGTTGTAAATGAGAACTTGTTCTCAACTGGCTTACCTGGTTAAATAAAGGTGAAATAAAATACAAATAAATAAAATAGGCCAAGGTCATGGATTCAATGGATTTTTGGGGGGTTTGATTTGTTCATCAAAATCAATTTGCAGGCAGGACAAATGGAAGATATTTAAAGATATATAAATATATATATACCAGGTTTTAGAAGTTCAAGTGTAACCTGTAGTCGTTTTTTTTATCCAAAATAATGAAATGACAGAATCCCCTGGAAAATCTCTCCTGTTGCAAGTAGGCTACATACCGGTTGGATTGAGAAAGCCCTGTGAGTGTGAACATTGTCTTGATGATGATAGTATGCTTGCCTTTAATAAGTTTCTATAGCCCTCAGGTAATCAGTGGAATGGTATCAAATGCATCAAACACATTGTTTCCATGTGTTTGATGCCATTCCATTTGCGTCGTTCCGGACATTATTATGACCCGTTTTCCCCTCAGCAGCCTCCTGTGATAGGCATAAATTACGTGGGTCTGTAACACAACACACAGACAGAATAGGCTGAACCGACAACTGAGTGAATTTTAATGCGCTCATCTACTTTTCTCTAAATATTCGCTAGGGGGCACCGTTACAACGCTCTCCCTTCAAATGAGAACATCAATGGACATCACCAGAGAGAGAAACTATACTACCGCAACTGATGGGCATTCCGAGTATTTTCGGTGAGCCGGCTCATTTGGCTCCGTTCACGTAAAAGAGCCGGCTCATTTGGTTCCCAAACGGCTCTTCGTTCAAAATGCTTAAAAATCTACCTATAACCATGAAACAAATTGCAAATATCCAATATAAAGCACAAAAGGTAGGCTACCATTATGTCAGATCGTGAAATGCGCGTTCAAATACATTTTTACCTGGCCAAATTATTATATGGCTTGCAAAAAAAATGAAGCATGGACCAGATTGACACGCTCTCCCACTATTTGTTTCTGCAGTGTGGAGTCACACTCTGTAGAGAAAAACTTACAGTATCTGCCGAAAAACGTTGTTTTGCGCTCAAAAAGCAGTGCAGTATGCAAATCAGAGAGCCAAATTAACGGCTCTTTCTCCGAAGCGACTCGGCTCCCGACGTTCACCAAAAATATAATTTTCAAAAAGAGCCGTTCGTTCGCGAACGACCCATCACTGACTACCACCACTGTAAGTGAACCTCCATTCGCCATTGCTTGCACGATTTTCCGTAGTAGCTGCACCTAATTACTTCACATCCTTCATCCTCCTGTCTATGATAATCTTAGGCCAACTTGTTTGATCACAGAAGTTCTGTCTGCTCTGCCAACCATTCTCATCATAACCTACAGATCTTCTAGGCCTACCTGTTATTACAAAGAGGAAACTCAAAGACAAATGCGTTTTAATTAGGGATCTTAAGTATTATTCACGCACTGTAACCAAATGTAGGCTAACAAATTGTTTACTGAATCAATGAGGGAAATTAGCCCTTATAATGCCAGCCACATCCTCCGGTACATGGTGATACTTCTTCAACAAGATTACTTCACTTATTCCAACCACAAATGGCCCCTCCTCCCCCACTCTCTACAACAATATGACAGGTGTGTGTTGAACCAGAGGTAGTTATTTTATTTTGTGTGATAATAAGCTTCCTCTACCACATTTCCTGCCAGAGCTTGATTTCCCCCCTTTCTTTCTCTCTCTCTCTCTCTCTCTCTCTCTCTCGCTGCCTCTCCCTTTCTTCCAGGTGTTACTGTCTTATTTAATGGCCTCTGTACAACTGTGCAGGAGCGACCCAGGAGGTCTGTTGCTGTCTCTAAGCTGGGAAATGGAAGAATATAACAATGTGCTGTTGGCGCCAAGAAGGATCTCTCCACACAGATGCCTAAGGCAATTATTTTAAAGGGGAAATGACTCATGTGATTTTGCTTTGATTTCAGCTATATTACATCAGGTAGTACTTGTGTAAAAGGACTATAGTTTCTGAAAAGCAGCCCAGTCCATTGAAATGATATCTGAAATGGTAGTGTGCAACACCACACGCTGATCCTGTCATCTGCACTCAATGCTTGTTATCTTAGAAGGAGTTATCAGCCTCAGCCAGCTTAACTGGAGGATGATTTGATCATGAGGGTGCTAGGTGGAGACCATGCATAGTGAATACCTGATTCAGCACACCCAGCTGCATAAATGGTCTGCTCCAGGGACGGCTTGTTCAATAGGGCGATATGGGCGACGCACTGCCAAACGGGAAAAGGAAGGGATTTTTTTTCTAATCAATTATAAAAAAAATAAAATAAAAAAAATATATATATTTTTTTTATAAATTTATAAAAAATTATATCACGGCAACAGCAGTTATCAGTGTTCACGTCTGATCTGACAGCCACTAAATGTCAAATCAGGCTAAAGTCGTGCTTCAAATGGCCCCGCCCGTTTTTTGGGCGATTTCAGTCAGGTTGAAAATCGCCCAGAAGTCTCTCATAGCCTGTCATGTAAAATCTATTTTTTTCACATTTCAAAGCTTTCAATACATTCTCTATGGGTGTCTGTGGGCTTGCACTTACGCTTTCGTCATACATAACGTAACCACGAATGAACGTAACTAAGAAAAGACCAGGTAGCAGCCTCAATCAATTCACTACTACTATCAAAATGGCTAGGCTTCAGTCCAACTCGATTGTGTCTTTGAAAGAAGTTCCTTTTTGTCGGCGAACAAATTAAGATAAATTGGCAACGAAACAATTAGGACCTCCCAGACCAAATTTAATAATTCAACAGGTTTCTACTAAAGGCGGAAAGTCCTACACCCGAGGATTTTCCAAAAATTGGTACGAACGAAAAAAGACATTGCCACTCACTCAACTGGATGACGAGGGATACAGGCTAGCTGTCCGCCGCCACAACGATGAGGTTAGTGTTGATAATCACAAGTTTACTGGATGTGGATATGGTGTAATAAAGGCAGTTTATTCAGAGGTAAATATATCTGGAATCGCGTTCACGGACCCGTTCGTCAAACTCTTAGGGAGCTATAAATTAAGCCCCATTACTTACCATATCAGATAAGAGAAATTGCTGCAGCTACATATATTTTACATCCTGGCCCTACATAGTTCACTATTTGCATCACTTACCAAAATATTACATGTGGTCATATATGCTTGGAAAGTGGAGATGCCATAGAACGTCAAAAAAGTAAACATTGCTGGAGACACATTGTCGTTTTGGAGAAGACATCGTGTTTGCTAGCGAAGAGATTTGTTGTGGCAAATGAACTTGGCCTGGGAATTGCCAGGAACCTCACGATAAGATATATGCATCAGCATTGCGTAGTCTCATGATTCTATACGTATTGCGATTCGATACTGTGATTTTATTGCGCACCATATGTCTGTTGCAGAGGGATCAGAAAGCCATGAGAACGAGTTTTGATCAGTCATGGAAATAAAAGTGCTGAAAACTAATTGGCTCCCAATGTGAAAAGATTGAGAACAAGCTATGAAGGAACAATAATGGTGTTTTGGTGCAGGTACAGCCAACTAGCGCTAAAATATTGCGATATTGTCAATACAGTATATCGTAAAGTATCACTATGTAACTCGATTTCTTTCACCCCAATCCCTCAAATTAACGGTAAATAACTGAATTGTTTGCCCCACATTTAGCTAAGATGATTAGCTAGCCAGCTAAAATGTTTTATTTAGTTAGCAGTCGCATCTACAATAGTTTACTGTCAATAACATGTCTCCAAAAATGACGTGGTGTCTCCAATTGTGTTGACATTTTACAATTGCAATGCGCATCCATGAGTATCCACTTTCTGTAGCTCAGCTGGTAGAGCATGGTGCTTGTAACGCCAAGGTAGTGGGTTCGATCCCCGGGACCACCCATACACAAAAATGTATGCACGCATGACTGTAAGTCGCTTTGGATAAAAGCGTCTGCTAAATGGCATATTATTATTATTATTATTATTATCTGAAGAGAGCCCCGAAACATTGTGTGCAGACATTTTATGCAATAAATGAAGTAGGTTCAATCTAGTAGTTCTGATCTTCTGATTGGTCCTGATGAGTTGGGCGAGGTCACCTCCAGGCTACTGTCACTGTTGCATTGGCTCTGAGTCGGGTTCTCTGTCTTCAAATGTTCAGCCTAAGAGAGGGGATTTTTGTGTGTGTGTGTGTGTGTGTTTAACAGTGATGATGTGTGTGTGTGTGTGTGTGTGTGTTTAACAGTGATGATGTGTGTGTGTGTGTGTTTGTGTGTGTGTGTGTCCTCAGAGCAAGAACTCGTGAGTTGGAAGAACTGAGAGGCCTATGGCGTGGGTGTTGTCCTTGGCCACCTGCTGACAAGGCTGACAAGATAGGACCCTTTTGTCCATTGTTATTGGATAGGAACAGAACTTATAACCAGCTCCTGACCTAAATAGATCTTAGCACAACATTTTACTCAACATATCATATTCCATATTCACTATAACAAATATATTTACTACGACATTAGCAAGAACCGCCACATCCTCAGCCGGCTAATCCAGTGTGTGAAGTTTTGCGGAGTGTTTGAGTTAGCTTTGCGAGGCAAAGATGAAACTGAGGGCTCCACCAACCCTGGTAAGCCAACACTTTTGAGATCAGTCAATAAATGCTTCTGGTATTGACTTATATGCTGCCCCTGTCTTCATGTTGTTGCTGGACATATCTTTTTTTTAAATGTGTGTAGGTCACCTAAATCATCAGAAAAATTGCCCCTCCTGAGAATTTTTTCAGGAGCCGCCACTGGTCTGCTCCATTGAAATAGTGACCATATATCAACATTCGATGCCACTATTGTAATTTGCATGCAGATAAAAACACATAGGCTAAAGGTGGTTGTCTTATTCAAAACATTTCCACTGTGTTAAACTTGAACTTATCAGATGCCACATCACGACAGTAACAGTACAGCCTAACACTCCGTTTCCATACTGCCACTGCCACTGGCCCCTGATGAAATTGTAAATCCTGTAGTATAACTGGGCCGTGACTGCACAATAGCTGTATGGAGGATTCACAGTATGGGGCAAATGGAAATCTCAGCTACTGTGCTGTATGTGCTGTAACTATTGTGCCATGTAGTTGAATACTTAATAAGAGTCTATCCGGCTTCCATCTCTCAATCTCCTCCGTCATCGCTTTCCCAGCACAACAATGTTCCCTCCCTCTCTGCATTAGCTTATTGAATCTTCCTGCACAGTTTAGAAAGCATGGTGTGGGGCGGTCCGTTATTCCTTTGCATTGATTTCTATGTGAGTCGGTGTGGTGAGAAGCTAATAGTCCCTGACAAATCACAGCTCCCATTTCCGCGCTCTCTACTAGGATTTTTCAACAGCCGCCAATGGAACCACAGTCCTCTTGGAGGTGCAGAAATGGTGTCAAAGCCTAACAAAGGCAGAGGTAAAACGAAGGAAAAAACTGACTGCTGACAAAAAGAAAGAAAGATCCTGGAGTCTGCATATAAATATTCCATTAACTTTACCCGTCTCTATAACAGTGTGTTTATGCGTTCATTGCCCTGAATTTGAAATGAAATTATTGCAAGGGGGAGAAAAAAAGTAGCCGTTTCCTTCTTCCAATTTTTCCCTCTTCCTTTTTTTTCCCTAATCCAATTTTGGCTTGGCTTGTGACAGCTCTAGCATGGTTTTGTATACTGATTCCCCCTCCCTGTTCATTCACACACACACACACACACACACACACACACACACACACACACACACACACACACACACACACACACACAGCATTGTTAGCGTTACGAGTTCCCCATCACCCTATCTGAATGACTGAATGAATGAATGACATTTTATTTTCGTGTCAAATCGCCAGTTGGCAAACCATCCCTTATGGGATTAATTGACACATAAACATTACAATAATTCACTGTGATAATTCAGTGATAATTCTTCCGGTGTTCTCTGCAGTGCGCACCGCATAAATGTACAGATAAATAAATACAGAAAAATGAAACGGAAATCATTTTAACCCAGTCTGGCACAAAGAGAAGATTCAAGTAATCAATATTATTTCATAAAAATACTTGAAGATAGGTGACTTTCAAAGTGTTGTGGAAGCATTTTCAAAAGACAATATCATTTCTTGCACAAGTAGTCATCTTTTTGCCAGTCTTAATTCAGCAAATGCTGAACTGGGCAGTTCTTGTGCTATTACAGCTAGTACTTTTAATGATTGATCCATAATACAAAGACTGGAAAAACAGTCCAAACAGTGCAAAGCGGATAATGCCCCTTCCTCACTCTCACCACTTTCCACAGCAGTGAACCATAATCTCCCATTCGTATTCCTTTACATCCGATGGGAATCATTTCCCCATGTTCCAATCCCTTCCCTGTCGGGTAACGCCTGTGGGTTAGCGTCAGAGAGTGGAAGCAGCTAAATAGAGACAAGGTCAGCTAGTCATTGTTAGGATACTCCAGAGAATAGGGTGCACAGAGAGGACACATTAGAATGATGGCAGACACAGATCACTGGGAAACAAAAGTGAACACATAATCCCCACTGTATGGGCGATAATTGCATCAGAAAGCAGTAATCTGAGAAGAGGTCGTGGTGAAGCGACAGGCAGGGTGTGTTTGTGAGTTTGTGAGGTGTTTGATCAGCTCAGTCTTTCTCACTTGAGAGGCTTATCTCTGTGTGAAGGCATGCGAAGGAATGGTGTCGCTGTGTGTGTGTGTGTGTGTGTGTGTGTATGTTTGATTGAGGATGTGAGGTAAAAGCCCACTACTGCTGAATCCGCTTTATCAGCATTGAGTGTGTGCAAAAGAGAATGCGTCTGCTGCATGTCTGTCGCTTTGCTTGCAGCATGTGTGTCTGTGACTGTGTGTGTCTGTCATAAATCATTCACACAATAACACCATTACCATGTCTTTAAGATAAAGTGTGAAATGTGATGTATGCACTGTGTGTGATTGTTTTCAGTCTCTCTCATAGTGACTCACTCGTATGACACCACCTTCTTGCTCCTACTCATATTCAACACTTCTTCCCTTAGAAAACCCCAAAAAATCCCTGAATTCATTGTTCATCATGTTTCATTAAATCCAAAGACACCAAAAGAAGCTATTATGTCATTACCATTTTAACATTGGTCTAATATAGATAGTGGATTGTAAAACCAAGCATAATGTTTTTTTCTCAATGACCGACAGTAGTATTGAACTTTGGCCCCAGTTAATCACTGCAACTCTTCTGCTCCCTCTCAGCTGTCAGCCTCAGCCCAGCAGCACTTCTGTCTGTGGTGAGTTAATGATGCCCCTCTGCTGGAGACTATTGCACCATTATGTCCTTCTGAAGGGTCTGGATGAGCCCAATGTCCCTCTAATCCCACTCGAAGTCCTTCCTCTCGATTGGAGCCTCAGCCAAGCACTGGACAGACCTTCAAAATTCTTATACTGTCTTGGCTCTGGCAGCAATTTTGAATGCAAGGAATTAACTTAGAAGTATTTATAAAATGTTCTGTTCTGTTTTCTATGAGCTTGCAGGAGACTCATGGAGGGTTTATTGTAATGCCTCCTTATGGTCATGGCTGTAAATATCAATAGCCTTTATGTCTGTGTCACAATATAAGTAGTAGTTTGAATCAGAGGAACAACAATGTATTCTGGATCACCTCTTTTTAGATTATTTTGTCTGGCTGTGTGTGTGTGTGTGTGTGTGTGTGTGTGAGTGTGTGTGCCACTGCTTGCATGTGTGTGTGTGTTTTAATTGTGGATCCCTAGACATGTCTCAATGTGGTTAAGCTTTGGCTGCTTTAATGGAAAATCGGTGCCAGATTATGGGGACTTTGCAGGATCTCCACACAATATGGGTACACAGTGGTGTGCAGACAGTGAGCCCCAGTAATGAGTTGTGTTGCGGTAGGAACAACACAGATCCAGGGGAGGATGAGGTGGCTCTGTGTGTAGAACAGGAACACACACTGGTTTCAGGACATTTACAGGAGAATCTAGAGCTGTGACTAACACTGATACCATCCTATTCTCTGTTACTTTTCAATTCTGGTAGATATGTTGTGCTATAAAATAGGCCTACATATCTGTGGTTGTTATAAAGATTTAGCATGGCCCAGTTAAGGATAGCTGTCAATTGTCTGGGAACACTGGTTATCTCTTCATTCTTGGGTGGATTTGGTTGTCTATTTCTAAATTCAGCCTTTTTCCTTAAAAGAAAATAAACAGTCATTAACTTTCTACTTTATTAACATCTTGCCGATACCGACAACTACTCAAAACTAAAGAGATCAATAGAAAAGATCAGTAAGTTGAATATCACTTACTTCAAAAATAACATTGTTTATTTTTCGCCATTTTCGTAATGTAATCAAAACCTATTCTTGAGTTTGCTGTAATCCTTTGTTCTGGGCTTCAGGCTGCATCCAGGCTTCTCCTCCATCATCCTCTAGGCAGCCATGTAATTTGTCTGTTACATAATCACCATCATTGTTCCTGAGAAGAACACTAAGCTTAAAACCAATTACATAATCACATAGAGATTGCAGTCTGACAACTATATTTGGGAAGTGATTGTTAGCCAGAGAAGGTGGGAAGTCAATCGATTCATTCAAGTGTGCTTTAGTTTAGTGAGAGCTGTGCTGCCACAGGAACCGGCCTGTCAGTTAGTCAGTAAAACCTCTCATTTGTTTAGTGAAAGACGCTCTCTTCTCTTCCCAGCGACCACCCAGCCCAGAGTAAATCTGTCAACCACAGAATGAGATTACCATAAAACCCTAACCCTCCCTCCCCATGCACGTCCGAAACCAACACCCCAGCAGGGGAGGGCGGGGAGGCGGAAACTGCATTTCCACAGCTATTGTCTTCCTGAATGCTGGGTGGTGAGATAAACCAACTCTGGCGGGGTGTGCTTTCCTCCATGCCACCCGTGCCAGATGCTGCGGCGTGCCAAGGCAGCCACGTGCCACCCTGCCAGTGCCAGCTTGAAACAACCATCTGTGTGTGGACTCAGCAGTCTCTTTTTCCAGTCCATTTACATTCATATCTAACCCTATTCCACCCTCAGGGAGAGAGTCAATGTGTTTAGGGTCCAAGAGCCCGCCTAAGGAATGCTGTAAAGGAAATTGCTGCTCAGCATTTTGTAATTCCCACTCTTCTCCACCCATCGTTCTGTATTCTGTTAACATTGCTTAAGCATCTCATCAGCCTGGGAGGAAATTGGCAGAAAGGAGGTGGGCAAATCTCCCTGGCTGCATTGTCATCGCCACACACAGACAGCAGAAAGGAAAGAGTTGGGAGTGAACACTGTTCAGGATGCTCAGCAGAACGTCTAGGGCTTTACCTGTTATCAGTCTGCTATCAGAATCACCTGAAGCCAAGGCAGGCTACATTTCTCCACCGCCAAGCTAGATTACATTTCTGAAAGCACTATAAATGGACCTATTGCATTCCGACCATAGAGAAAATGTATCTGTATAACAGCAGACTTTTCTTATTTTCTCTCGCTCTCTCTCTTTCTCTAGAGAGTGAGGTACATTTGAACAAGCCTGGTGACAATAGAAGATCAAAAATAGAATGACCTTGGGTCAGAAGACTGTCTCTGAGATAGATGGCTGCAGCGGTAAAGGATAGTCTAGACTGGGGATTCTTCAAGACTTGGACAGCCTGGAAGTAAACCCCAATACTCATAAATGGTAGGCCTACATAACAGACAGTCCATTGTCTTTCATTTCAAATGAAGGTCAAATTAAGCATCTATGAAGAGTTTATGAATAGTTTATGTAGCCTTCATAAAATATACTGTGTTTAAAATGTGACAGAAATAGGCAGTCCACTCCGTTTCAAAGTTTGCAGGTGATATGTCTATATTGGTCATTGTCTTTTTAGTGTATCTATGTTTAGGCCCATTCATTCTAGCTAATGCAACACTTGCATTCATTCCAATGCATCAGTAATACAGTCCAATACACATAATGCAAACCTATGCACCATAATGCAATCCAATTATTTTGCTCTCTCCCTCTTTCTTAAAGCAATCAACTTCACTTAAAATGTTTTTATTAACAATCACATAGCTATTGTGCCCTGGAGGCCTCTGTTTAATATTTCATCCACAGCTGTGAAAGTCATTAGATGAGATTTCTCTCATATTATTTCAAGCTTTTATCTGACCCTGAATGGAATAACTTATCGAAAATGAATATTTATGGTGACACATTGATATTATAGATACATTTAATGTTATTTCCCCTCGACGCTCACATGAAAACTGACAGGTGAAATGATGAACTAAGATGGTTTGATATATCAACGGTGCAGATATTTGAATAACCCAGGAGTAATACACTGTGATTGATATATAATGCAATAGCAATACGGTATTGTGAATAAATCCTTTATTTCATTCCCCTTCTTATTCCTTTGTCTTGTTTTCCCACTTAGGAAACAGAGGCTGTTGCCTGTTATCTGGTAAAAGTGATCCTAAATTAAATCACAGAGACTTTAGGCAGTAACCTTGTGTAATGTTCCAACATCTCTCTCTATCTCTCGCTCTCTCTCTCTCTCTCTCTCTCTCTCTCTCTCTCTCTCTCTCTCTCTCTCTCTCTCTCTCTCTCTCTCTCTCTCTCTCTCTCTCTCTCTCTCACGTTTCTCAACATTTAGAGTTGTAGTATCGATTCCCATATGAACAGAACGAGGCCCTTTTTCCCATGGTGCAGTTTCAACTTAACTCATAAATCAATAAATCGAAATACTCCGATGAGGCTGCTCGCAGAAACACTCCCCAAATTGATATCCAATGTAGGCTAAATGAACAGGCATTAACCCTACCTTTCTCTCTCTCTCTCGCTCTCCTGAGATTAATCTTTTATACTGAGAACCAGACTTCAGTGAATGCATCTGGCAGCCACGTGCCACCCTGCACGAGGTGAAATCTTGCATGGAGCCCCAGACCGAGGGTGATTGACCGTCATCTTGAACTTCTTCCATTTTCTAATAATTGCGCCAAAAGTTGTTGCCTTCTCACCAAGCTGCTTGCCTATTGTCCTGTAGCCCATCCCAGCCTTGTGCAGGTCTACAATTTTATCCCTGATGTCATTACACAGCTCTCTGGTCTTGGCCATTGTGGAGAGGTTGGAGTCTGTTTGATTGAGTGTGTGGACATGTGTCTTTTATACAGGTAACGAGTTCAAACAGGTGCAGTTAATACAGGTAATAAGTGGAGAACAGGAGTGCTTCTTAAAGAAAAACTAACAGGTCTGTGAGAGCCGGAATTCTTACTGGTTGGTAGGTGATCAAAGGTCTCTCACAGTTGAAGTGTACCTATGATAAAAATTACAGACCTCTACATGCTTTGTAAGTAGGAAAACCTGCAAAATTGGCAGTGTATCAAATACTTGTTCTCCCCACTGTATACCATATAAGTAATCTGGTGCATATTTGATGCAAGTGAACCGCTTTATATAACCAGTGAGCTTCGGGGTATTGCTCTGCAATTCTGATACTTATCTAGATGAGGTTTTAGGCCCAGTCTCATTCTGCATTAAATAGATGGATTGTATGCATTATTCACAGTCTGATATCTATTGTCTCCTTACTTATGGAGTTCTCCTCCCTGAAAATACATGCATACTTTATTGTTTTGATCAATGGCAATACAGGATTTATACAAACAAGCTAAGAAGAAAGTGTACAATCCTTCCTCACTGACCTTTGTCAGTTTTGGAAAAATACTCTTTCATTTGCCTCCAATTTTCACATTGAAAGGATATCAGCTGCAGAAAGATACCATCAATGCTCTTTCTTACCACCATGGAGCACATTGCCACAGTATAGAAAAGGGAAGTTGCTGCTGACAACAGCAAAGACAGATTCCCTCTTTGAGGTATGCAGGTCCAGTGGCCTTGTAGCCTGACCTAGGAGGCTCCATAAAGGGAGAGGAAACAGTAACTAGCTGGCCTGACCACCATCTATTGTTAACCACAAGATCAAGGCTGCAGGAGGGTAGGGGTCTGAGGGGCTTTGCAGAGCTTTAGGGGGATGCACAGTTCACTGAACTGTGTTGGAGGTATACCATATAGTGTGAAGGAAGGAATAATTGTACGTTCGCATCCTACAAGGTTGTGTGACTCACATGATCTTTGGAATGTATGGTAGTTTGTTGTTACTTTCTACTTTGTGACCTCTTAGCTAGGTCAAAAGAGCAGCAGACTGAGGCAATTTTTTAAGCCGTGGAGGTGTGTTGGCTGCAACAATATACCTTTATTCTCTGTGTCTTAAGCTAAGAGGAAGATAACATTCTCTTATTTTGTGGATTGATTTGTTTTCTCTGTAAAAGAGGACCTGCACATTTAAGCAGGATAATTTGTGCTTCACAATTTGGTATTCAGATTTTAGTCAAGTCCTTACACCCACCCTAAGAAGCCGGGGCTCTGTGCTACGGAGAAGGCCGGGGCCTTGAACTGTATAGGATTAAGTTGTTGCATAAATACAACAACAAAGAAAGACACCCGCTCTGCTCCTGAGGGTAAAGCATTGGCGGAGAGAGCACTACAAACTACCCTATTTAAAAAGCCACAGGCAACGGCTTGATGTTTGGCTTATTTGCATTCCATTTTGAATACCAGATTTATGGTCTAATCCACACGTGTGGCACGGAAACAGCAGGTCATTGTATGGAAATGATTCCAGGGATGAGACTTAACAGTAAGAGGATATAGCAGTAGCAACCAAAATGTTTAGGTTGGAAATGAATAATGATCACTTTCTCTATCAGTTCATTATGTAAAAGTTTGGCAATACGTAATGTGGCTGCATTTTACATGCAAATGAACATCTGGCCAACATCTGTCATTACCTTTGTCTTAAACAGCCTGTCGTCTGTGACTCACAGATTCATTCTGATATTTGTCTTCATCATTGTTTATATCACCCTTCCAACAGGCAAATATTTCAGTTTTGGGAGGGGTTTGAGCAATGCACCTTTTTAGAATATTAGCCTGAGAAAGACTGCCAAATTCTTATAGAGGACACTGGCCTTGTGTTTATAAACATTTTTAATAGCAAAATATGTGTTTTGGCTGCTAAGAAAGCCAGTCATTATAATATCCTGGACCTAGCCATACAGGTATTGAGGCAACGCCAAAGATGGCCTGTTGACTATAACCTTTAAGCTCTCCTTGATGTTGTCACTGGATCGATAAAGTAATGGCAACACTAGAAACACAAGGGCAAAGAGTCATCGACTACCTGACTGTGACCTTTCTAAGAAATCCTGAAGAATGTCTGGGTTTGAAAAGACGGCATATTCACTTCTATACAATGGTATACTTTAGCTTTCACTTGTTTCCTACACTAGACAGAGGTAACACTAGAAGAAGTTTGGCTTGAAGTACATGGCTTCTTATGACAGCTCCTTTTCTAAACGGTCTTGTTTATCTGCAGGGGGTCTTGCTGGGTAGTCTGGTGTTATTAATATTGGATGGAGCATGATGGCGGTAACCTTTAAGATATCCCACAGCTATAATACTCCTTGGTGACCTTTCTACAGACACCTGGACACACTCACTGCTTCAGTGGCTTATCTGTCCTCCTGCTCAACAAAGTAGTAGCCTATAGAAACATATTCATAAGAATGAAAGACATATGCAGTCATTCACTCCATCAATCAAACCTTCTTCAAAAAGCATCTCACCAGTTGATGACTCTTTGAATTGGACTGTCCAGATCACATCCCATGTTTCTGCTTCTTTCTCATTCAGCAGCCATTCCCACTATCCAAGAAAGCCTGTTTATGTTGTGATTGTGCTGATATTTCTCATTTCTCAGTACATTACGAACAAAAACATGATTTCTAATTGGATTTGTCCTCCGCCAAACCCATGAATTTCCTCCATCTATGCAGTATTGGGAGAAAAACAAGAATACAGGCCCCGGACAGCCATGGAGGAGGGTGGTTAATGATTTTATATCACCATTTGCCCCTGCTGCCGATATACTGGGGATTGGCGGGATTGTTTGTTGGGGGGTTAGAGAACGGATGTGTTTGTGGTCACTGGCCACTCTGCCATCGATCTTGGGCATCAGATAAGGAAGCCCAATGACAGGCTGTTAACCTCAAACTGTTGGAAAATGAATCCCTTTCATCTCATCCCATTCCCTCCGCTGCTCTGCTCCCTCCCAGGCAGCCTAACCAACCCCTGCAAGGACGAGGGAGGTTAGATACCGCTAGATGCACATTCATCCTTCCTACCCTGTGCCCCATCCCATGATTTGTAACAGCGAGAGGTGTGTGGTAGCTTAAGTTGTTGCTGATACCCATCATGCTGTTTCAAACCCTGTTGTGATGATAAACTATATCTCTATAGTCGGGTAATGCATTCGAGGTGGGGGGAGTGCTCCAATGTGTACTATTAGGGTCAAACGATATTGGAGAGTATGCTTGTGGATACTGATGTATTTTTGTTGTTAGACTGAATTGTTAAGGAAATCCTTTAAATAAAGGTTTCTTTGGAACATTTAAATGAAAATTGAATTATTTTAAATGATATATCCTCCAATGGGACTAACAACTGTATTGCAGCTTGATTGGCTACATCAAGGGATCTCCATGTCTATTCTGACAGCACCACTGTCGCTGTCTATTCTGCTCCCAGAATGCTCTTGGGTCACTACAGCTATAATGGCTTTGCAAGACTTCCAAAACCGATAACTAACCCCCACAGTATACAAAGACTGCTCAAATTGAAGTCGCCCAGGAATATGGATTTTGATTTGCATTCAACTTTTAAACGTTGTTGTATGTGAAAGGAAATGCTTCCAAAACTGCAAAACGTATAGATTAAGTAATTGTACCATTATCTCTGCAAGGTTTAATGAGTAGGATTGGAAAATGCTTTCCAACCCTTGAAGAAATGATTGAATTATGAGTACAAACTGTGCATCAATGAAGTCTGTGGAATTTTATTTTCTGTTGTGCATGCACACTGTGACAAATAATGCATTGTATTTATCATATTTTCCTGCACTGCATGAAATTATGTTGTTTTTTGTATTTTTCAGTAAGACGTATGAAAGCGTGAGGAACCAATCAGAACATTCAAATGAGAAGGTTTACTGTTCATGGTTAATGGCTTAAAACAGCTTACAAGGCTGTTTTTAGCTTGGTTCTCTATGCTCTTAGTCAGATGCGAAGTCTTGACAGCCACACTGCAATTATCTACACTAAAGCATAAATGTAGCTACATTCTCCATAATCGTCTTGGTTCAAATGATATTTTTTGCCCTGAATAAACCAGCCTTTGCAAAACATATACAGTATATACAGTATGGTGTAAACAGTTGTAAACCACATAGTTAGGATATAGAAGCAACAGTCTTTTCATCTGATGGAGGCTGGGCAGACAGCCAAACATGATATTTAATTCAACCAAGCATTATGTTGTTATTTTCATTATGAGTTGGTACTGCTCTTCCTCGCCTTCAGACCTGATTCAAGGCAGCAAGTTTACAGCGTTACTTATTATTTTCTGGACAGTAAGGCTGGGATAGCATGGCTGTTTGAGTTGTATCCATTTTGACCTGCTCTGATATCTAGGTGCACCAGTGTGATGTGTGCCCACCCACACAGCAAATTGGCCAGTGTTGATTTTTTGTAACATTTCTAGTCTTGATTCAGGAGTTAATTCGCTCTGTAAGAGGGAAATTAACACTCAGTGGTGTAAAAGAACTGCCAGTGTTGGTGTTAATAACCAGAGTTATTGTTTTACACTGTGGAGAGTGAAACAGTCCCACCAAAACCACACCCACTCATATTTCCCAGCACACTCTACTGCAGGTAGTTTTTTTTTTAGGATTGTTTTAAATATCTGTGTTTTTTTCCATGTACATTGATTGGTTGATTAATCTTATGCTACACAAAGATAAATAACACCCTTTACTGAAAGGGTTGTTACAGTTGAAATGGTTTAGGTAATCTTTGTTATCAAGTTTCCTAACCCTGGATTTCATTCTGAATGCGGTGAATAAAAATTCAAACTGTTGGATGGCCTAACTCTGGCTGGATTCCAATAGGAATTACACATCACTTTGCAAGCCATCATAATGTGACTTGCAGGCCTGATGTGGCCTGTAAACCAGGAGTTTCCTAACACCATTGTGTTAGGATACACTAGGCCATCAAAGTAAGGCCTCATGATATACACTGAGTGTACAAAACATTAGAAACACCTGCTCTTTCCATGACATAGACTAACCATGTGAATCCAGGTGAATGCTATGATCCCTTATTGATGTGGGGAGGAGACAGGTCAAAGAAGGATTTTTATGCCTTGAGACAATTGAGACATGGATTGTGTATGTGTGCCATTCAGATGGTGAATGGGCAAGACAAAATATTTAAGTGCCTTTGAATGTGGTATGGTAGTAGGTGCCAGGCAGGCGCACCAGTTTGATTGTGTCAAGAACTGCAACGCTGCAGGGTTTTTCATGCTCAACAGTTTCCCGTGTGTATCAAGAATAGTCCACCACCCAAAGGACATCCAGCCAACTTGACACAACTGTGGGAAGCATTGGAGTCAACAAGGCCAGCATCCGTGTGGAACGCTTTCGGCACCTTGTAGAGTCCATGCCCCGACAAATTGAGGCTGTTCTGAGGACAAAAGGGGGTGCAACTCATGTTCCTAATGTTTTGTACACTCAGTGTCTGTAATGTATTGTCATTAGTGATGGGTCGTTCTTGAACAAAGGGCTCTTTTTGAATGGATCTTTTTGGTGAACTTTGGGAACCGAATCGCAAGAGCCGTTCATTTGGCTCCCTGATTTGCATACTGCTACTACTGCTTTTTGAGCAGATAAATCACAAAATAATTCTGTAACGAGGGCGAATCTTCACTGCAGAAACAATAAATAGTGGGGAGAGTGCGTCAAACTGATCCACGCAGATATTGTCAGTGCGTTAAAAAAACATTATTTATTTTGCAGGCCATCTAATAATTGGCCAGGTAAAAATTTATTAGAACGTGCTTTTCACGATCTGACATAATGGTAGCCTTTCTTTTTCTTTAGGGCTTTACATTGGAGATTTGCATTTTTGTCATGGTTCTAGGTAAATTTTTAAGCATTTTGAACGAAGAGTCCTTTGGGAGCTGGCTCTTTTACTTGAACGGAGCCAAGTGAGCCAGCTCACTGAAAAGATTTAAATGATAATATTCGCCTAGCAACTCATTTGGTGAAAGCCACAGGCCTTTAAAAGGAAATAATTCAACAACCATATCACTGTTACTAACAAATACAGTCATAGGTGGTAACTCTACAATTCACTCAAAGAAAAGGCACCATGGGAAATATGCAAATTAGGCTACACCATATAGTTTTAAAGGTAGACTCAGCGATATGACGTAGATGCAGAAAATAAACAGTATACTGAGTCAATTTCTGCAACAACTAAGATCGTTGAAGCACAAGGCTCAACTTCTCCGCTGTTTTGATGCCCTGGCGAAGTCTTGCATCTTGCTCATCTCAATATCTGCGGTGTTGCTCATGGCAATGTCATTTCGTTGAGTCTACCTTTAAAACAATACCCAAAACACCCTTACTGTAACAGTTTTTGTTTAACGCTAATATGAGTTAATTCTATTAACACTAGTGTTGAATAGAAATAACACTGTGAGCGTTAATTACCCCATAGTGTTATATTTGTGTAACAAATCAAATCAAATCAAATCAAATTTTATTGGCCACATGCGCCGAATACAACAGGTGCAGACATTACAGTGAAATGCTTACTTACAGCCCTTAACCAACAGTGCATTTATTTTTAACAAAAAAGTAAAAATAAAACAACAACAAAAAAAGTGTTGAGAAAAAAAGAGCAGAAGTAAAATAAAATAACAGTAGGGAGGCTATATATACAGGGGGTACCGGTGCAGAGTCAATGTGCGGGGGGCACCGGCTAGTTGAGGTAGTTGAAGTAATATGTACATGTGGGTAGAGTTAAAGTGACTATGCATAAATAATTAACAGAGTAGCAGCAGCGTAAAAGGATGGGGTGGGGGGGGCAGTGCAAATAGTCCGGGTAGCCATGATTAGCTGTTCAGGAGTCTTATGGCTTGGGGGTAGAAGCTGTTGAGAAGTCTTTTGGACCTAGACTTGGCACTCCGGTACCGCTTGCCGTGCGGTAGCAGAGAGAACAGTCTATGACTAGGGTGGCTGGAGTCTTTGACAATTTTGAGGGCCTTCTTCTGACACCGCCTGGTATAGAGGTCCTGGATGGCAGGAGCTTGGCCCCAATGATGTACTGGGCCGTACGCACTACCCTCTGTAGTGCCTTGCGGTCGGAGGCCAAGCAGTTGCCATACCAGGCGGTGATGCAACCAGTCAGGATGCTCTCGATGGTGCAGCTGTATAATTTTTTGAGGAACTGAGGACCCATGCCAAATCTTTTCAGTCTCCTGAGGGGGAATAGGCTTGTCATGCCCTCTTCACGACTGTCTTGGTGTGTTTGGACCATGATAGTTCGTTGGTGATGTGGACACCAAGGAACTTGAAGCTCTCAACCTGTTCCACTACAGCCCCGTCGATGAGAATGGGGGTGTGCTCAGTCCTCTTTTTTTCCCTGTAGTCCACAATCATCTCCTTTGTCTTGGTCACGTTGAGGGAGAGGTTGTTATCCTGGCACCACACGGCCAGGTCTCTGACCTCCTCCCTGTAGGCTGTCTCATCGTTGTCGGTGATCAGGCCTACCACTGTTGTGTCGTCGGCAAACTTAATGATGGTGTTGGAGTCATGCCTGGCCATGCAGTCATGGGTGAACAGGGAGTACAGGAGGGGACTGAGCACGCACCCCTGAGGGGCCCCTGTGTTGAGGATCAGTGTGGCAGATGTGTTGTTACCTACCCTTACCACCTGGGGGCGGCCCGTCAGGAAGTCCAGGATCCAGTTGCAGAGGGAGGTGTTTAGTCCCAGGATCCTTAGCTTAGTGATGAGCTTTGAGGGCACTATGGTGTTGAATGCTGAGCTGTAGTCAATGAATAGCATTCTCACATAGGTGTTCCTCTTGTCCAGGTGGGAAAGGGCAGTGTAGAGTGCAATAGAGATTGCATCATCTGTGGATCTGTTGGGGCGGTATGCAAATTGGAGTGGGTCTAGGGTTTCTGGGATAATGCTGTTGATGTGAGCCATGACCAGCCTTTCAAAGCACTTCATGGCTACAGACGTCAGTGCTACGGGTCGGTAGTCATTTAGGCAGGTTATCTTAGAGTCCTTGGGCATGGGGACTATGGTGGTCTGCTTAAAACATGTTGGTATTACAGACTCAGTCAGGGACATGTTGAAAATGTCAGTGAAGACACTTGCCAGTTGGTCAGCACATGCTTGGAGTACACGTCCTGGTAATCCGTCTGGCCCTGCGGCCTTGTGAATGTTGACCTGCTTAAAAGTCTTACTCACATCGGCTACGGAGAGCATGATCACATAGTCATCCGGAACAGCTGGTGCTCTCATGCATGCTTCAGTGTTGCTTGCCTCGAAGCGAGCATAGAAGTGGTTTAGCTCGTCTGGAAGTCTTGTGTCACTGGGCAGCTCACGCGGCTGTGCTTCCCTTTGTAGTCTGTAATAGTTTTCAAGCCCTGCCACATCCGACGAGCGTCAGAGCCAGTGTAGTACGATTCAATCTTAGTCCTGTATTGACTCTTTGCCTGTTTGATGGTTCGTCGGAGGGCATAGCGGGATTTTAGGTAGAAATTAGGTAGAACGGATTTAAGTTTCCCTGCATTAAAGTCCCCGGCCACTAGGAGCGCTGCATCTGGATGAGCATTTACCTGTTGATTTATGGCCTTATACAGCTCATTCAGTGCAATCTTAATGCCAGCATTGGTTTGTGGTGGTAAATAGACAGCTATGAAAAATATAGATGAAAACTCTCTTGGTAAATAGTGTGGTCTACAGCTTATCATAAGATACTCTACCTCAGGCGAGCAAAACCTAGAGACTTCCGTAGTATTTGTCCACGATATCTCCGTCTCTTCCTCATGCGAATGACGGGGATTTGGGCCTTGTCGGGTGTCTGTAGGATATCCTTCGCGGCCGCCTCGTTGAAGAAAAAATCTTCGTCCAATACGAGGTGAGTAATCGCTGTCCTGATATCCAGAAGCTCTTTTTGGTTATAAGAGACGATGGCAGAAACATTATGTACAAAATAAATTACAAATAACGCGGAAAAACACACATAATAGTACAATTAGTTAGAGGGCTGTAAAACGGCAGCCATCTTCTCCGGCGCCGTTTTCAACTGTCAACACTGAAAATGTAACACTATAATCAGAGTACTTTTTACACTCTGTAGAGTGGGACCATATGTACTCTGAGATAGTGTTAAAATTGACTCTTTAAGTGTTGATTTAGAACTGCGAAATGTACTGTGCACCTAGCCATGACGGTATGGGTGTTGGAGCCTAATGCAGTTTGATCCATGGCTAATGATGCCCTGACTCTTGTTGTGTGTAGTTCGGTCTGGTAGCGCCATGGCTGGATGGCTGGGTGTTTAATTGAGAGTGACAGGACAACACCTGTAGATGGCTAGGGTCTTTATGGGCCCAGGGTTTAATAGGAGATGAAATTAAATGAAACCTCCATCCCACTGTCATTAACCTGGCTGCTACAGGTTACATTGGGAGGTTGCAGAGTGTGAATGTCTGATTTAAATAATGCTATTTTTGCCACACCGTCTGGACTTATGATTTGGTTTGCTTAATTGTGTGTTTTTGTTTTCCCTGTGACAAGTGGTCAGTCAGTCATGGCTGAAGCTGGTCTGTCTAACCCCAGGGAGCAGAGAATCTGGAACAAAATGTTCCCTTCCTCACCCCGTCAGCTAGCTGACAAAAGAAACCAAACAGCGTGTTATCTTCAAACATCATCATATCTCTTCATAATAAAAGCATCTTTATGCTTTGTTTGAATCTTAAGTGTATGATAGCATCCAAAGCACAAGCCCTCAAAAGAGAATTATGCCGAAGAAATGTATCAAGATTTCGGAATTAGATTTTGAGGCAAAGTATATTTATTTTTCTTTCGGAATGTGTAAAGATTTTATGATAGGGGATGCCCCCTGTACAATTGCAGTTTTAATGTGTATGGGAAGTGTGGGGATTTAGCACAGGGTAGTTGGGGAAAGGAGGCCATGGAGTTGAGAACAAAAGCGGATGAAGACAGAGTGGACCGAGAGAGGAGAGGTTGATGAAAGATCAAATCTGTATGAGGAAATGAAGTAGCTAGCTAGACACGCAAAATTAGAAATGGGCAGGAAAGAAAGTTTCTTCAGTCAGATAAGAGGAATGAAACGACAGAGGGTTGAAACACATTTGTCGTTAGAGGATGATGTTAGCACATCTAACCCTCTCTATTTCTGGAGTCCTGCCTCATCTCTCCGGAGCTCGAGCTAGTGCCACTTCCATAAAGAATTTCAATTTCTTCCCCTTTATCGTGCCTGGCCAGGCTTCTCAAGGAGCTGAAGGAGGGGGGGGGGGAAAGGAGAGGAAAAAGGCCCATCCTTTTTCTTAGCCTCATTAAGAGCGAGCAAAGATCCTCTTTCTTGGACCTCCTGCCTGCCTTTGTCTATGAAATATGTCTCCTTACTGAGCAGCGGGCACACAGGGCAGTGATGGAACTCCTGCCATGTGCTGTGTGATCTTCACCAGAGATATTGATGCTCAACAAAAGGTGCTATAGCAAGAGCAGTGTGGGAAAATGACATATTATTTTCTTGCTTGCGGGTATATTATATGATTTCTTGATATTTATAGTGGAAGCCATCTTGGTTGGGTCTGAACTAAATATTGAATGTGTCATTGTGCTGATGTGCATCTAAAGCTTACATCAGGAAGTATCTTTAGGACACGATGCTTACTGCTTTGAATTCATCCCAACATTTGTCTTTTTTCTTTTGTGGTATAAAAAGTGTGGATGGTTATGAAATTAATCTCATGAGACATTTCATTGAATCGTTACCATTCAGCTTGTGGACATGTGATTGACTCGATGCACCACAACTGATATGCCCCAAGGCAGAGAGTTAGTTATAATTTGCCCGCAAGGACAGAAGCGTAACATGAACTGTCGAAGTCAATGTTATAGATTAGTCTATGGAGATAATTGTATTTAGCATTGCAGACAGGGTGTGTCTGTGTGTATGCTTGTGCATGTGTGTGTGGTGTGTGTGTGCATGCGTGTTTTACGTGCATGCAAGTGTGTGTGAGTGTATCATTCTTCATTGAAGACCATGGTGTGTATATAGTGCCCATCCATCCTTTCAAGAAAGCAGAATAACTAAGAGTGACATTCAATTACTGTATGCAAATTTTTGTGTTTTTTTAGTTGTGTTTCACTATTCATTTAGTTAATTAACTGTTTGGACGCGAGCTATCATAAGCAGATTGCAATTCTATTTAATAATGGGCATAATGGAGTATATTATTAGTAATAAAGTTAATGGAATAAGTGAAGCGAGACTCCTCATCAAAATGTGATGGATGATAGATTAAGGAGAAAATACAACAATGAGGGACATGAGCTCAACAAAATGGCAGCTGTAAATTATTGTTTCAAGGTTTCTTTATGATGGACCTTTTCATTGTTGATCTTAATTCATTATCGACCTTGTGTCATCCGCCTGTCATTGGCTGAGCCTCTTGCCCTTGCTGTTATTGCAAATGGCACCTTGTTCCCAATTAAAATGCAATTAAGGATTTAATTAACGCTGGCTAGACATTAACGAGAACAAAATAACTCACCGGCAATAAAGGTAATTGAAAATATTTTGGTCGGACTGTAGAGTACTGTAATGAATACTCGGACAGAGTGGTAAGATCCAATCGCAGAATAGCGATGCTTTATTAGAGTACAGACAAGGGAATAGCTTAATCGTGGTCGGGCGGGCTGTGGTCAAAACCGGGCCAGGCATAGACAGGCAGAGGTACCAAAGGAGCGGGCTTAGTCGTAGTCGAGGTCACAGGCACAGGATCAGAGAACGGTAATCACTGGGGCAGACAAGCAGAGGATTAAGCAATACGGGGAGTCAAACAGCCAGGCACAGGTCGGATACACGGGTAAACAAAACAACAAACTCTCTCTCTCTCTCTCTCTCTCTCGGAACAAAACGCTTAGCAAGTCACAAAGGAACAATACCTCGCACTGACTGAACCTCTGAGCACACCTTATATCCTACCCTAATTACGGACAGGTGTGCTCAGAACTCAGGTGAACCAGATCGAGTCTGATGACTCCCCCTCTCTGTAGATCGGGGAAGTGTCAGACTCTGTCTAGACCCAGCCAACCCATGATCCTTTACAGTATCCCCCTCCCCAGGGCCGGCTCCTGACGGCCTTCTACCTCTACCGGGTGGTCTTCCTCTGGGTCGGGGTCCGGGATGATCTGGGTGTTCAGCGTGGAAAGTGGCCTTGAGAACGGGGTCTAGTATGTCCTTAGCAGGAACCCAGGACCGTTCCTCCGGTCCATATCCCTCCCAGTCCACGAGATATTCGATGCCCCCTCGTCTCCGTCTTGACTCCAGTATCTCGTGGACTGTATAGGTGGTGTCCTGTTCATCCTCCAAAGGTGGTGTAGTAGGTTGTTGAGCGATTGGTGGATACGTCGGGCTATAATGAACAGGTTTCAGCAGGGAGACGTGGAACGTAGGGTTTATCCTGTAGTGTCGAGGGAGTAACAGACGGTAGGTGACAGGGTTAATACGTCTCTGTACTTTGAAGGGACCAATGTACCTGGGTTGGAGCTTCTTGCAGCTCCGTCGGAACCGCAGGTCTCGGGTAGACAGCCACACTCGTTGTCCGGGTTGATAAGTGGGAGTAGGTCTCCGGCATCGGTCGGCATAGGTCTTTTGCTGCTGTGAGGCTTGACTGAGATGTTGATGGGCCGTCTCCCAGACCTGCGCACTCCGACGGAACCACTCGTCCACCGCCGGTACCATCCCGGGTGCGGTATCCCACGGAAACAGGGGTGGTTGATACCCTAGAACACACTGAAAGGGCGTTAGACGTAGGGAGGTGTGAATGAGTGAGTTCTGAGCATACTCTACCCAAGGAAGGAATCGGCTCCACTCTTGCGGCTGCCGCGAACATTGTTGCCGTAGATACTTCCCAATTTCCTGGTTGAGCCGTTCGGTCTGCCCATTGGCCTGGGGATGATATCCGGAGGTGAGGCTCACCGAGATACCCAAGCATTCGCAGAAGGCCTTCCAAACCCGGGATACGAACTGGGGTCCCCGGTCGGAAACAATATCCTCTGGAACACCAAACTGCCGGAACACCTGGTTAAACATAGTCTCCGCCATCTGAGTGGCGTTAGGTAAACGGGTCATGGGTACTAACCGACACATCTTTGAGAATCGATCGATGACCACGAGAATAACAGTATGGCCCTCTGATTCTGGTAGGTCGGTAACAAAGTCCATCGCAATGTGCGACCAGGGTCGTTGAGGGGTTGGCAATGGCATCAGCTTACCCTCCGGTAGTGCTCGAGGCGTCTTGGACTGAGCACAAACTGGGCAGGATAATACGTAGTCTCGGACGTCATCTGTGAGGGAATCCCACCAGTATTTTCGACTGATGAGTCGAGTAGTTCGAGTGATTCCGGGATGACCAGATCCTAGCGACGTGTGGCACCATTCCATCAGTTGAGGTCGAAGCGGAGCTGGTACAAACACCTTCGACACCGGGGTTTCTGGAGGGGCTGGTTCCGCTTGTAGGCTCTCCTGAATCGTGTCATCGATAGCCCACCTCCCAGGGCCAGCACGGCAACTCATGGGGAGGATAGGTTCTGGTTCAACCGGTCTGTCAGCGTGCTCGAACCGTCGGGAAAGCGCGTCCGCCTTACAATTCTTGGACCCGGGAATATAAGAGACAGTGAATTGGAAACGGTTGAAGAACAAAGACCACCTTGCCTGTCGGGAGTTCAGTCGTTTAGCACTGTGAAGATACTCCAGATTGCGGTGGTCCGTGAGCACTTGGAACGGATGAGCTGCTCCCTCCAGCCAATGTCTCCACTCCTCCAGTGCTAACTTCACCGCCAGCAATTCACGATTTCCCACGTCGTAGTTCTGCTCAGCCGGATTCAGCTTCTTAGAAAAAAAAGCACAGGGTCGTGATTTGGGCGGCTCACCTTGGCGCTGGGATAGCACGGCTCCAACTCCAACCTCCGAGGCGTCCACCTCCACGATGAACGGCAAGGTAGGATCCGGCTGACACAAAATGGGGACGGTGGTAAATCGTTGTTTCAATGTCTCAAAAGCCCGCACTGCCCCCTCCGTCCATTTCAGACCACGCGCCTTGTGGCTGGACATCGCCGACAGGGGAGCTGCGGTGGTGCTGAAATTACGCACGAACCGTCTATAGTAATTGGCAAACCCCAAGAATCTCTGAAGCTCTTTCACCGTCTGGGGTTGAGGCCAGTCTCGTACAGCTTGTACCTTGGATTCATCCAGTCTTACCCGTCGGGAGTGAGTATGGCCCCAAGGAAGGAAATCGTCGTGACATGGAATTCACTCTTCTCGGCCTTCACGAACAGAGAGTGTTGGCGGAGTCGGTCCAGAACCTGTCGTACATGGGACACATGTTCACTCAGAGAGTTAGAGTAGATTAGGATGTCATCAATGTACACTATGACGAAACGATCAATCAAGTCCCTAAAAATGTCATTCATGAACGCCTGGAACTGTCACGATTTAACTAGATATGAACCCAAATGCAGACAACTACACCGAGCCAGAGAAGGTTTAACAGGTTTATTTACAAAAGTTCAATTTGTCCAGGTTTCCAATAATAGGGGAAGAGCAAGTCCAGGTTAACAGGGAGGGTAACAGATCCAGGTTCAGAGCAGGAGTGGTACCGTAACGTCCTAGTGTCCGTGGTGAGTCCAAAAGGAAGGTCCGGTAGTGGTAAGCAGGATGGTGGTGGCAGGAGTGAAGCGGAGGCAGGAGTCAGGTTCCAATAATATGGTAGTCTTGACTATGATCTGACGATGAGTGGCAAGTTTGACCGGGTCTTAAAGGCTGAGGTGATTATGGTGAATGAGCTGCAGCTGGAACCCTGACTCCCGCACACCAGACTTCACTCCTGCAATCAAGGACAGACAGAGGGGAGGGAGAGAGCAGAGAGAGAGCTACCTAGCAGCAGTAGGCCTAACAGTACCCCCTCTACGGACGCCACCTGGCGGCCGACAGGGTTTATCGGGATGTAACCTATGAAATTCATGGACCAGAGCAGGATCCACAATGAAGCTCCTGGGCACCCAGGAACGTTCCTCAGGACCATAACCCTCCCAATCCACCAGGTACTGGAAACCACGACCCCGGGCGGCGAACATCCAGAAGTCGCCGGACAGTGTAGACAGGACCCCCACCCACGATCCTGGGCGGAGGAGGGGACGAGAGGGCGGGCACAGAGGGCTAACAGACACAGGCTTAATCTGTGAAACATGAAAAGTGGAATGAACCCGTAGGGAGGCAGGAAGCTGTAGCTTAACTGCGCAGGGGTTAACAATAGACAGTATCTTGAACGGTCCTATAAAACGCGGCGCCATCTTCTTAGACTCCACTTTCAATGGAAGATCACGTGACTTAAGCCATACCTCTTGACCAGGAGAGTAACCGGGAGCCTGGGACCGGTGACGGTTGGCTTGCCTCTGCATGTATGACGAAGCTCGGGACAGAGCTACCCTGGCCTTCCTCCAGACCTTGAAGCAGCAGCGCATGTGGGACTGCACCGAGGGTACCGCCAGTTCCCTCTCTTGAGAAGGGAACAGGGGAGGTTGATAACCCAGAGCACACAGAAAGGGAGACAAACCAGAGGAAGCGTTAGTCAAGGTGATATGAGCATATTCCACCCAGGGGAGCATGGAGCTCCATGACCCAGGGTTAGACCCTGTGACACAGCGGAGAGCAGTCTCCATCTCCTGGTTCGCTCTCTCGGCTTGCCCGTTGGTCTGGGGATGATATCCCGAGGACAGGCTGGATGTGATGCCCAAAGCTTTACAGAACGCCTTCCATACCTGGGAGACAAACTGGGGACCCCTGTCAGAGACAATATCAGAGGGTAAACCATGAGAGCGGAACACATGTTCAACCAACATATCAGCCGTCTCTCTGGCCGTGGGCAGTTTAGGTAGAGCCAAAAAATGAGCGAACTTAGAAAAACGATCAATCACAGTAAAAATGACAGTCTTTCCGGACGAGGGGGGAAGTCCAGTGACAAAATCCATGGCAATGTGCGACCAGGGCCGGCTGGGTATTGGCAGAGGTCGTAGATGACCAGCGCTGGCCTGGGTGGAGTTTTTACTTCGTGCACATACCGTACAAGCAGCAATGAAGGCTCGAGTGTCCGCCTCCATCCTGGGCCACCAGAACTTCCGTCGCACAAAGTCAAGGGTCCGCGTAACTCCAGGGTGACAGGTAAGGGGAGACGAGTGAGCCCACTGAAGTACCTGGGAGCGAACAGCCTCAGGGACAAACAACCGGTTAGGAGGACCCCTCCCAGGGTCAGCTTGATGATGTTGAGCCTGTCTAACAATCCCCTCGATGTCACATGTGATGGCCGCAATACTGCAGGTAGGAGGCAAGATGGGTTCAGGGTTACTACCAGTATCAACAGCCGAATGAACACGAGACAGGGCGTCAGGCTTGACGTTGCGTGACCCAGGACGGTAAGACAGAGAAAAATTGAATCTCCCAAAAAATAGTGCCCACCTGGCTTGACGGGGGTTGAGCTGCTTCGCTGACTGGATGTATGCCAGATTCTTATGATCCGTCCAAACGATGAAGGGTTGTTCCGCCCCCCCCAACCAATGCCGCCACTCCTCGAGAGCCAGCTTAACGGCGAGCAGTTCACGATTGCCAACATCATAATTCCTCTCTGCCTGAGAAAGTTTCCTTGAAAGAAAAGCACAGGGATGCAGTTTGTTATCTTCAGGAGAACGTTGTGACAACACCGCACCTACCCCAGTGTCGGATGCATCCACCTCTACGACAAACTGGCGGTCGGGGTCCGGCTGCATCAGAATGGGAGCCGAGGCAAAGCGATGTTTCAGTTCTTCGAACGCTGATTCGGCCCCTTCATTCCAAGCGAACGGTCGTGAGATGGAGGTGAGAGCGGTGAGTGGCGCCGCAATGCGGCTGTAGTCCTTGATGAACCTCCTGTAGAAGTTCGCAAACCCCAGGAATCGTTGAAGTTGTTTGCGGGTGGAGGGGGCTGGCCAGTCCGTGACAGCAGAGATCTTAGCTGGGTCCATCCGCAACTCCCCCTGAGCTATTATGTAACCCAAAAAAGAGGTCTCAGACACATGAAACTCACATTTCTCCATCTTCACAAATAGCTTGTTCTCCAACAACCTTTGCAACACCTGGCGCACATGCAGTTCATGTTCCTGGGAGGACTCTGAGAAAATCAGGATATCATCCAGATAGACAAAAACAAAACGATTCAACATGTCCCGAAGGACATCGTTCACTAGTGCCTGAAACACAGCAGGGGCATTAGACAACCCAAAAGGCATGACCAGATACTCAAAATGTCCCAAGGGTGTGTTGAAGGCAGTCTTCCATTCATCACCTTTACGAATGCGCACCAGGTGATACGCATTTCGTAGATCCAGTTTGGTAAAGATAGTTGCACCACGTAGGAGGGGAAAAGCAGAATTAATTAGAGGCAGAGAATATTTGTTCTTAATGGTGATGTTGTTAAGTCCACGGAAATCAATACAGGGTCTGAGGGTCTTATCCTTCTTTCCAACAAAAAAGAATCCTGCTCCTACAGGTGACGAGGAAGGACGAATAATACCTGCCGCCAAGGAGTCCCGAATGTAGTTCTCCATAGCCTCCGTCTCCGGGCGGGAGAGATTGTACAGGCGACTGCTGGGGAGAGGGGCTCCTGGCTGGAGGTCAATGGCGCAGTCGTAAGGCCGGTGAGGAGGAAGAGAAGTAGCTCTGTGTTTGCAGAAAACGGATGCCAGGTCATGATACACGTCAGGGACAGCAGAGAGATCCATGGACTCCAGTGGAGGTTGAGGCACAGTGCTGGCAGGGGTCTGAGCAGAACACAAACAATTCACATGACAAAATGTGCTCCATGAAACAATTCTACCTGTCACCCAATCAATGTGTGGATTGTGTCTTATGAGCCAGGGGATACCAAGGACCAGGGGAGTCTGAGGGCAGTCAATGATGTGAAACTGAATGTTCTCCTGATGATTACCCGACACTCTGAGACAAACAGGCACAGTCTGATGAGTAATACGGGTCAACAATTGTCCATTTAGACCCTTAGCCTGCAGCGGATGGTCCATAGGTACAGTCTCTAAATCCATTTGTTGAGCCAACTCTCGATCCAAAAAGCTTTCATCGGCACCAGAGTCAACCAGCGCACTAACAGGGAAATCCTGGGACTGCCACTGGAGGGATGCCTGGAGCAGAATGCGGGGAGAAGAGGAAGAATCCGCTGCTCGGCTCACCAAAACTTCTCCCATTAATGATGAGCCGGCCCTTTTCCCGGACGAACTGGGCAGGAAGGAACGAAATGACCAGCTTCTCCACAATACAGGCAGACCCGAGCCTGAATACGACGTGCCCGCTCCTCTGAGGACAACCGTGCACGACCCACCTCCATGGCTTCGGATTCAGTGCTCCTAGTATCGACTCGGGAAGACTCGGCCCTCTCCTTAGGGAAGAGGCGGGGAGGAGTTGGTTGACGACAGACAGGTTGCTTGGAACTACCACTCCTCTCCCGGCGGCGCTCCCGAATCCGATTATCCAACCTGATGGTGAGTGAAATAAGATTATCCAGCGTAGGCGATTCATCATATGACACCAATTCATCCTTCAAGGTCTCAGCCAAAGCATTAATGAACACTCCTTGTAATGCCTCGTCATTCCAACCACTCACTGCCGCTAAAGTTCGAAACTCCACTGCCATCTCCGCCACACTGCGAGACCCCTGCCGAAGAGACAACAAACGTTTAGCAGCCTCCTTGCCCCATACGGGGTGGTCGAAAACCTTCCTCATCTCAGAGGTGAAGGCAACGTAAGCGTTGCAAATGTCCGACTGGCTCTCCCAGACCGCGGATCCCCAGGAACGAGCGGAACCGCTAGTAGAGTTGATAAGGTAGGCAATACGGGCTCTTTCGGAGGCGTAGGTGAGGGGCTGTTGTTCAAACACCAACGAGCACTGAGTCAAAAAATCACCACAGGTTCCCATGTTCCCGTCATAGCGCTCTGGAGCAGGAACAAAAGGCTCTCTGATCTGGGCTGGAGGGGCAAGAAAAACAGGCGGCGCAGGAGAAGGAGCAGTTTGTATGCCATGCACGAGGGGTGTATTATTAACTTGAGTAGTAAGGGCAGACACTTGATTGGTGAGTAATTGAACCTGATTAAGCAGCACCTGACTGTTCTCAGAAATAGTCTTAAACAAGGTATCATGTTGGCCAAGTAAAATGCCCTGATTGGCTATGGCAGTCCGAATCTGAGTGCACTCTGGGGTGGTATCCGAGCTACTGTCTGCTGGGTTCATGTTGGTCAGATCATACTGTCACGATTTAACTAGATATGAACCCAAATGCAGACAACTACACCGAGCCAGAGAAGGTTTAACAGGTTTATTTACAAAAGTTCAATTTGTCCAGGTTTCCAATAATAGGGGAAGAGCAAGTCCAGGTTAACAGGGAGGGTAACAGATCCAGGTTCAGAGCAGGAGTGGTACCGTAACGTCCTAGTGTCCGTGGTGAGTCCAAAAGGAAGGTCCGGTAGTGGTAAGCAGGATGGTGGTGGCAGGAGTGAAGCAGAGGCAGGAGTCAGGTTCCAATAATATGGTAGTCTTGACTATGATCTGACGATGAGTGGCAAGTTTGACCGGGTCTTAAAGGCTGAGGTGATTATGGTGAATGAGCTGCAGCTGGAACCCTGACTCCCACACACCAGACTTCACTCCTGCAATCAAGGACAGACAGAGGGGAGGGAGAGAGCAGAGAGAGAGCTACCTAGCAGCAGTAGGCCTAACAGGAACACAGAGGGTGCGTTAGTAAGTCCATAGGGCATAACACAATATTCATAATGTCATCGATGGGTGATGAAGGCGGTCTTCCATTCATCCCCCTCTCTAATGCGCACCAGATTGTACGCACTCCTGAGGTCCAGTTTACGGTAGATGGAGGCTTGCCCCACATGCTCGAGGGCCGCTGGAATCAAAGGAAGGGGGTAACGATTTTTTATGGTGATATCGTTCAAACCTCGATAGTCTATGCAAGGACGAAGTCCGCCATCCTTTTTCTTAACAAAGAAAAAACTGGATGCGGCGGGAGACGTAGATGGGCGAATGGCCCCTTGCTGAAGTGCCTCATCAATATACTGGCTCATTGATTCCCGTTCCGGCTGAGACAAAGGGTAGATTCGTCCGCGAGGAGGGGTAGCCCCGGATAGCAGATCAATTGCACAATCCCAGGCCCGATGCGGTGGTAACACGGTAGCCCTCTCCTTGGAGAACACCTGCGCGTAATCCTGGTACTCTGTAGGAGCAACAGTAGACACCGCACCCTTCGCATCCTCCACAGTAGACGTTTTGCAAGGTAAAATGAGGCACTCAGCCCTACATACCTCACTCCAAGCCGTGATATCGCCAGATTTCCAGGAGATGACCGGATCATGGGTAACGAGCCAGGGGTGGCCGAGGACTAGCGGCTCCCGTGGAGCGGAGATGACGAACAGAATGATGTTCTCATGGTGCAGGGAGCCCACTTGTAACTTGATTTCCCGGGTACGGTGCGTAATGAACCCAGTGCCCATGGGCTCACCGTCTAGCGCGTTGACTCGCAGGGGAGGTTGAATTGGGATAAGTTGAACTCCCAACTCCTCAGCAAGACCCATATCCAGAAAGCTGGCAGCCGCTCCGGAATCAATAAGTCCTTCCAACCTGCGCACTTTCTCTCCGACAGATAAGGTAACAGGCACATACATTTGTTTAGATGTAATGTTCAACACTGGAGTCTCACTCACCGGTTTAGCAGTTCCGAGGCGATATCCTAGGATACGGTTAGGTCGTACCGGACATTGACGAACGAAATGACCCGCCTGACCACAATACAGGCATAGTCCGTCTTGCCGACGTTGTTGTCTCACCGAACCTTGTAGAGGTGACCGTCCCAGTTGCATAGGTTCCTCCTCAGATTCTCTCCTCCGCTCTGTCGATTGCATAGGACCAGTGATCGAGGGCTCCCGGACTGTGGATGCCTTGTGTTGCACTATAAGATTATCAATAGAGATGGCTATTTTGATAAACTCATGTAGCGCAGTGATATCTCCTCGACAAGCCAACTCAGTCTGTACGTCTTTGCGCAGCCCTCTTCGGAAAACTGTGAGCAAAGCAGTTTCGCTCCATCCGCTACCGGCTGCTATAGTACGGAACTCTAAAGCGTAGTCGGCTACTGTGCGACGGCCCTGCTGAAGTTCGCATAGTTGGTCTCCCACACTACGCCCAGATACTGGGTGGTCGAACACCTCTTGAAACAGTCTCTTGAACTGAACTTCCGCATTCAACTCGGGGACCTCAGCTGCCCAAAGCGCAGTAGCCCAATCCAGTGCTCTTCCCGTTAGCAGAGAAATAATGAAATCCACCCTGCTACGGTCATCGGAAAACATAGTACTATTATACGACATATACAGGGACATCTGGAGTAGAAACCCCTGACATTTGCCAGGTTCCCCGTCGTACCTTGTCGGTATAGAAATCGGAGGTGCATGACGAGGACTGACCGTACTCGGGGTGGTGCCTTCCGCTGCACCAGCGTTGAGTAGCTGTAGGAGTTCATCCATGCGTTTCTCCTGTATCTCCCATCGCCTCTGTAATTCCGCTGGATCCATGGTAAGGGCGAGGTATTCTGTAATGAATACTCGGACAGAGTGGTAAGATCCAATCGCAGAATAGCGATGCTTTATTAGAGTACAGACAAGGGAATAGCTTAATCGTGGTCGGGCGGGCTGTGGTCAAAACCGGGCCAGGCATAGACAGGCAGAGGTACCAAAGGAGCGGGCTTAGTCGTAGTCGAGGTCACAGGCACAGGATCAGAGAACGGTAATCACTGGGGCAGACAAGCAGAGGATTAAGCAATACGGGGAGTCAAACAGCCAGGCACAGGTCGGATACACGGGTAAACAAAACAACAAACTCTCTCTCTCTCTCTCTCTCTCTCTCTCGGAACAAAACGCTTAGCAAGTCACAAAGGAACAATACCTCGCACTGACTGAACCTCTGAGCACACCTTATATCCTACCCTAATTACGGACAGGTGTGCTCAGAACTCAGGTGAACCAGATCGAGTCTGATGACTCCCCCTCTCTGTAGATCGGGGAAGTGTCAGACTCTGTCTAGACCCAGCCAACCCCGATCCCTTACAAGTACAGTGGGGGATAAAAGTATTTAGTCAGCCACCAATTGTGCAAGTTCTCCCACTTAAAAAGATGAGAGAGGCCTGTAATCTTCATCATAGGTACACGTCAACTATGACAGACAAACTGAGATTTTTTTTCTCCAGAAAATCACATTGTAGGATTTTTAATGAATTTATTTGCAAATTATGGTGGAAAATAAGTATTTGGTCAATAACAAAAGTTTCTCAATACTGTGTTATATACCCTTTGTTGGCAATGACACAGGTCAAACGTTTTCTGTAAGTCTTCACAAGGTTTTCACACACTGTTGCTGGTATTTTGGCCCATTCCTCCATGCAGATCTCCTCTAGAGCAGTGATGTTTTGGGGCTGTCGCTGGGCAACACAGACTTTCCACTCCCTTCAAAGATTTTCTATGGGGTTGAGATCTGGAGACTGGCTAGGCCACTCCAGGACCTTGAAATGCTTCTTACGAAGCCACTCCTTCATTGCCCGGGCGGTGTGTTTGGGATCATTGTCATGCTGAAAGACCCAGCCACGTTTCATTTTCAATGCCCTTGCTGATGGAAGGAGGTTTTCACTCAAAATCTCACGATACATGGCCCCATTCATTCTTTCCTTTACACGGATCAGTCGTCCTGGTCCCTTTGCAGAAAAACAGCCCCAAAGCATGATGTTTCCACCCCCATGCTTCACAGTAGGTATGGTGTTCTTTGGATGCAACTCAGCATTCTTTGTCCTCCAAACACGACGAGTTGAGTTTTTACCAAAAAGTTATATTTTGGTTTCATCTGACCATATGACATTCTCCCAATCCTCTTCTGGATCATCCAAATGCACTCTAGCAAACTTCAGACGGGCCTGGACATGTACTGGCTTAAGCAGGGGGACACGTCTGGCACTGCAGGATTTGAGTCCCTGGCGGCGTAGTGTGTTACTGATGGTAGGCTTTGTTACTTTGGTCCCAGCTCTCTGCAGGTCATTCACTAGGTCCCCCTGTGTCGTTCTGGGATTTTTGCTCACCATTCTTGTGATCATTTTGACCCCACGGGGTGAGATCTTGCGTGGAGCCCCAGATCGAGGGAGATTATCAGTGGTCTTGTATGTCTTCCATTTCCTAATAATTGCTCCCACAGTTGATTTCTTCAAACCAAGCTGCTTACCTATTGCAGATTCAGTCATCCCAGCCTGGTGCAGGTCTACAATTTTGTTTCTGGTGTCCTTTGACAGCTCTTTGGTCTTGGCCATTGTGGAGTTTGGAGTTTGACTGTTTGAGGTTGTGGACAGGTGTCTTTTATACTGATAACAAGTTCAAACAGGTGCCATTAATACAGGTAACGAGTGGAGGACAGAGGAGCCTCTTAAAGAAGAAGTTACAGGTCTGTAAGAGCCAGAAATCTTGCTTGTTTGTAGGTGACGAAATACTTATTTTCCACCATAATTTGCAAATAAATTCATTAAAAATCCTACAATGTGATTTTCTGGAGAAGAAAATTCTCATTTTGTCTGTCATAGTTGACGTGTACCTATGATAAATATTACAGGCCTCTCTCATCTTTTTAAGTGGGAGAACTTGCACAATTGGTGGCTGACTAAATACTTTTTTCCCCCACTGTACATGTCATTGGCAATCGTTATGGTAGGACTTCAGGACCTTAAATTCAGGGCTGTGATAGTACTATTCTTACAGCAACAACACAAGCTCCAGTATCTCTCTGATTAGAGTGTGCTGTTGAGTCATTCTGGAGTGTATCACAAGTTGCAATGCCATCGTGATCGGAAGAATGCTGAGTAGCCTACCGGCAGTACACTCTGTCCCCCACTGGCTCCGTTTCTCTGTCTTACACCTTCACAAGGTTGTAAAACTAATCTCCTGTTCCACTAATTGGATTGAAAAATACCATACAGAAGGAATGACAGGGCTTGTGACCGCTGTTGCTAAATTGATCAGATAGACAAACGTTCCTTGATGCCAAGGTCCTGCATAGCCGTGTATACCACACAGCCATGTCAACCTGGTAGCATTGTTACAAAACCAGAGCGAGTTAGAAGTAACACCTGGGTCCAGTTTTTCAAAAATGATCTATTTGTATTTCGTCTATCGGATAGGATTAAATACATAGAAATAGAATGAATAGAACGGGAGTCCCCATTCAAGTCAATGATTTGTCTGTTCTATCATTCTATTTGTATGCATTTAATCCTATCCGATAGCCAAAATCCAGATAGATAACTTTTGAAAAACTGACCCTGAGCTCCAAGCCTAAGGTTACAGCCCTTTATTGAATTGGTGTGTTATTAGGACCAAGATGGAGTAAGAATATGCTCTTCTGCAAGGTGGACATTTTAACTTATTCATGTTGATAGATTGTAAATTACTGTTTTATATTACTGTTTTATATCTTTACTGTTTTATATCATTATATCCTCTTAGTATGAATAGATTGTTTTTATATCCTTAAAGATAGAAAGTAGTGTTAGGTTCAAGCTCTTTGTGTATTTGAAGAGTGTAATTATATAGTGGACTGCAGTGGACTGTAGGAATGTGTACTTCCAATAACTCAAGGCCTCCTGACTAGGGCTGTGGCAGTCATGAAATTTTGTCAGCCAGTTATTGTCATGCAAAAGACTGTCTAACGGTAATTGACCATTCATTAACACTTAGCATCTCCAGGCCTCCACACATTTACATTTAAAAAAGTCCAATAAATCAATTAAATATACACCATCACAATAAATCCATTATTTATTTTAGGCAGGTCTAAAGAAACATTATGATATGAATAAAATGTATTTCAGAAGAACAGAATATGAGTTGGCCTACTGTATGTTATCTGGCTATGCGCCCATGCCATAGGCTGTAGGCATCTTCATTTAGCAGACAAGATATGCTTATAAGTCCCGTGCCCTTATTTTATATTATACTGTATGATTTTATATTAAGAAAAATATAATTGAACTTAAAAGGAAGGATATTTTTTGCTACTCCGGTTATTTCACTCCACACATTAACCACTGTTTGAGGAGCATGCAGCCTCTCGCTGCACAACAGGTGATATTCTGCCCAAACTCTGTGTACCATGGGCTCTCCAACCCTGTTCCTGCAGCTACCCAGTGCTTAATTTGGGAAACCAAGTTAAATCTGTTTGGGAACATCAATAGTAACATGTTTTCACAACAAAACGTATTTCAATAAACTGTTGACAGCCCCTCTTTCTATGTGCTCGAGAAAGGAATGAAGGAGAGTGGGGAGGAGATGGAAACGCATGGAGGTGAGATATTCTGTAGCTAAAAGTAATGTGTCAGTCTATTAGTTATGAAAATATAAAACAATTCCCTATTACTAGGCTATTCAAAATCAAATACAAATTCACTATAATTGTAGGCTAACTCTGAATTTGTTTAATTTTGGAGTATAGGCTAGACCAATTATGTACCAAAGACATCTTATTAAAAAACATTTAAACAATTGGTATGTATAATATGCAGTAGGCTATGTATTGTATAATGGAACAATCATTATTTGAAATCAATTTTTTGGGGGGGCTTGGGCTAATATATAGGCCTATGAGTATGCATAAGTTTTAATATATAAATGGGTGTTTTTAATTAATTACTTAAAAATCATACAATGTGATTTTCTGGATTTTTGTTTTAGATTCCGTCTCTCACAGTTGAAGTGTACCTATGATAAAAATGACAGACCTCTAGTAGGAAAACCTGCAAAATCGGCAGTGTATCAAATACTTGTTCTCCCCACTGTATATATAGATCAATCAGAGTGAGGTGAGTTTTAAAAGCGCAATACTGTTTTGATGATAAGTGCTGGATGTAATTTTCGATATCATTTGCATTGATGTCAGAGTGGTTAGAGGGACAATAGAGCCCTGAGTACCAGGCCATTGGCGACCTGATGATCGTTAGCAAGTTGGGTACTACCAAAGCATGTCCAGAGTGCATAAGAGGAGATTACCTTGACTCAACGGTCACATAGAATTTTACAGCGGTCATGACTCATGACTGCTGGTGTGGCGGTAATTAGGTAACCACAACAGCCCTACTCCTGACTGATAAGAAGTCCTGTGATATGCATGGAGGAGCACGGAGATATCCTGGGTGATGGAAATGTACTGAAGTACATCTTTGTGGAAGGGAGGGGGCGAGAGCTAAGGGTATAAGAGGACACTGCACTGTATTGAATGGATATATTCAGCTGGACATCTTCGCTGAGTAAACATTTTGAACTTCACTCAGAGTTTGGCCTCTTTTGTATGATAAATATGTTTATTGTATATTGAGATATTGGTCTTCTTATCAATGTAGTACATGGGCTTATTAAGTGTAGATACTGTTTTACTGAGTGCTGTTTGGTTTGACGTGAACAACACAATAGCCACTTTGCAATTGTCTGTGGGCTGTGTCTCTACATTTGAGAGATGATCTAAAAAGAAAAGTCCTCCCTGACTTTGAACCACCTGGCTCCCAGCACATGGAGAACTGCATTAGAGCCAGAGAGGGAGGCTTCTTTTGTTAAAGATTCCCATTAAACGACAGGAGAAGGTGACTTTCCCTTTCAGCCTGGTGACACATGCAGACACACAAAGAGCCTCCCCTGTCAGGTCAGGAGAGACGGGGGGTGGTGGGCGGAGGTGGAGGTGGTTAGTTGGATAGAAAAGGAGATATTGATTGACTGAACCAGTACCGCACCGCCTTCTCTCCTCCCTCCCACGGTCAATCACCTCCATTCCTTCTCCTCCACATTCCTTTCTTCTGCCCAGCGGTGATCCCCCCCTCCACGTCTCTCCACGGAGCTGCTGCCCTCATTTAACTTCATTACCGCCGGCTGACAGCCAGCAAGGGAACAAACAACGCCCCAGACCCCGTACCATCTCCTGCACATCCCTCCTCCCCTCCCCTCCCCTCCATCCATCCGTCCTTACCTTCAGCCCTGCATTTCCCTCTGATTCTAGTTATTCTGTCACTGTCTCTCCTTTCCCTGCTCACCCCCCTCCCACCGTCAGAGCTCAATCGTATTGATAACAGTCTGACAGACCACAGCGGGCCGAGGCCTGGCATCAATCCCCCCCACGCACCCCCAAACGCCTCGTTCCCTTCTGATCAAGGTCACCTCTCCACCACCGACAGACAGCTCCTACCTCCCACTGGCACAGGAGAGATTCAAAACATTGGGATGTGACAGGGTTTCTTCAAACTGTTCCTTGTCCCTTTTCTTCTCAGACGTTTGTTCGTCTGACCCAGAGGGTGGTTCTGGATGTACGGTTCACAGGATAGGGTGCAGGCATGTATGCTTCCTAGTCCCTGAACAACCAAAATGTCACAATCCATTCTAGTATAATAAAGGCTTGGCGCCGATGAGGATGGCGGCCTCGCAACCTGCTCTTAGGAAACTTTGCAGTATTTTGTTTTTTATGTATTCTTTTTTACATTATTAGCTTAGAAAGTGTTTTGTATCATTACATACTGCATGGAAAAACTATTGGATATCGGAGCAACGGTAACTCACCAGCATTACTACCAGGAATACGACTTTCCCGAAGCAGATCCTTTGTTTGCTCTCCCCAGGGCAATTGAACTGATTCCAGCGGCTGACCCAAAACATCGGCGGCAGAGGAGAGGCACTCGGAGCGGCCTGCTGGTTCGACTTAGGAGGCGCACACACCACCCACCGCTTCCAAGTATACTACTCTCTAATGTTCAGTCTCTGTGTCACGCTCTGGCTCCGGGACTTTGTATGTTGAGCCAGGGTGTGTTCGTTTCGTGGTGTTCTGTTTGGTTGGGTTGTTCTATGTGGTTGTATTTCTTTGTTTGGATGAGTGACTCCCAATCAGAGGTAACGAGTGTCAGCTGTTGGCTCGTTGTCTCTGATTGGGAGCCATATTTATACTGTCTGTTTTCACCTTGGGGTTGTGGGTTTTTGTTCCGTGTCGGTATGTTAACCGTTGGACTTCACGAGTCGTGTTTTGTTTGTTTGTTAGTACTTTAATTAAATAAAGTCATGTTTCTTTCACACGCTGCGCCTTGGTCTACTACTCCTTCCCACGATCGTGACAGAAAAACCCACCATAAAAGGACCAAGCAGCGTGTCCAGGAGCAGGCAGCCTGGACATGGGAGGCGCGCCGTAGAGAGGAGCAGCGGCGGCAAACGGGTCAAAGTCGGAAGGTCGAGAGGCAACCCCAATAAATTTTTAGGGGGGGGCACAGGGCATGGACGACGTGGGTACTGGAGGCGATAAGGGAGAGGGTGAGAGTAGAGGCACGGCGAGAGGAACTGTGTAGGCAGCTGAGGGAGCGGAGGGTTATGAAGAAACCCAGTCCCGCTCCTCACACCAAGCAAGTGGTGTGCGTCACCAGTCCGGTCCGGCCCGTTCCTGCTCCACGCACGAAGCCTACGGTGTGCGTCGCCAGCCCAGCCCGGCCTGTTCCTGCTCCACGCACCAAGCCTACGGGGTGCGTCGTCAGCCCGGCCCGGCCTGTCCCTGCTCCACGCACCAAACCTACGGTGTGCGTCGCCAGCCCTGTCCGGCCTGTTCCTGCTCCACGCACCAAGTCTACGGTGTGCGTCGACAGCCCTGCCCGGCCTGTTCCTGCTCCACGCACTAAGTCTACGGTGTGCGTCGACAGCCCTGCCCGGCCTGTTCCTGCTCCACGCACGAAGCCTACGGTGTGCGTCGCCAGCCCAGCCCGGCCTGTTCCTGCTCCACGCACCAAGTCTACGGTGTGCGTCGACAGCCCTGCCCGGCCTGTTCCTGCTCCACGCACCAAGTCTACGGTGTGCGTCGACAGCCCTGGCCGGCCTGTTCCTGCTCCACGCACCAAGTCTAGGGTGTGCGTCGCCAGCCCTGTCCGGCCTGTTCCTGCTCCACGCACTAAGTCTACGGTGTGCGTCGACAGCCCTGCCCGGCCTGTTCCTGCTCCACGCAAGAAGCCTACGGTGTGCGTCGCCAGCCCAGCCCGGCCTGTTCCTGCTCCACGCACCAAGCCTACGGGGTGCGTCGTCAGCCCGGCCCGGCCTGTCCCTGCTCCACGCACCAAACCTACGGTGTGCGTCGCCAGCCCTGTCCGGCCTGTTCCTGCTCCACGCACTAAGTCTACGGTGTGCGTCGACAGCCCTGCCCGGCCTGTTCCTGCTCCACACACCAAGTCTACGGTGTGCGTCGACAGCCCTGCCCGGCCTGTTCCTGCTCCACGCACCAAGTCTACGGTGTGCGTCGACAGCCCTGCCCGGCCTGTTCCTGCTCCACGCACCAAGACTACGGTGTGCGTCGACAGCCCTGCCCGGCCTGTTCCTGCTCCACGCACCAAGTCTACGGTGTGCGTCGACAGCCCTGCCCGGCCTGTTCCTGCTCCACGCACCAAGCCTACGGGGTGCGTCGTCGGCCTGGTCCAGCTCGTTCCTGCTCCACGCACCAAGTCTACGGTGTGCGTCGCCAGCCCTGTCCGGCCTGTTCCTGCTCCACGCACTAAGTCTACGGTGTGCGTCGACAGCCCTGCCCGGCCTGTTCCTGCTCCACGCACGAAGCCTACGGTGTGCGTCGCCAGCCCAGCCCGGCCTGTTCCTGCTCCACGCACCAAGCCTACGGGGTGCGTCGTCAGCCCGGCCCGGCCTGTTCCTGCTCCACGCACCAAGCCTACGGGGTGCGTCGTCAGCCCGGCCCGGCCTGTCCCTGCTCCACGCACCAAACCTACGGTGTGCGTCGCCAGCCCTGTCCGGCCTGTTCCTGCTCCACGCACTAAGTCTACGGTGTGCGTCGACAGCCCTGCCCGGCCTGTTCCTGCTCCACGCACCAAGTCTACGGTGTGCGTCGACAGCCCTGCCCGGCCTGTTCCTGCTCCACGCACCAAGTCTACAGTGTGCGTCGACAGCCCTGCCCGGCCTGTTCCTGCTCCACGCACGAAGCCTACGGTGTGCGCCGCCAGCCCAGCCCGGCCTGTTCCTGCTCCACGCACCAAGCCTACGGGGTGCGTCGTCAGCCCGGCCCGGCCTGTCCCTGCTCCACGCACCAAACCTACGGTGTGCGTCGCCAGCCCTGTCCGGCCTGTTCCTGCTCCACGCACCAAGTCTACGGTGTGCGTCGACAGCCCTGCCTGGCCTGTTCCTGCTCCACGCACCAAGTCTACGGTGTGCGTCGACAGCCCTGCCCGGCCTGTTCCTGCTCCACGCACCAAGTCTACGGTGTGCGTCGACAGCCCTGCCCGGCCTGTTCCTGCTCCACGCACCAAGTCTACGGTGTGCGTCGACAGCCCTGCCCGGCCTGTTCCTGCTCCACGCACCAAGCCTACGGGGTGCGTCGTCGGCCTGGTCCAGCTCGTTCCTGCTCCACGCACCAAGTCTACGGTGTGCGTCGCCAGCCCTGTCCGGCCTGTTCCTGCTCCACGCACTAAGTCTACGGTGTGCGTCGACAGCCCTGCCCGGCCTGTTCCTGCTCCACGCACGAAGCCTACGGTGTGCGTCGCCAGCCCAGCCCGGCCTGTTCCTGCTCCACGCACCAAGCCTACGGGGTGCGTCGTCAGCCCGGCCCGGCCTGTTCCTGCTCCACGCACCAAGCCTACGGGGTGCGTCGTCAGCCCGGCCCGGCCTGTCCCTGCTCCACGCACCAAACCTACGGTGTGCGTCGCCAGCCCTGTCCGGCCTGTTCCTGCTCCACGCACTAAGTCTACGGTGTGCGTCGACAGCCCTGCCCGGCCTGTTCCTGCTCCACGCACCAAGTCTACGGTGTGCGTCGACAGCCCTGCCCGGCCTGTTCCTGCTCCACGCACCAAGTCTACGGTGTGCGTCGACAGCCCTGCCCGGCCTGTTCCTGCTCCACGCACCAAGTCTACGGTGTGCGTCGACAGCCCTGCCCGGCCTGTTCCTGCTCCACGCACCAAGTCTACGGTGTGCGTCGACAGCCCTGCCCGGCCTGTTCCTGCTCCACGCACCAAGCCTACGGGGTGCGTCGTCGGCCTGGTCCAGCTCGTTCCTGCTACTCGCACCAAGCCAAGGGGTGCGAGTCGTCAGCCTGATCCAGCCCATTCCTGCTACTCGCACTCAAGCCAAGGATGCGAGTCGTCAGCCTGGTGAGGTCCGTTCCGCCCACGCACCAAGCCAAGGGTGCGTATCGTCAGCCAGGTCCGGTCCGTTCCTGCCTCACGCGCCAAGCCAGGGGGTGCGCGTCGTCAGTCCGGTGCCTGATCAGGTCAGCTACTCCACTACGGAGTTTGAGCAATCCGCTCCGTCTATGTCCGGTCCAGATCCAGCCAGCGGGGTCAGACCGGACCGGGGCGCTACGGGGGGATTGTGGAAGGGTGGTGGTCAAGCCCGAGCCGGAGCCGCCTCCGAGGAGAAATGCCCACCCAGCCCTCCCCTGTTTTGGGGTTTTGAGGCGCGGTCGCAGTCCGCGCCTTTAGGGGGGGGTACTGTCACGCTCTGGCTCCGGGACTTTGTATGTTGAGCCAGGGTGTGTTCGTTTCGTGGTGTTCTGTTTGGTTGGGTTGTTCTATGTGGTTGTATTTCTTTGTTTGGATGAGTGACTCCCAATCAGAGGTAACGAGTGTCAGCTGTTGGCTCGTTGTCTCTGATTGGGAGCCATATTTATACTGTCTGTTTTCACCTTGGGGTTGTGGGTTTTTGTTCCGTGTCGGTATGTTAACCGTTGGACTTCACGAGTCGTGTTTTGTTTGTTTGTTAGTACTTTAATTAAATAAAGTCATGTTTCTTTCACACGCTGCGCCTTGGTCTACTACTCCTTCCCACGATCGTGACACTCTGGTTAACAAGCTCGACGAGCTCCGGGCAAGGATTTATTTCCAGAGAGACATCAAGGCCTGTAACATACTTTGTTTCACGGAAACATGGCTCTCTGGGGATATTCTGTCGAAATCGGTCCAGCCAGATGGGTTCTCAGTTCATCGCGCAGACAGGAATAAATATATCTTCGGGAAGCAGAAGGGCGGAGGTGTGTGTTTCATGATTAACGACTGATGGTGTAATTGTAGTAACAAACAGGAACTCAAGTCCTTCTGTTCACCCGACCTAGAATACCTCACAATCAAATACCGACCGTATTATCTCCCAAGATAATTTTCTTCAGTTATAGTCATGGCAGTGTATATCCCCCCTCAAGCCGATACCACGACGGCCATCAAAGAACATCACTGGACTTTATGCATACTGGAAACCACATATCCTGAGGCTGCATTTATTGTAGCCGGGGATTTTAACAAAGCAAATTTGAGGACTAGGCTGCTGAAGTTTTATCAACATATCGACTGTTGTACTCGCACTGCTAAAATCCTCGACCATTGCTATTCGAACTTCCGGGATGGTTAGAAGGCCCTCCCCTGCCCTCCTTTCGGCAAATCTGACCACGACTCCATTTTGCTCCTCCCTTACTATAGGCAGAAACTCAAACAGGAAGTACCCGTGCTAAGGACTATTCAACACTGGTCTGACCAATCGGAATCCACACTTCAAGATTGTTTTGATCACTCGGACTGGGATACGTTCCGGGTAGCTTGCAAAGATAATTTAGACGAATACATTGAAACGGTGACTGAGTTTATCAGGAAGTGTATTGGTGATGTTGTGCCAACTGTGACTATTAAAACCTACCCTACCCAGAAACCGTGGATAGATGGCAGCATTCGCGCAAAACTGAAAGCACGAACCACCGCATTTAACCATGGCAAGGTGACTGGGAATATGGCAGAATACAAATAGTGTAGCTACTCACTCCGCAAGGCAATTAAGCTGGCAAAATATCAGTATAGAAACAAAGTGGAGTTGCAATTAAACGTCTCAGACACGAGACGTATGTGGCAGGGACTACAGACAATCACGGACTACAAAAGGAAAACCAGCCACATCGCCGACACCTACATCTCGCTTCCAGACAAGCTAAACACCTTCTTCGCCTGCTTTGAGGATAACACAGTGCCACCGATGAGGCCCACTACCAAGGACTGTGGCCTCTCCTTCTCCGTGGCTGACATGAGTAAGACATTTAAGCATGTTAACCCCCACAAGGCTGCCGGCCCAGACGGAATCCCTAGCTGCGTCCTCAGAGCATGCGCAGAAGAAAGCAAAGGTAACTGATCTAAATGACTATCGCCCCGTAGCAATCACCTCTGTCATCATGAAGTGCTTTGAGAGATTAGTCAAGGATCATATCACCTCTACCTTACCTGTCACCCTAGACCCACTTCAATTTGCTTACTGCCCCAATAGATCCACAGACGATGCAATCGCCATCACACTGCACACTGCCCTATCCCATCTGGACAAGAGGAATACCTATGTAAGAATGCTGTTCATTGACTATAGCTCAGCATTCAACACCATAGTACCCTCCAAGCTCATCATTAAGCTTGAGTTCCTGGGTCTGAACCCCGCCCTGTCCAACTGGGTCCTGGACTTCCTGACGGGCTGCCCCCAGGTGGTGAAGGTAGGAGACAACATCTCCACTTTGCTGATCCTCAACACTGGGGCCCCACAGGGTGCGTGCTCAGCCCCTCCTGTACTCCCTGTTCACCCATGACTGCGTGGCCAAGCACGCCTCCAACTCAATCATCAAGTTTGCAGACGACACAACAGTAGTAGGCTTGATTACCAACAATGACGAGACCGCCTACAGGGAGGAGGTGAGGGCTCTGGGAGTGTGGTGCCAGGAAAATAACCTCTCATTCAACGTCAACAAAACAAAGGAGATAATCGTGGACTTCAGGAAACAGCAGAGGGTGCACCCCCCTATCCACATCGACGGGACCGCAGTGGAGAAGGTGGAAAGCTTAAAGTTCCTTGTCGTACACATCACTGACAAACTGAAATGGTCCACCCATGCAGACAGTGTGGTGAAGAAGGCACAACAGAGCCTCTTCAACCTCAGGAGGTTGAAGAAATTTGGCTTGGCACCTAAAACCCTCACAAACTTTTACAGATGCACAATTGAGAGCATCCTGTCGGGCTGTATCACCACCTGGTACGGCAACTGCACCACCCGCAACCGCAGGGCTCTCCAGAGGGTGGTGCAGTCTGCCGAACGCATTACCGGGGGCAAGCTACCCGCCCTCCAGGACACCTAAAGCACCCGATGTCACAGGAAGGCCAAAAAATCATCAAGGACATCAACCACCTGAGCCACTGCCTGTTCACCCCGTTATCATCCAGAAGGCGAGGTCAGTACAGGTGCATCAAAGCTGGGACCGAGAGAATGAAAAACAGCTTCTATCTCAAGGCCATCAGACTGTTAAATAGCCATCACTAGCACATTAGAGGCTGCTGCTGCCTATTGAAATCAATGGCCACTTTAAGAAATGGAACCCTTGTCACTTTAATAATGTTTACATATCTTGCACTACTCATCTCATATGTATAAACTGTATTCTATTCTATAATATTCTACTGTATCTTAGTCCATGCCGCTCTGTCATTGCTTGTCCATATATGTATATATTCTTAAATTCCATTCCTTACTAGATTTGTATGTATTGGGTATATGTTGTGAAATTGTTAGATACAGTGGGGGAAAAAAGTATTTAGTCAGCCACCAATTGTGCAAGTTCTCCCACTTAAAAATATGAGAGAGGCCTGTAATTTTCATCATAGGTACACGTCAACTGTGACAGACAAATTAAGAAAAAAAAATCCGGAAAATCACATTGTAGGATTTTTAATGAATTTATTTGCAAATTATGGTGGAAAAAAGTATTTGGTCACCTACAAACAAGCAAGATTTCTGGCTCTCACAGACCTGTAACTTCTTCTTTAAGAGGCTCCTCTGTCCTCCACTCGTTACCTGTATTAATGGCACCCGTTTGAACTTGTTATCAGTATAAAAGACACCTGTCCACAACCTCAAACAGTCACACTCCAAACTCCACTATGGCCAAGACCAAAGAGCTGTCAAAGGACACCAGAAACAAAATTGTAGACCTGCACCAGGCTGGGAAGACTGAATCTGCAATAGGTAAGCAGCTTGGTTTGAAGAAATCAACTGTGGGAGCAATTATTAGGAAATGGAAGACATACAAGACCACTGATAATCTCCCTCGATCTGGGGCTCCACACAAGATCTCACCCCATGGGGTCAAAATGATCACAAGAACGGTGAACAAAAATCCCAGAACCACACGGGGGGCATAGTGAATGACCTGCAGAGAGCTGGGACCAAAGTAACAAAGCCTACCATCAGTAACACACTACGCCGCCAGGGACTCAAATCCTGCAGTGCCAGACGTGTCCCCCTGCTTAAGCCAGTACATGTCCAGGCCCGTCTGAAATTTGCTAGAGTGCATTTGGATGATCCAGAAGAGGATTGGGAGAATGTCATATGGTCAGATGAAACCAAAATATAACTTTTTGGTAAAAACTCAACTCGATCGTGTTTGGAGGACAAAGAATGCTGAGTTGCATCCAAAGAACACCATACCTACTGTGAAGCATGGGGGTGGAAACATCATGCTTTGGGGCTGTTTTTCTGCAAAGGGACCAGGACGACTGATCCGTGTAAAGGAAAGAATGAATGGGGCCATGTATCGTGAGATTTTGAGTGAAAACCTCCTTCCATCAGCAAGGGCATTGAAGATGAAACGTGGCTGGGTCTTTCAGCATGACAATGATCCCGAACACACCGCCCGGGCAACGAAGGAGTGGCTTCGTAAGAAGCATTTCAAGGTCCTGGAGTGGCCTAGCCAGTCTCCAGATCTCAACCCCATAGAAAATCTTTGGAGGGGAGTTGAAAGTCCGTGTTGCCCAGCGACAGCCCCAAAACATCACTGCTCTAGAGGAGATCTGCATGGAGGAATGGGCCAAAATACCAGCAACAGTGTGTGAAAACCTTGTGAAGACTTACAGAAAACGTTTGACATGTGTCATTGCCAACAAAGGGTATATAACAAAGTATTGAGAAACTTTTGTTATTGACCAAATACTTATTTTCCACCATAATTTGCAAATAAATTCATTAAAAATCCTACAATGTGATTTTCTCAATTTCTTTTCTCATTTTGTCTGTCATAGTTGACGTGTACCTATGATGAAAATTACAGGCCTCTCTCATCTTTTTAAGTGGGAGAACATGCACAATTGGTGGCTGACTAAATACTTTTTTCCCCCACTGTATTACTTGTTAGATATTACTGCACTGTCGGAGCTAGAAGCACAAGCATTTCGCTACACCCGCAATAACATCTGCTCAACACGTGTATGTGACAAATACAATTTGATTTGATTTGATTACAATTGCTGCCCTCCACAGGGATATCCAATCATCATGACCAAAATTGCTGTTGTCTTTAGAATGTTGTGATTTGAATTGGAGTTTGATTGATTTGGGTACATTCAGTTAGGATTTGTTGCGCATAGACAGAGATCATGTGTAAAGTGAGGGTTTGATATTAGCCCTGCCCCCATGAACTTTGACAGTGTCCGTAGTTGTTATTGTTGTTTTCTTATTGCCGTCTTGCAGCTCTCTTGTGTCAGCACTATCGACATAGTTAGCAGCAAACCACACCGTCTGGCGCCTTAGCTTTAAATGGAATGCTAACACAGCACTTTGCAAACGTGCAATTGCCGTCTACTCCACATCTGTGCACGGCACTCCACACAACGGCCTCTCTGAAGTAACTGGCTGCCAAGAGAATATAGTCAATTAGTGACATATCAGCACACATACTGTAACAGTAGCACAAACACTTGTTTTTGAAAACTGAAATTGAGCTAAATCCCAAATTCAAGGTAATGGTTATAAATGGTATTGCTAAAATGTATATACTTTCTACTAACAGCAGGTGATTGACTGCATATGACCGGTGCTAATGGGCTGAAATTATACAGGAATGGGTGACACTGACCTCGTTGAAGCCAGAATTCAGCCCCCAGGGCAAAATGAGTTTGACACCCCTGTTGTAGAGTCATTGGCCCATAATATACATTACCATATGATGTAAATATATACCTGTACCCAAGGCAAACTCACCTTTGTAAACTCTTGTCTTGGAATTTCCACTTACCAACCAAATTCACCCCAAACTCTCTTCGAAGCTTCATCAGTCACTTGATTATGATGCCCTATCTTGTTTTCCCCGAGGTGGATAAAGCATTATAGGATAAACAAACCAAACCGTAGACATGTCAGAGGACTATGTGGACTCCCTTTGAACTATGCTCATGCCAGAGGGAGTGGCGTGCTGGCATTAGGCCTAAGCAGCGTTTCATATAGCATTATACAGATGTAGGATCTTAATTTCATCACCCTGTTGCAGGAGAACTTTCCTGCAATGCAGGACATTTTTTACTTGTGTATTTGAGGTTTCCAAAGACTTCTGAAGTTTGTAATTTCCACAAAAAAATCTCAGACTTGATTTTCCCTACAAAAATGTACATTAATTATCATCCACATAATAATGCACATTTCCTGTTGCAAACTGGCTCAAATTAAGATCCTAAATCAACAGTGTTCCTAAATGCCACCCTCAAAGGTGGGCTCCCAAGCATGTCATATTTATATTGTCCTTATACACACAACCTGGCTCGAAGTAGAGTAACAGAAAACACAAGAAAGACCTAGCCCAATGACATCATTTCATATTTTTTTCAAATATGTTATTAGCTCATGTGATTTTAAATATATGAGACACAGGCCTATGTCGTAGACTAGGTTGTTGTATGCCGCTTTGACTTCAGTCTAAGTAGGCCTCTTATGATAGCACTGTATTTTGATTGTGTGGTGCAGGAAAAGAAAAGGAAATTACTTTTTTCCCTGTAACTTTTTCGCTCTTTTCATATAGGCACAGATTACGGTAAGTGACGAATGTATTTGTATTTTTCATCCTTTAAGATATATTATCAGCAATCGAGTGAGAGTGTGTGACAGGGGGGTAGCTAAGTAGAACACAATTATTCTAGGGGGTTTTGAGTTTATGTTTAAGTAGGACATTTCACTTGTCTGAGCATTATGGAAATTCAATCAAATGAAATTAAATGGTTGACAGATTTTCATATGCCAAATGCCTAAGCATATAACCTTAGCAAAGTCCCCGGTTTACCCGTCAGAATATACATAGCCTAGATCTTGCCTAGATCTGCTTCCTCTCATTTAAGAGAGATTGTTCACAGCATTGTCTATCTCTGTGATTGTATAAGCAAACAACATTTTAATTGGAATTACTTGCCTGAAAATACTAAGCCTAAGCCTACTCATTATTTACAAACATTTAAAGTTGCCACAAAGAGAGTTGTCATATCCCTGCATCGGTCTATCCAAGCACACAAATTAAACTAAATTTAAATTACTGTACCGAACAGATGTTGATTTGAATTCTAAATGAAGATGCATGCAAGGCCTGTCAAACTGAATGCTGTTTAGACTAAATCATTATTTAATTTCAAATATGCAACTGTTTTACTTTTGCTGTCCATTCCTTCTAAACAGCAGTGAACCTCTGAATTAGCACCAGAGTGTTTATCGGACTATATATTGCTGCTCTTGATGTGGGTCCATTTCCCACTACCATCTAAAGTAAGACACAGCTAGGGGTCGAACTGGATTCATCTGAGGTCATACGGCCTCCATCCCAGAGAGGCTCAGTCGGGCTGAGCAAAAAGCTGCCCTGTGGTTTTTATTAGAGACGGCTCTACCTACTCAACCCATCCTAAGAAGGGTATAATTAGACCGGTGGTGTGGAGAAACAAACCACGGCTCCCTGAAAAACCACCGTCCTCCAGCAGCAACAATGAATATCATCAGAGAGTAGAGAAGGAGAAAAACAGAGAGAGAGAAATAAAAAGAGATAGAGCGACTGAATACACTTCCCATGTGAGGGACCTGGAGCTAGAGCCTCAGTTGAACTGGAAATAGGCAAAGAAAGTAAATCATTTCTTTCAACTTTTCTTAATGTACAAATATTTGTGGGTTTTAAGCTACAGGAAGGTTACTCAGTGCTTTATCATGCTGGGCTCTTTCACAGTGGTAGAAAAAGACACCAGGCTATCATCACAATACCCAGTGGTTTGTCAATACTTTAGTTTATGGGGTTGACATGCTGGTTTTGGCACACGAAGGGCATACTGTACATAGGTTTTAAAAAAAGAGCCCAAATAGATGTCAAGGTTTTCCCCACATCAGTTTGGTGACCCCGACGTGATAGCAAAATCATCATTAGCCCTATAAAGGTCATCATTATAAATGAGATAAGTGGGACCTCTAATCCTTATCAGGACAATCAAAGCTTATATGAATCCACAATTTTGTCACGTCTCCTCTCGTTGCTCCCCTCCAGCGCTCTGATTCGCCGGTCTACTGAGCCACCGGTCTGAGCACACCACCTCGGCAACACCGGAATGGAAACCCAACGCACCCTAATCACCTCCAGCGCACCTGCACCTCATCTCATCACCACCCCTATATAACCCTGGACTGTTCAGTGTTGTGTTGTGTGTTTGTTAGTGTCTTGTTGTGTACTCGCTCTTTGTTGTTCTCTTGCTCAGTGTTAAGTAAACATTTACATTGTTGATTCCTGCGTCTGCGTCCTGCCTCTTCGTATCCTCAGTACTCGTCACAAATTTAGAGCTGGACCAATATGTTGATAGCATATGGAGTCTTGTTGTTTGTCTTCTCCATTAGTTAATTAATAGAAAAATAGCTTTGAGTGAGGGTACAAAATTGTGTGAAGTGGATTCTGAAAACAGCGCTGGCGGCCATATTGAAATCACCTACCTCTCATTCTGTTTTTATCGGTCAGAGTTTGCACTGCGGGGTGATCGATGTCGGAGGTGGGCTGCAGGGAAATAGATTAAACCAGAGAGTGACTTGCATCTAATTGAAGGCTCTGTGATGGCAAACACACTGCAAATAAACGTTACCTCATATCTAGGGAAATCATGTCCTTCGTATCGCTCTACTATACCTGAGGTTTACTACACAGAACCATACTCCCCCAGAAGCCTCCAGTCCTCACCACCCCCTGATTCTCCTCTCTACATATTCATCATATTTACACTGTGTTGTCAGGGTCCCTAGGGGTTCTGCTTGTGTGCTCATGTTGAGGCTGCAGTGACTTTCATATAATAGCTCAGGAGCTTCAGTCTTTAAGGCCTGCAGTGTCTGCTGGTTTTCAGTTGATATTGTTGACTGATTTAAGGATTTTGTGGGTTTGGGATAGTCTCTGGCATTGGCTAGACTATTGATTACATCAATTTATGAATAAGTACTCTTGGCAATATTGTTCTCTGTATGACCATCTGTTACAAGTTTGTTTCTTACAAGTACCACCACTATCAGTGAACTATAGTTTCCAAAGCGAATCCATTATGTATGGCTTTTGTTTACTTGTTTGAAAAATAACCTCTATAAAGCTACCACACTTTGGTTGTGTTCTATGATTAAGTATTCCATTCTTGAACGCTACCCAGCTTCTAAATGGCCAGCCTGGTCGAGTGCATCATGGCTGTGTCAAGGAACAAACAAATAAGATGAAGTGCTCTCTCAAAGTCAGGGGAAAGGACGCCACACTGGCTCCCAACAAACAATGATAGATGAGCAATACATGATGGTGTGGGAGGAGCGGGGGGAGTATTCAATTAGTACACGGAGAAATGGCACTTTACCGCAGGGAGAGAGAACCTGGCAGCCACTAAGAGACGCCAAATTGAAAAGGCATTCATCTCAGGTCCCTGACATGCTCATACCCTTGTCCAAATTGGTCAAACATTTATAGTTTTCCATAATTGTTCACATTCTGGCATCCCATATTTCATCCCTTGTAAATGAATGAGAAAAAATACATTAGGTTGTTTGTGGAATGCTAAAGAAGTGGGTCAGGTGCTTAACATATTATTTTGTGCATAATTCCTCATGTCAAAAACATATTTCTTCACCACCTAACAGCTTGCTGACTTCTGGCCAGGATTTGTGGCAGGTCTGAGGTCTGTTCCATTGTGAAGAGTTACACCTCCAGAAGCACTTGGAGCACGACTCATGCATATTTATACACTGATTACGAGCTCTGATTTATCGACGACAAAAGAGAATGATGGGCCTTTAGGAGCCGAGTCACACTAGATGTATGGCTCCCTTGAAATGTAGTGCAGACCTGAAATATACTGTATAATGGGCCATCCATTTGGATATATAAGGACTACATTATGGATTCCATACTGTGCCTGATCATGTGAAAGCACTTTTTTTTATATTTGTCAATCTCGATACATTTGAAATACAACGTCTGTAGTTCATACTTATCCATACCTATCCATGGTTGCACTGTAGTGTTGTTGTTGTTCATATGATACCTGTCCCATTAAGGCTTACATTTGATCAGACCAATCAAGAGTATACTGTAGTAGCTTAGACCACCACTGAAGTAGTAAAAAAATGTTGTTCCTGCAAGACTGCAGTGAATCCACAAACTGTCTTTTAAGATGTTTCATCAAAAAGCACTCTTGCTAGTGTCCACACCGGCCACCATTTTGCGCTCCATTCTTGTCAGTATTCCTGCCAAGTCTCTTGAGTGGCAGGTGAGATTAAGCACCTTTTGAACTCCATCTCGTTATTGGAGGAGCGGTCTAAATTGAAACAGTGTTATTTCACACGGCCTTGCCGAGTCAGGGGAAAGTCGGAGCATGGGGCTGGCTCTGGACTGAATTAATAAAGAGCTTTTCAGAGGCAGGAAGTGTTGAGACTGATCTCAAATGCGTTATTCACCAATAATGAGAACTGTAGAGGAAGAGAGACAAAAAAGTGATTAAATGTGCTTTGACCAGAGCTGTGATTTTCATTTAATCTTTGATTAAAAAAATTATGACCCAGAGATGTATTTTGCTTTGGAATTGGACAGAATAAGCATAAAATGTGCAGACTCTAATTTTGAAACACCTTTCAGTTCATTCATAGACCTTGTCAAAGGAGAAGCCCCAGTATGGTCACTATCTAACTGGGTTAGTCTCATGTGTCTACCAGTCAGTAGCTGTGCGTGGGTAAAATCACTGGGGAAACCAATACAGAAAAAAAAGCCATATTACAACTTATGTGTTGTGATAATTGTGTTGTTTACACTATAAGCTGTTTGTTAATATGCCTTTGCACCGTACTATATAGGCCTAAGGCCGAGACAATAAGAAGACACAGTGGCAGAATACAATTGACCACACATTTGTTTCATTACAAAACCGTAGAGCAACATCTGTCCGGTGAAGTCCACAAAACATATTGCATGTAACAAACAGTTACATGACCTACAGCATGGTCAAGCAAGGTAATGTTTCCGACATTTTCGGACTACTAAACAACTATTGATTTAGAACCACTGAGAATTACCGGAAGTTGCAAAGAAAACAGGAGCTGCCTCCCCTATTCCAGCACCATTTCAACTTCAACATTACAACATCATCAAATCACCTCTGCTTAGTCTAATACAGTGACAACTAAAACATTCCAAAAACTATTTAGTCCAATCAACGTAAGCTAAATATGATGTGGCTGTCCATGGTGCTGATTTATGTGTGTGTGTGTGCATGCATCTGTGCAAGTAGAAAAAACATATTGACTCACCATACTTGTGGAGAAACGTCAATGCCATCCTCCTCATTCATGTTGCCTAAACGGTCTATGACTCTGTCATACAGCACACTTTTTTTTGTTTTTGTTGTCCTAGGCTAACTGGCTAAAAGACTTGCTCTCTAGCCTAACTTCCTTTCATGGGCAACGATGTGCCAGGCCAGCTAGTTAACATTAGCCTAATGTTACTACATCTAGCTACATGTTGAACTTCCATCCTCTCAGGCCAGGGGCACAATGTATGAATTTATGGTTGGATCAGAATCACCGTTATAATCATTGGCCAGTACAGAGAATTAAGTAAAACCACAAGTCCAAATCCCTATCGCCATCCATGGCTAATTTACTGTAGGAAAGGGCAGATTTTAGCTAGCTAGCTAGCCGCTGGAGGACAACAACACAACGAAATGAACCAATTCAAGTTTTTTTCTGTCAATAATGACGTTTGGCTTGAGATGTGATTGGTCTGAAGCCAAATCAAACTGGCTTCCCTTGACACATTTTTTGGGTGAGCCAGGATCATTCACAGTTGAGCTCACTCATTTTAGCTCAACACTGATTGGCTATTATTATATTTTTTTAATAATCAAGGGAGGCCAAATGCTCTGTGGCTTCCCTTGCATTCAGTGCTACAGGCAGCAACAATGTCATACTCTTTCTGACCAGACAGCATCAGATAGATATGCTACACATACTGAGACAGAGGGGTGCTGTTTCGTCCGCTCAGATGCTTTCTCCGGTGAGATATATTCAGCCTCTTGCGAATTGAAGGAAATGTATGAAACACAAAGAGACTAAAGAGACATTATTTTGTATGTTTTTTTGTCCATTTTTATCAATTCTTTGGGAAAGCCTGTCTTCCCTTGGCATCCATGAATACACGCCACTGCTACCGGTTCACTTGATATCAAAACTATTGTGAAAATGTTGATTAGTCTGCTCCTTTTATTACACTACAAGGCCAACTTTTGACCCAGATTGATGAAATAACGCTCCTTAATTATCACAATAACTCATTACAACTTTACTGTCCATACTGTAGATGTCTTGTATCTGTGTTTCATCTGTCCATTTACCCAATTTACAATATCATTGGGCAACTTTCTTTCTCATTCTTGAGATTACAGTTGGGTTTAGGAGAGTAGAAATCGCACAAGCACAATATTGACATATGTGTCTGTCAGAGTGTGTTAGGCTGATTCTCAGGGAACGCAGAAGTTATTAGAAAAAGATGTCACAGCATTCCTGGATAAATTGGTTAAGGCTGCAACAATCTGCTGACTTCCATCCATCACTGGCCTATGGAGATGGGCTACGGATGGATGGGCTCTATGTGGCAGTGTGCTCCAGCTCATTCCTCCATACGTATGGATAAATAGATGCACAGAGGGATGTAAGCCTGGTGTGAGGCGACGGGGGCTGATAGTGAGGGAGCCTTGGTGAGAAATGATACTAATGCTAATGAATTCAAACTAGCAGCTCTCAGTAGGTTTCAAAGCATTTCATATTGTATGGCTGTCACTAACCCATCAGAGTAAGAGTTATAATGATTACCTTCCTTCTTTTTGCTTCCCTCTAAGTTGGACCTCATTTGATGATGTGGTCAAAGGCTCAGAAAAGTGTTAAATTACAGTATACTTTTGAGTAAGTAAATAGACACCTTTTCATCGCAATAGAGCAGCAACAGGAATGTTGTTTCCTCAATTCCCAGCCTCCTCTCTGAGTCCATAAAGATCTGTTGCTCCCCGAAGTCCAATTGACCTTAGTGACAGAAGACAAATAACATGGTGAACTTGGCTTGTTTGGAACAAACTGCAGAGCAGCACAGCATACACTGAAAGGGATGATTGGTTCATCGATGGATGGTAAAGACAGCCTTGTTCTAACCTAGCATTATTCTCCTGCATCCTCCTCTGAAACATCAACATCAACTGATGAATCAGTGAACTTCCCACCCAGGAACGTCCTTGAAAAGGTATATTATTTCTACTTCAAAGAACATGCACTACTTCAATGCCAATTTCCAGGTATAGTCTTTGAACTCACCTGAGTGTCCAAAAAGACACAACACATGTTCTTTAGTAATAAACACATGGGCAAGGGATAACATTATTCCACTTTTACCCAGAATGATGTCTATCTTAGGAGGGTGAACATAGTGCATGAGTGCAGCAGCCTTTGGCCTGAGGGTGTTGCTGTCCAGGGATAATGAAAAAGCAAATGAGAGCAGCGGGTGTGATTCCAAAGCCATCTGGATGCTGAGTGAGACTTCCTCTTTACCCCTGTGTTTTTAACTAGATTACATTTTGACAATGTAGCACTGTTATCAAAATAAGCTGTCTATCTTCAAATAGTCGGACCAGCATTTATTCTAGGTTTTGTGGTTGTATTGTGTGCATACATTATTACCAGCCTCTATGGATGATTGAACAATTAGGGATTTAGGAGTATTATGGTATCTTGGACATAGTGTCACTTTTTTGTGTTGTCAAAATGGGGCACTTAGACTTTAGCCTTAGACTATTGTGGGGAAAAGTGACTGTGTCCTGGCAGTAATTGAGCAATTTAAAAAACAGATATTTATCTGATTGTTTTGAGAACCATTAGGCCTATGTGTCATATATGTTACCTGGAAATATGCCAAAAGCTTCATAGGACACCATCTTACAACATCAGAATGGAAAAGTCTTTGGACAATGAAGCCTTGCACGGTTGGCTCAGACAAGTGACCTTTGTATTTATTTCATTCAGAAAATACCAGCTGCGACCATCTTATTAGCTTGTTCCTTAGTAGAGAGCTTGGTGACGCCCCCTTCCATTTCCCTGTTCTGTCTTGTGCAATAACAGTAACCTTTTCCTCAAATATCATCATGGCAAGATAGCATTTCTTTCTCTGCACGTCTCTCCTGAGAGCCCTGATGGAAATGGCAGCATCTAATCATTATTAATGGGCTGGTGTTAGTGAATGGAACAGATCTAGGTGAAAGGGGTTCATCTGGCCCAAACAGGGGAATTAATAGTGTAAAATGAATTAAATTAAATGACTGGGTTTGCTACTTGTCTGATTGAGGCGTTTTCGTGTTTTGTCATTTGTATTCTTGGTAAGCCTGTGGGTTTTAGAGCCAATCCAATACTGTATCTTAGTAGAGGACCAAATAATCAATGTCCTTTAACAGGGTTAATACTAATGCCCACCTCTCAGAAACGGAAGAATATTGCCTGGAACTGAAATGCAACTATTACTGCTATTACTGCTAATGAGAGAGAAAAGGACCAGATAAAAATAACCATGTCATGAACATGAGTCTAGTCAAATTATTTCACTCAAGAACATAGAAAGCTATAAAAACAGGAAAAATAAGTAAACAAGCTTTTTGTAAAAAAAATCATTTTATATCGAAGTTTTATGCTGTTCCAAGAAGGTTGGGCCTGGATGCAAATAACTGTCTGTGTGTTTGGCTAAGGAGGAGGTCTAGACTTATTTCACCATAACACTGTTACTGTTGTTTCCCCATGAGGAGATGTCCGACCTTGAGAAAGATACAAGATAAAAAAAAATAGCTTTTATGTTGCAAACAATGAGCACACTGACAGTCAGCATTGTAAATATTCTCATCTTTATGGACTTTGTGGAGGCGTAGCTAGTGCCTCAGGTATTTTGTCCTTTTATGGATTATAGAGTGTAGTATACATAATCCCTTCTAGTTGATATCAGACTCTGAGCATGTGCTTTATCTTTGACCAGGGGCGAATTCAAACAATAAACACAAAATTCACCAGTGTGTCTGCATTCACCACCATCTTGCTCTGACCACTGCTACAGCACAAATCCCAACATGTCACTGGACATTCACCACATCTTGCTCTGACCACTGCTACAGCACAAATCCCAACATGTCACTGGACATCACCACATCTTGCTCTGACCACTGCTACAGCACAAATCCCAACATGTCACTGGACATTCACCACATCTTGCTCTGACCACTGCTACAGCACAAATCCCAACATGTCACTGGACATCACCACATCTTGCTCTGACCACTGCTACAGCACAAATCCCAACATGTCACTGGACATTCACCACATCTTGCTCTGACCACTGCTACAGCACAAATCCCAACATGTCACTGGACATTCACCACATCTTGCTCTGATCACTGCTACAGCACAAATCCCAACATGTCACTGGACATCACCACATCTTGCTCTGACCACTGCTACAGCACAAATCCCAACATGTCACTGGACATCACCACATCTTGCTCTGACCACTGCTACAGCACAAATCCCAACATGTCACTGGACATTCACCACATCTTGCTCTGACCACTGCTACAGCACAAATCCCAACATGTCACTGGACATCACCACATCTTGCTCTGACCACTGCTACAGCACAAATCCCAACATGTCACTGGACATTCACCACATCTTGCTCTGACCACTGCTACAGCACAAATCCCAACATGTCACTGGACATTCACCACATCTTGCTCTGACCACTGCTACAGCACAAATCCCAACATGTCACTGGACATTCACCACATCTTGCTCTGACCACTGCTACAGCACAAATCCCAACATGTCACTGGACATCACCACATCTTGCTCTGACCACTGCTACAGCACAAATCCCAACATGTCACTGGACATTCACCACATCTTGCTCTGACCACTGCTACAGCACAAATCCCAACATGTCACTGGACATTCACCACATCTTGCTCTGACCACTGCTACAGCACAAATCCCAACATGTCACTGGACATTCACCACATCTTGCTCTGACCACTGCTACAGCACAAATCCCAACATGTCACTGGACATCACCACATCTTGCTCTGACCACTGCTACAGCACAAATCCCAACATGTCACTGGACATCACCACATCTTTCTCTGACCACTGCTACAGCACAAATCCCAACATGTCACTGGATATCACCACATCTTGCTCTGACCACTGCTACAGCACAAATCCCAACATGTCACTGGACATCACCACATCTTGCTCTGACCACTGCTACAGCACAAATCCCAACATGTCACTGGACATTCACCACATCTTGCTCTGATCACTGCTACAGCACAAATCCCAACATGTCACTGGACATCACCACATCTTGCTCTGACCACTGCTACAGCACAAATCCCAACATGTCACTGGACATTCACCACCATCTTGCTCTGACCACTGCTACAGCTCAAATCCCAACATGTCACTGGACATCACCACATCTTGCTCTGACCACTGGTACAGCACAAATCCCAACATGTCACTGGACATTCACCACCATCTTGCTCTGACCACTGCTACAGCACAAATCCAAACATGTCACTGGACATTCACCACATCTTGCTCTGACCACTGCTACAGCACAAATCCCAACATGTCACTGGACATCACCACATCTTGCTATGACCACTGCTACAGCACAAATCCCAACATGTCACTGGACATTCACCACCATCTTGCTCTGACCACTGCTACAGCACAAATCCCAACATGTCACTGGACATCACCACTGAAAGACTGATCTCTTTTCTTTAATTTTTCCATTTTTTTTCCCACCTTTATTTAACCAGGTAAGCCAGTTGAGAACAAGTTCTCATTTACAACTGCGACCTGGCCAAGATAAAGCAAAGCAGTGCGATAAAAACAACAACACAGAGTTACATATGGGGTAACGGGAAGCCTGTTGAAACCACAGACGATTACATGGCAACGGGAAGCCTGTTGAAACCACAGACGATTACGTCGGCAAACCAGTCGTGATGGATCGGCGGGGCTCCGTGTCGACTCTAGGAGGTCCCGTCCGGTTGACAGAGAGGTAGATAGCCAGGAGATGTGCCTAACTCGAGGCTAGCTCAAGGCTGATTAGCCAACAACAACATCCATTTGGTTTCAGCTAGCTAGTTGCGATGATCAGGTGTTAAAGATCCAGTGATTTAGTGATTCCGGCAGAAAATCCGAAATGTTCTGGGTCGATAACGCGCTTTGCAGACAGTGCAGACTGGCCAATAATAGTCCAGGCTAGAGCTGGCTGGTAGGTAGTGCAGGCCACGGACAATGGTGAAAAACTGCTAACCGTGGCTAATAGCAAGTAGCTAGTTAGCTGCCTAATCCCGTCCGGTAGACAAAGAGGTAGATAGCCGGGATATGGGCCTGGCTCAAGGCTAACTGGTGCTTGCTTCGGGGGCAGTGGTGATTAGCCTACAGCAACATCCATTCGGTTGCGTCTAGCTAGTTGCGATCCGGTGTTAGGGTCCAGTGATTCAGTTATTCCGGCAGAAAATCCAATGTTCTGGGTGAAAACCGCTAACGGTGGCTAATAGCAAGTAGCTAGTTAGCTGTCTAGCTAGTTTCAACTGGAGATTCTAGATAAATGTGAGTAAATAATAGAATCCGTTCCACATTGAGTGAGGCGGGTTGCAGGAAAGTATATTTAGTAGAAGGATGAAAAGTGTGATAGGGAAATATGTACGAAAAACACAAAAAACTGGTTATTTACACGGACACACAACAAAGAACACGACCGCACTGCTACGCCATTGTCACGGTTTACTAAGCCAGAACCCAGAAGCAGACCAGGACAAGGTGAGTTGAAACGAAGGTGAGTATTTATTTAACAGATTCAAAAAACGATGTAGAATAATCCAGGGGACAGAGCGGGCGGCGGAGATGAGTTGGTGGAGGTGCAGTGGCAGATCCAAGAATGGCTCGGCAGCCGCCGACAACCAGGCAGGGGTTGGGTGAAGGTTCCGGGAGATTGACTGCAGATAGAAACAAAACGGAGGTAAGTACACGGCAAGCCAACAAGGTGCAAAACAACAAAACTAACGCTAGAAACTCCAAGGCTGATACACTGACAAACATACTGTTCATGGCTAACGATCCGGCAGGGAATGGATGTCAGGTCAGGGCCTTAAGAAGGGTGATGATCAGGACCAGGTGTGCAGACCGCTGATGAGATGCAGGTGCGGTTAATCGGGAGATCTCCCGCCTAGCAACGTCGCCCGGCAACCAGGCCGGGAGCGTTCACGAACCCTCAGGAAACTGGAGATTCCGAGCAGAAAAATGGCAACACAGGCAGGAACCGACTCAGGATGCAGGGTTCATGACAGTACCCCCCCTCCGACGAACGCCACCGGGCGGACTACCCGGAGCGCCAGGATGGAGGCGGTAGAAGTCACGAAGGAGGTCAGCATCCAGGATCTGGCGCAGAGGAATCCAACTCCTCTCTTCAGGACCATACCCCTCCCAGTCCACGAGATACTGGAAACCCCGGCCCCGCCGTCTGGAATCCATAATGCGGCGCACCGTGTAGGCAGGACCACCTCCGATCATCCGAGGGGGAGGAGGAGGAGGCGGAGGGGGTAACAGAGGACTGAGGAGAACAGGCTTGAGGCAGGAGACATGAAAGGTGGGATGGACTCTGAGCGTTCTAGGTAACTTGAGTCGAACCGCCACAGGGTTGATCACCTTCTCCACCACAAACGGACCAATGAACTTCGGTGACAGTTTCTTAGACTCAGTCCGCAGAGGAAGATCCCGTGTGGCCAACCAGACCCTATCTCCGATGGTATAGGTGGGGGCGGGAATCCGCGACGATTCGCCTGGAGCTGATACCGGTCAGAAACTCTAAGGAGGGCCTTTCTGGCCCGATGCCAGGTCCGGTGGCAACGACGAATGTGGGCCTGAACAGAGGGCACTGAGAGATCCTTCTCCTGAGAAGGAAACAAGGGAGGTTGGTAGCCATACAGGCACTGGAAGGGAGACATCCCAGTGGCAGATGTAGGGAGAGTATTGTGGGCATACTCAACCCAAGGCAACTGAGAGACCCAGGAGGTGGGGTTGGAGGAGACAAGGCAGCGTAGCATGGATTCCATCTTCTGGTTGGCTTTCTCCGCCTGACCATTAGATTGGGGGTGAAAACCAGATGTGAGACTGACTGTAGCTCCAATGGCCAAACAGAAAGACTTCCAGACAGCAGAGGTAAACTGAGGGCCACGGTCGGAAACTATGTCACTGGGCAACCCGTGGACCCTGAAAACCTCCCTAACCAGGATCTCGGACGTCTCAGAGGCCGAGGGAAGCTTGGAAATGGGCACAAAGTGGGCGAACTTGCTGAATCTGTCCACGATAGTCAGAATGACCGTGTTCCCCTCAGAAGAGGGCAACCCAGTGACAAAGTCCAGGGCCAGATGCGACCATGGTCGCCGGGGAATAGGGAGGGGGTGAAGTAGTCCAGAGCTGGGCCGGTTGGCACTCTTATTCTGCGCACACACTGGACAGGCAGCAACAAACCTCCGAGTATCTTCTCCCATGGCCGGCCACCAAAATCGTCTGCGGCAACGCCATCGTCCGAGCCACGCCAGGGTGACAAGCCATCTTGCTGGCGTGGGACCATTGGAGGACAGCAGAACGAACCGACTCAGGCACAAACAAACGACCGGGTGGACCGTTACCGGGACCGGGCTGCGTCCGAAGGGCCGCCATAACCTCCTCCTCAATCCTCCACATAACTGCTCCCACGACACAGTTCCGGGGAAGAATCGTCTCGGTCTTGGCCCCACTCTCCTTCGTCTTGGAGAACATCCGGGACAAGGCGTCCGCCTTGCCGTTCTTAGACCCAGGTCGGAACGTCAGGGAAAAATTAAAGCGTCCGAAAAACAAAGCCCACCTGGCCTGACGGGAGTTGAGACGTCTAGCCGATTGCACGTAAGCAAGATTCTTGTGGTCGGTCCAGACAATAAACGGTTGCTCCGCCCCCTCCAACCAGTGGCGCCACTCCTCCAAGGCAAGCTTCACCGCGAGAAGCTCCCGGTTACCCACATCGTAGTTCCTCTCCGCAGACGAAAGACGACGAGAGTAGTAGGCGCAGGGATGGAGTTTCCCGTCAGTGGAGCATCGCTGGGACAGGATGGCGCCAACCCCCACATCAGACGCATCCACTTCCACGACGAACTGACGGGCCGTGTCCGGTTGAGAGAGAATCGGTGCGTTGGTGAATCGCCTCTTCAAATCCAGGAACGGTCGGTCCGCCTCAGGATTCCAACTGAAGGTCCTGGTACTGGAAGTCAGGGCAGTTAAAGGAGCGGCCACCCGGCTGTAATCCCGGATGAATCTGCGATAGAAATTCGCAAACCCCAGAAACCTCTGGAGCTGCAATCTCGTACCGGGCTGGGCCCATTCCAGAACCGCCCTAACCTTCTCCTGGTCCATCCTAATCTCTCCCCTGGAGATGATGTACCCGAGGAAGGATGTAGTGTGGGCGTGAAATTCGCACTTCTCGGCCTTCACGAACAGGCGATTCTCCAACAATCGCTGCAGAACCTGCCTGACATGCTGAACGTGGCTGGAAGGTTCCTTCGAGAAGATAAGAATGTCATCCAGGTAAACAAACATAAAGAGACCGATCATATCTCTCAGGACATCATTCACCATACTCTGGAACACTGCTGGAGCATTGGTCAGTCCAAACGGCATCACCTGATACTCGAAGTGACCCATCGGTGTATTGAAACCCGTCAACCACTCGTCCCCCTCTCTGATCCGGACCAGGTGATACGCATTGCGTAGGTCTAGCTTGGTGAACACAGTAGCCCCCTGTAAGGAGTCGAAGGCAGAGCTCATCAAGGGCAGGGGATACTTGTTCTTGACCGTGATATCATTCAACCCCCGATAATCAATACACGGTCGAAGAGAGCCATCCTTCTTACCCACAAAGAAGAATCCTGCCCCCAGGGGTGATGACGAGGGACGAATGAGACCAGCAGCTAGGGACTCCTTGATGTAGGTCTCCAAAGCCTCACGTTCAGGTCGGGAGATGCTGTATAACCGTCCCTTGGGATAAACAGCTCCAGGGAACAGGTTTATGGCACAATCATATGGTCGGTGGGGAGGGAGTGACAGAGCCCTCTGCTTACTGAACACTTCCCCCAAATCGTGATATGTCTCGGGAACCAGGGACAAATCTGGGGGTTTAGCCTCAATCACCTGACTGGGAACAGAATGGGAACAGGCAGTCTTGAGGCAGTTAGCATGACAATCAAGGCTCCAACTAGTTACCTTGCCAGTCACCCAATCGAACGTGGGATTGTGTTCTTTCAGCCAGGGGTATCCAAGGTCCAGAGGAACATGGGAAGAAGGCAGAATGAAGAATGAGATCACCTCAGAATGATTCCCTGACAACAGCATCTTAACCGGTTCAGTCCTCATCGTGATACGTGCCAGACTACTGCCGTTCAGAGTGGTAGCTTCAATGGCTTCCGGTAATCGCTCCTTGGAAAGCCCCAGCTGTTCCACCACTTCGGCATCAATAAAGCTTCCATCGGCACCTGAATCGACGAAAGCGTTAATCGCTAAACTCTGATTCCTGTTAATGAGGGTAGCCGGGAAACGGGGTCTGACAGAGGTATTGAGAGGTTGAAACTGGCTCGCTAAAAGTCCTCCCAACTTTAGCGAGCCGAGCAGTTTGACGACCGCCGGGAACAAGTGGAGATGTAATGTCCCGAACTACCACAGTAGAGGCAGCAGTTGGTCTTACGTCTATGTTGGCGCTCCTCCTTGGTTAACCCGTGCCGCCCCACTTGCATGGGTTCAGAATCTGGAGGCAGGACCTCTCCACTAATCCTGTGTGGTGGACAATGATCGACGTATTCTGGTCCACCCCCTGACCCGACTGGGAACTGAGAAGCTGATTGATTGGACGGGCCCCATTGCTTCTCCCTCCTTCTCTCTCGAACTCTGTTATCCACCCGAATAGACAAGGCTACCAAGCTGTCCAGGTCACTAGGCTCCGGATAGGAGATCAACTCATCCTTGAGCTGCTCCGACAGCCCCTGGTAAAAGGCCGCTTGTAGAGACTCCTCATTCCACCCACTCTCCACAGCCAAAGTCCTGAACTCGATCACGAAGTCGGCAACGCTGCGAGTTCCCTGGCGAAGCGAAAACAGGCGCCTAGCTGCGTCCATACCTCGGACGGGATGGTCAAATAGCTTCCTCATCTCGGCCGTGAACTCCTGGTATGAAGCCATGCAGGTCTCCTGTCGTTCCCAAACGGCTGAAGCCCACTCCAGAGCTCGACCACGCAGCAACTCAATGACAAAGGCTATCCTAGCCTTGTCTGTGGCATAAGAGTGGGGCTGTAGATCGAACACTAATCCACACTGCATAAGGAAAGAACGGCATCTTCCCAACTCCCCCTCATATTTATCAGGCGTCGGAACCTTGGGCTCACGGAAGGGCACAGCTCTAGAAGCGGCAGGCGAGATGGGTGAAACCGGTCGTGGATTCTCCACCGGCAAACTGAGCTGAGCCTGGATCTTCGTCAGACTGGTAGAAAAGTTCCGAACGGACAATGCTATCTCCTGTAGTGCCGTGCTATGTTGTCCCAACATCTTCTCCTGATGGGTAATGGCATGGCGAACAGAGTCCAGGTCCGCTGGGTTCATTTCTGGCCGGATCGTTCTGTCACGGTTTACTAAGCCAGAACCCAGAAGCAGACCAGGACAAGGTGAGTTGAAACGAAGGTGAGTATTTATTTAACAGATTCAAAAAACGATGTAGAATAATCCAGGGGACAGAGCGGGCGGCGGAGATGAGTTGGTGGAGGTGCAGTGGCAGATCCAAGAATGGCTCGGCAGCCGCCGACAACCAGGCAGGGGTTGGGTGAAGGTTCCGGGAGATTGACTGCAGATAGAAACAAAACGGAGGTAAGTACACGGCAAGCCAACAAGGTGCAAAACAACAAAACTAACGCTAGAAACTCCAAGGCTGATACACTGACAAACATACTGTTCATGGCTAACGATCCGGCAGGGAATGGATGTCAGGTCAGGGCTTAAGAAGGGTGATGATCAGGACCAGGTGTGCAGACCGCTGATGAGATGCAGGTGCGGTTAATCGGGAGATCTCCCGCCTAGCAACGTCGCCCGGCAACCAGGCCGGGAGCGTTCACGAACCCTCAGGAAACTGGAGATTCCGAGCAGAAAAATGGCAACACAGGCAGGAACCGACTCAGGATGCAGTGTTCATGACAGCCATCTTGGATCTCTCCCTTTGCTAACTCCTTTTTTCCCAGAGTCTTGTTTTTTTTTTCTGCTGTGTCAAGGGATCTTTGTGCAATATATGGGCTGGCTTGTACTGTGTGTATGCCCTTGACATATGACCCCTGAGAAAGAGAGGGAGAGAGAGAAGGTACACTGGAAAAGGGTGGTTATTTATCTCCTCTGGAGGAGGGCGATGCAGTGTAGGCTTGGGCGGTATCCAGATTGTCATACCATCATGCGGACCTTGTGCATTACCGGGATATTTGATAATACCGGCACTGAACCCAAGTGGTGCTATTTCCAAACCATAATATGAAGGTTAGCAATGCTAACAAGTACAGTACATGTAAAATCCCATAGAAAATGCTAACTAAATGCTAACGAGCGCATTGCTAACATTTTATACAGACTCTGACTTCAACTATTTACTGTGGGGCTTACGAGACCCACATTTCATATAATTGTCAAGCCATCAATGTAGCAGTAGAACTACTATCACAATATCGGAATATAACTTCAAATAAAATAAATCAATGTAGGCTACAGGTCATGACTTCCTCCGAGCCTGCCTCCTCTCCTTGTTCGGGCAGGCTTCGGCATTCGTCGTCACCGGCCTTCTAGCCACTGCCGCTCCTCATCTCATCATTCCATTTGTTTTTGTCTTGTTTATTACACACACCTGGTTCATATCCCCTCATCAGTACCTGTATAAGTGTTGTGAGATTAGTGATGCTCGGTGGAGCTCCTTGTATTTTGTATCACCGGGTTATTTTCCCTGTGTGCCTTCTTGGTTTCAGTGTGCCTGTTTTGCGAACTGGACTGTTTTGACGCTTTATTGCGTAACTCTGTATTCTGGAATAAATCCTGTTATTATGTGATTTACCCTCCTGTGCCTGACTCCTTCAAATCACCTCATAACAGAACCACACACCCGCCATGGAGTCAGCAGGAGAGGAGCACATGCCTGGAGTCGTGGCACGGTTCCGGGAGCATTTGACGATGCTAGCCAGCTTGGGAGAAGCGATGGATCGGGTTCTCCAGGTCGTCCAACGCCTGGAGAGGAGAGGACCCGATCTGTTGGGACCAGCTGGGCGACCGGATCCAGCCACCCACACCCCAGCACCCAGAGGGATCCATATCTCCTGACCACGGGATTTCGACGGGGCAGCTGCTCTCTGCCAAGGATTCCTCCTACAACTGGAGCTATATTAATCAAACATCAGCCCGGCTCCATCGGAGCGGGAGAAGGTGGCTGCCCTCGTCTCCTGTCTCTCGAAGAAAGCCCTGGAGTGGGCCAACGCGGTTTGGAGTGAAGGAGGAGCCGCGTTGGACAACTACGGGGAGTTCGCTCACCTCTTCCGGGCAGTCTTCGACCACCCGCCCGAGGGTAGAGAGGCGGGCGAGCGGCTGGTCCACCTGAGAAAGGGGACGAGGACTGCGCATGACTTCGCCCTGGAGTTTCGGACTCTAGCGGCTGGGTCCGGGTGGAACGAGCGGGCCCTCATCGACCCCTTCCGGTGCCATCTGCGAGAGGACGTCCGAAGGGAGCTAGCCTGCCGGGAAACCATGTTGCCCTTCAACCAACTGATGGACATGGCCATCTGGTTGGACAACCTGCTGGCTGCTAGAGGATGTCCTGGAAGGGGCCTGCCCATTCCACCCCCCACCCCCCAACCCGGATCACGAGATGATGGAGCGGCGATCCGGGAGAGCAGAGGACGACAGCGCCAGTGTCACTCTCGTGGCGCGAGAGGACATTCTCCTTCACAATGTCTTCAGCATTCTTTTTGGTCTGGAGGCGGCAGGCAGGGCACTCTCGCGTCACCCTAGGTATCAAGCACCCACACTCGTTCAGAGCCCTCTGCTGCGCACTGTACCCTACCTATCCACTTTCCTGATTACATTGTAGTTCCCCAGTGTAAGGCGCTGGTCGATTCAGGCGCAGCTGGGAACTTTTATGGACAGGTCATTTTCACATAGTCTAGCCATTACATTGGTTCCCCTATCCATTCCGCACGCGTTTTCCAAAATGTAGGCGAACAAATTACCACCTCATCGGGCGGGAGATTGCGCGATAAACCTCCGGGTAGACGCTGTGCTTCCCAGGAGTCATGTGTATCCCCTGTCACAGATTGAAACGGAGGCTATAGAGACACACGTCTCCGAGTCCCTGCGCCAGGGGTTCATACGTCCCTCCACTTCACCCGCCTCCTCAAGTTTATTTTTTGTGAAGAAGAAAGACGGTCTGCGCCCTTGCATTGATTACCGAGCACTGAACAAGGGGACGATACGTTATGGTTATCCTCTACCCATCATTCCATCTGTGATCGAGTCAATGCATGGTGCGCACTTCTTCACAAAGTTAGATCTCCGGAGTGCGTACAACCTGGTGCGTGTCCGAGAGGGGGACGAGTGGAAGACAGCATTCAGCTCCACCACGGAGCGTTACAAATACCTGGTGATGCCTTACGGTTTGATGAATGCTCCATCCGTCTTCCAGTCCTTTGTGAACGAGGTGTTTCGGGACATGCTTGGTCGCGGTGTAGTGGTCTACATCGATGACATTTTGGTGTATTCCGCTACGTGCGCCGAGCATGTGTCCCTGGTTCGCAAAGTGCTGGCCTGACTGTTGGAACATGACCTTTATGCCAAGGCAGAAAAGTGTCTGTTTTTCCAACAGCCCGTCTCCTTCTTCGGATACCGCATTACCACCTCAGGTGTGGAGATGGAGGGAGATCGCATTTCAGCCATGCGTAATTGGCTGACTCCAACCATGGTAAAAGAGGTGCAGCGCTTTATTGGCTTTGCTAACTACTATTGGAGGTTTATCCGGGGCTTTGGCAAGGTCGCAGCTCCCATCACATCACAGTTGAAGTGTGGGCCGTCCCGGCTCCGCTGGCCTGCTGAGGCTGACAGGGCCTTCAGTAACCTGAGGGTTCTGTTTACCTCAGCCCTGGTACTGGCCCATCCCGATCCATCACTACCGTTCGTAGTGGAAGTGATGCGTCCGAGGTAGGGATAGGCACTGTCCTATCTCAATGCTCGGGCACACCACCCAAGCTCCGCCCCTGTGCCTTCTTCTCCAAGAAGCTCAGCCCGGCGGAGCAGAACTACGACGTTGGTGATCGGGAGCTGTTGGCTGTTGTCCGAGCCCTGACCGTGTGGAGGCACTGGCTCAAGGGGGCGAAACACCCTGAACCCTCGCCAGGCCAGGTGGGCCCTATTCTTCACCCGGTTTGACTTTACACTATCTTACATCCCGGGTACGAAGAACGTGAAGGCAGACGCACTGTCATGGCTGTACGGCCCAGAGGAGAGGCCCATAGACAACACCCCCATACTCCCGGCCTCCTGCATTGTGGCGCCGGTAGTATGGTCGATGGACGCGGACATAGAGTGGGCGTTACGCACAGAGCCATCTCCACCTCAGTGTCCAGCTGGGCTGCAGTACGTGCCTTCTCTTGTCCGAGACCGTCTGATCTATTGGGCACACACGTCCCCCTCCTCTGGTCACCCAGGTATCGGTCGTACAGTGCGCTGCCTGGTGGCCTACCTTGGCTAAGGACGTGAGGGTGTATGTCTCCTCCTGCTCGGTGTGCGCCCAGAATAAGGCACCTAGGCACCATCCAGTGGGTAAGTTACATCCCTTACCAGTTCCACAACGGCCATGGTCCCACTTGTGTATTGACTTCCTTACTGATCTTCCCCTCTTTCAAGGTAACACCACCATCCTGGTCGTTGTGGACCACTGTTCCAAAGCCTGCCGCCTCCTTCCTCTGCCCGGTCTCCCCACGGCCCTGCAGACTGCGGAGGCGCTGTTTACACACATCTTACGGCACTACGGGGTGCCAGAGGACATAGTGTCTGACCAGGGTCCCCACTTCACATCCAGGATCTGGAAGGCGTTCATGGAACGTCTGGGGGTCTCGGTCAGCCTGACCTCAGGTTTTCACCCCGAGTCTAATGGGCAGGTAGAACGGGTGAATCAAGGATGTGGGTAGGTTCCTGCAGTCCTACTGACAGGACCGGCCGGGGGAGTGGTTGGTGTTCTTGCCATGGGCCGAATATGCCCAGAACTCTCTCCGCCACTCCTCCACTAACCTAACGCCATTTCAATGTGTTTTAGGTTATCAGCCACCATGGCATCAGAGCCAGACCGAGTCTCTTGCGGTGGATGACCAACAGATACCATCTGTATTCCCAGTCATGTGAAATCCATAGATCAGGGCCTAATTAATTTATTTCAATTGACTGATTTCCTCATATGAACTGTAACTCAGTAAAATCTTTGAAATTGTTGCATGTTGCGTTTATATTTTTGTTCAGTATGTAACCTGGGTGTCCTCTTTAGCCTTGTCTACAAGGCTTGCTGCAAACAAATGCGCCTATGTTCGGGCATGTTCAAAAACCTTTATTGTTGTTTTTTACGTCTGAGGCAGAGGATGTTAACTTACTGTACATTCCACCCACTCTTTTGTTAGTTTAATCCCTCAAGTCATTTCTAGACCCAAGTTCCCTACCTTTTTGTATGTTGTACAGCCCAACTTTGAATTCTGCATGACAAGCCAGGGCTTATACGTTTGCTTGTTCTTGAACTGCAAATTGCACCTGTTCCGAGCACTTCGTCGGTGGATGCACTGTCCCCCCCCCTAGCTCCCCATCTCCCTTTCCCGCTGAGTCTGACTCGCTAGTAGGTCTACTGTATAGTGGTGGTGTCGGTGGTGATGCTGAACTGGCGGGATTAGCAGTGCTGCTAGCTAAGGCATCGCCATCAGGAACAGTTTGCCCCTCACTCGTCTCCTCCGGCACTGACTGTTCTCTGGACTTGAAACATTTCATCAAACTCAATAGTCTTTTCTTGTACATTTTTTATTTGGCTTTCCCACGTTTCAAATTCCGTAGGGAGACGACTAGCCTAGGCTACGTGACATGATTACATAGGGATCTCTTCACTAGCTGACCACCACTACCAAGACCTGATCAGTTACTTACCCCACCGGCCCTCCCCATAACCTATATGTACAAATAAGAGAGCAGGTCTGGAATCAGTGTGGCAGGATAGCATGATTACACAGAAGGATCACACGCTTTTACATCATTGTCTTTCTGGGGGCGGGAGAAATAACGAAGAGAAACTTGATTTAACACTGATCGCTTTTATTAGAATGTTTACAGTGCGAACAGTGAAATAATTAATAAATCAGGCCGCGAGAGGTTCCGGATCCGGGCAAATAGGTGCCGGAACTAATAAAGTCAAATCTGAGAGGTGCCGGAGCCTTCATCATTTATATCTCCAGATCCTTGGCTTTCATTGCCTATATTGGCAATCAATCTATGTTCAGAGGGGCCGTTTCTATGGCATTTTAAAGGGAAAGACTCAGAAATACACAATGAAAACAGGAACAGATTGTCTTTGCGGAGACAGCTGTCAGCAGTGTTGTAGAGGACAGGTGATTCCTTTACTTTACCTTATCTCTCTCTCTCTCTCTGGGAGCCAGGAGAGGCAATCAGTATGCAGCACCGTGGTGGGAAACAACAGAAAGGTTCTGTGAGAGATGACACAATGACAGTAGCCAACCCTAACAGGCCACATTAGTCTATCAGTGTGAGTTGTTTGTCTGTTCCAAGACCCCCCCCTCCATCCCGGCACCTCCTCCTTGGTCTTCAAACCCAGGTCACAGAGAAGCGTCATTTAATTGTGCCCCCCTTTGCAAAACAGGACACACACAGCTGCTATGGCAGTATCTTTCAATTAATTTCACATTCACAAATTATTAATGAAACCCAATTCTTTCACATCGCTGTAAAAGCAAATAAATGGCAAATCATTATAATGCTAATTGAACATTGCAGTAATAAGGGAATAGTCATTAGTACTCATATTTTATGTATGTATGAAATTCCGTTCTCGAGACCTTGAAGCTCTGATATCTGTTCTGATGTGAGACAGAAGGCGAACGATATTGTGACTGTGACTGTGTGAAATTATATTAATGGTTGTTTGTGTTTCATATCATGTATTGATTATGCATAGTGGCAGTGTGAAGCCAGGGTAAGTCTGTATGTGTCACACATTGTCAGACTGACATTGGACTGGCAGCCTACATGTTTGCTGCATTATATAGTATCCAGGCCACTGGTCCTACAATAAGAGCAACATGAGAATACAGAGGTGATTTGGGTTAATTCCAATATGTTCACTCTATAATAATACACAACAAAACAGGTATATCCAGAACAATAAAGGTTTGCTTTCATTTATATACTGGTGGGGAGTAACAAGAGCATATCAATGTTGTTTAGCAACCTAATAGCCTGAGAAACTGTTGCACATACACTGCCTGTCTGTTCGTCTGGGATTGTTGCCACGTGTCATCAGTGAAGTTTGATTGAGAGCAGCAGAGAGGGGACTCAACTGTCTCCCATCACAATCTCTCCCCAATTCCCAATGTATATTTACAGACATGTGCAGTCGCACTCCCATTTCAGAAGGACTTTCTCAGCTTCCAGTGTGTGTGTTTGTGTTCTAGGTAGACGGTAGGGGCTGTACATCTAATGTTGACTCTCAGATTAGCAAGATGGAGACAGGGGAGGTGTGGTGGGGAGGGTTGGGGAGGAGGGATGGACACAAGGAACATCTGACCTTCAGGAAGAGAGTGTGGAAGACAACGACAAGGTGGCGTTAGGGATGGGAATATAGCACTCAAAATAGGTCCAAACCCAGCATAGATTTACACTGATGGTTTTGTTTGATCGTTTTTCCTGTCTACAGTAGAAGTGCACAATAAATTAGCTTGTCATTTATTTCGGCACTTATTAATTTGTTACTGACCTCAGTGGTCTCAGTTGATTTATCCTCGTGGTACCTTTTCCGTAGACAATTTCCTCGAACAATGTAAGTGTATTCTTTACTGCCATACACAGTCACAGCCATGTGTTAAAGCACATTTAATTGTAATATCACTGATCAAATGGGAGACAAAAGCTTTAAGTACAGCTACAAATAACCATTCATTTCCTGCTGTCAGACATGGAGTGATGTATAGCCTGTGGCTTCACTTGATTCATCAAAACACAAAACAACGCACAACAACGGACAGTGAATAAAGAACAGGAAAAGGCTTTTGGGAATCTGCTGAATGGATCCTTTTGGCCTCATTTGCATAATGTGTTGTTTCTCTGAAAATGATGAATAAACCAAAACACATGCATAAGAAACAATTAGCTTTAAGTGTGGTGGCATTCACCACCGATGGAGCATGAAGGTAATGTCCGCGTCTTACTGCGACGCTAATGAGATTGCAATGCAAAGCAGAATGCATGCATACATCTTTATGATAATGCATTTAGGGTACGTTGCAGGGCATGTGGCACATAACAGATTACTTATATTGTTCAATCGTAAACCTTTCTAACTTTACCAACTTGGCCAAGTTGTATATAGTTGTTTTCGTATACTTTCCTCAGGCCTGTATATTAAGCTCAACTCAACAAATATACAATGAGACCTGTGCAACTTTATGAACTGCTAGTACAGCTTTAATTGAATCCTAAATGCAGCTGCCACTGTATTGAAGCCATTGGACGCAGTTTATCATAGCGCACTGCGCTTTATTATGGGCGATAGGCTCAGTGCGCATCACTGTATTCTGTATCAAGAATATGCTGGCCCTCTTTCAAATCTCATAGATCGATGCATTGCACTCTTTCGTTTAGCCCTCCTACATACCTTACTTCACTGTTAACTTATAGACAGACGTACAAGATAGCAGAGCCGGTCTCAGGGATGGCTAATTTCGCTACACCTGCAATATGTGTATGTGACCAATAAAATGTGATTTGATTTGATTTGGAGATCCCTTCAATCTCCACTGATTTAGGTGAATCTGCTTTTAGTTTTTTTGCACCTTACTTGTGGAATAATCTCCAAGGATCTCTAAAATTTGATTTATTGGTGCCTTTAAAGCAATTCTAAAGGCTTTACAAACATGTAAAGAACTTCATAAAATACATATAACACAGTATGCTAATAATACAAGCTAGTGGGGAAAACCATACAAAAAGGAGTAAGAAAGGGTTAACATATACTTGGACTTGCTTGAGAACAAAGGGAGAGCTGACAAAGTCCTATTCAGCACTTTCCATCTCAGTAAGATGTGTCACAAAGGCAATGACGTTGTTTGTCACCTTGTTGTGCCATTGTGTCTCTGCCTGACACCCACTCGTCAATTCAAGTAGGCTGGAAGAGGTTTGATATGCTTCCTATCTTTATGATTTAGATATCAGTCATATATCCTTTGACGACAAACTGGACATGGCCAGTGATGACCTGTTACATCATGAAGGCACTTTCATGATATAAAGACAGAGACAGAGTGGATTACAAGGGCAAAGGCATTGTTCCACATTTCAGAAAGTATGATTAACATATGTTTACCTCTTTTATGCTATCGGTAAGTCTACTCTTGTTTTTGTCCAATCAGACCCATAATCAGTTGGAGTGTAGGCCCAATCACAACCATCAGCATGGTTGATTAAATTAATGGCTCTGGTCTGATTAGCATATCTCAAAGAGTAGACCAATTAAAGTTACCAATACTGGCTTGAGGCAGGCAGCACCAACACTTCAGATATTTGGAGGTGAAATTAGGACATGCTTTATTATTAATGTTACTGTGCCAGACTAGTTGGTATGCTGTCGTTTTGAAAGCAGTAAGTTGAAACGCCACGAAGAGGATGACAATGTTGAAATATCCTGAGCTTTTCCATTAATTGTGAGAACTTTTTGGGGAACTTTATTCTGTACAATAGGAGTATCTGGCTGAGGATCAACCCTTTCCTTTCTGTCACTATCCAACAAAACCATGAGCCCCTGTAAAAAGAATAATTTACCACAGTTGTCAGGGGCAGAGACCTGGACATCCATCAAGCTCATTGTTACAGAGCTTCTCATCCCTTTTTCTGACAAAACGTCCCAAAACGAACCTGGGAACAATAGTTCTGGTTTCTCAGTGACCGACTATAGCGGGTCAATGGCTTGTCTCTTAGCCTCCGGCCCCCACAAAACGCCTCGTTGTCCCTTGCGGAGGAGAGTGACACACCCCTTCCATCCCTCTGCTCCCAACCCACATGAGTGCTTTGTCTCCTCTTCCTGCCTCATTGGAGCAGTCCGGTCCATTCAGGCAGGTTCAGGGGGGTGTTAGTGAAGCGATGTTGGCTCTGCCCTAGGGAGCAGGGGTGTTTTGGACACCGCACAATTTCATATGCTATGTCTCGCACAGACATTCATGTGGCTCACATGCACGAACACATTCACACATAATCAATAATTTGTCATGAGGACAGAGAGTCTGCTTGACATGATTTTACAGGATTGCAGTGTATCAAGGGAAAACGATAAGCAATGTGGTGGAAGGCACCATTTTACAGAAATCACTGACTCACTCCACTGTAATGTAAACAGTGGGACACAGATGAAAGGTCCAATACTGTATAATTCTAAGTAATTCTAAGTAATGTACAGTGTGGTCTGAAATGATTGGCACCCTTAAAAAATATTACTGTATAAAATAAATGATTCAAATATTGTGTGTGTGCAGCGGTCTAAGACACTGCATCTCAGTGCTAGAGGCGTCACTACAGACCCTGGTTCGATTCCAGGCTGTATCACCACCCGGCTGTGATTGGGAATCCCATAGGGCGGCGCACAATTGGCCCAGTGTCGTTTGGTTTGGCCAGGGTAGGCCGTCATTGTAAATAAGAATTTGTTCTTAACTGACTTGCCTAGTTAAATAAAGGTTAAATAAAAATAAAATAAATACAAATATAATCAGATGATTATATATTTATTCTCCTTATGCATCGACACTAAACTCACCGCTGGTGTGCATGGCCAAAGAGCTCTATTTTCCTGTAATCTATCTGACCACAGCACCGGCTTCAATCCAAGTGCCAATTCCATTTAGCAAACTCCAGGCGTTTACATTTCTTGGATGACATGAAAATAGAGCTCAGTGGTGGGTTTGGCTTTGAAATTAGAGTGCATAAGCAGATAAATAACCCGTAACTACTGTAAAATATGGTGGTGGATCTTTGATGGTATGGGGCTGTTTTGCTTACACTGGTCCTAGGGCCCTTGTTAAGGTCAACGGCATCATGAACTTTTAACCAGTACCAGGACATTTTAGCCAAAAACCTGGTTGTCTCTACCTGGAGGCTGAAACTTGGCCGCAAGTGGATCTTCCAGCAAGATAATAACCACAAGCACACAGCAAAATCCACAAAGAAATGGTTAATTGACCACAACATCAACATTTGCAAACCTGTGGTTTGAATTGAAGGGGGCAGTCCATAAGACGAACAATATCAAGGATCTGTAAAGATTCTGTATTGAGGAATGGTCTAAGATCCCTCCCAATGTTTTCTCCAACTCATTAAATATATCTCAGTGCCGTTATCCTCGCAAGGTGAGGCATTGAAAGGTATTGAAAACAGGGGTGTCAATCATTTTGAGCCCTATCTTTTTGAGAAAAAAATTGAACAATTTTTCTGAGCAGTTGTATTTGTATAACACAATATCATTTCCACATTTTTTTTTGCATACAATATAGCTCAGTATTTGAATTATTTATTTGATACAGTCATTTTTGCTCATCTTTATCAAGGGTGCCAATAATTTCAGACCCAACTGTATATTCCTCCTCATTACCCTTCAGAGCACAGTTCACCCATTCACATAATGATCAGTATTAATGACACACACACACACACACACACACACACACACACACACACACACACACACACACACACACACACACACACAACACAAACAACACACACACACACACACACACACACATCCTTGGGGGTCACTGTAACAGAGTCTTTGAGAGTAGCAATTTCCCATTCTTGTCATTATTAGATTAGTGCTTGTATCATCTGTAGATTAAACTGGCAGAGATTGCATTGAACACCAACAATGGGGGTAATACACATCCTTTTTCTTAATGGTTATGAAATACAGAGCGACTAGGCCTGAAGGAGCACAGTCCTCAGATGTTATCGCCATTAGATTTCTATGGTGGTGTGTTGCCTTAAGCCCTGTAGACTCCACTAGAATACTGGGGGATTTGTTTTGGATTTAGAAGATAAGACAAATAGTGCAAGTGAACTCTTGTATTTAAAAAGTAACTGGCTTTGATGCTGGTTAACTTAAAGGAAGATCAAGTGTGATGTAGTCACATGTAATAATCACAATTTACTAGTTCTTCACAAACTTCTGAGGCCGGGACCAAAAACTGAGGACAATATCAGCCATTTGTGAGTTGCTATTCCAAGCCTATGCAATAGCTCTCCTTTTTCACAGCATCGAGCCTGACATCCACTTATAATAAATAGCCCGATTTAGGATAGAAGTGGCCAAAACAGAACAAATGAAAGCAGGAGACCACCATTAAACCACCTGAATCCATCACTTCCTGAGCGAGGGTCACATGGGATTCAGCGGTATTCGAAGCTCCATTAGCAAGCTATACAGCTTTGGGGAATGAGTTTGTTGCACTTAAATGCTTCCCTCATTTTCTAAATAAGCCTTGCTGGGGTTGCCTGATTGACTTTGCCCGTGAAGGGTAATTGATTGGTGGGGATTATCCAGCCAGGCCAGCCACTGATGGAGGAACACGACTGAGGCAGAATAGAGTTGGCGCTGAAGTACCCCCCAAACATTCCCATAAGGTAAAGTTCCTATTAAGTTCCATCAGTTGCAGTACAAACTTCAGTCAGGACATTACATTTACGTCATTTAGCAGACGCTCTTATCCAGAGCGACTTACATTATTATTATAGTTTTTTTTTATTTTTATTTTTTTATACCCCCGTGGGAATCGAACCCACAACCCTGGCGTTGCAAACGCCATGCTCTACCAACTGAGCTACATCCCTGCCGGCCATTCCCTCCCCTACCCTAGACGACGCTGGGCCAATTGTGCGCCGCCCCATTGGTCTCCCGGTCACGGCCGGCTACGACAGAGCCTGGATTCGAACCAGGATCTCTAGTGGCACAGCTAGCACTGCGATGCAGTGCCTTAGACCACTGCGCCACTCGGACATAAATCACTGTTCTTCACTCTTCCTGCTCTGAAAACATTACCTTCTAACAGCTCTAACACCTGCATTGAGGAAGTTTCCTTTATCTTACTTAAAACATTTTCAAACGTTCTGGGAATGTTCTGATGCCCTTAAATCAATATTGAGTTGGGCACCCTTTACACCAGCCCTCTGAGTGCAGTAGCCAAGCCTCTCTAGTCTGTCTGTCGCCCTCCCTGCTTGGCTTCATCATTAGACAACCTACAGCTACATAACCTTCCCGACGGGATTTGTAACACATGAACACCTTTGCCGTCACCATTAGGCAATTAAAAACCACCCCACTTCATTTTGTCTTCCACTTCAATCAGACGGAAGTTTCTCTCTCCTCAGAAAGCAGCATGTTTTTTTCGCCAAGCTGGACTGTGTAGGTAGCTGCTGAGTCGCACTGGGATAAACATTTAGTGTATCCGTGCAACCAAATTGTTTTTTAATGTAGTCGACTGCAGAGATTCAGATAGGCAGGGGGGTTAGACCATCAACAGGGAGCCATGATCACATTTCCCTCCCAATTCAAGACCCAGGAAATATTTTTCAATATCTCCAAATATTATATTACGCCCCCACACCGCTCAAAATGGTCCCTCTGAGGAAGACATAATGATCGTTGTGCAGAAGATGAAAACATCCAACATAGATATGAGACAGAGATATGGTAGTTGTTCAATCTGACTCCATTGTGAAATCTTGACTCCTTGTACGGTAACTGAAATGCTGCCTTAAATATTTATTTATTGCGATAACCAACTATCCCTGCACTTCTCCTCTGAATCCCTTCTCAGTAATTGGATTGTCAACCTCCTTGGAACACAGAATTAGATCAAGGCCCCATATAGATGAAACATAGAAAATCCCCTTACATGTAATGGTTTGGATCCCGCTGTTCTGCAATGGCATCTATTCAATCCAACAGGGCCATTCTGCCACAGAGGATCTGGTTTATCCTGTTCTAATGCACTGTCATCGCTAGCTTTTGAGACCTGTCTCATTCATGTTCTGTTTACTGCTGAAAGATTATGACAGATTCTGTGAAAGCGCTAACTCAGGCTTCTCGCTGTCATAAAAGTGGTGAATTCTGGGAAACCAAATGAGGGGCTGATATGGATAGAACTTCTTCCAGTAAGTTCCCTGTCGTGTTTTGTGGACATCGGCCAGACTTTGTGAATCATTTTGTGAATCATGTTCCTTAATCAAAGGGATTTATTGGAGACATTATTAAGTGACATGAAACAGTTTCAGCCCGATACTGGACTGGAGTCTGTGCTTAAAACAGACGATGAAAAGGTGTCTTTTGTTTGTGAATTATTTGTGATTTGGCTTAGTGGCTATTACATATTTACTCGCTGGCATTTCTGTGACATTTCATTTGTCAGCATTACATCAGTTGATTGATTGTGTAATGCCTCATTTCTTGTTTAATATCTAAATGTTAGATGTTGAGAACAATCTATTAATTATCACTACATGAAGTTACCATCACCCACCACCGGATAAACAACTATTTTCTTATGAGGGTCATATATCAGAGAAGACAATATCCAAAAGCAATTTGGCGGGCCTAGTATGACTAAAGATGAGAAAATAGATTTAATAACAGACAATTAAGTTACACAAGAAAGGCATGTAAAAACTTTGGGTTTGGCTTTTGGCCTACTCTTCTAAGAAACAGATAAAATAGTTGCAAATCCCCACGACATTAATGTAGACATAATTACTATAGATTTATGCTTAAACAAAGTCTAAATATTTGAATAAGCTGCACTTATAATTTGTTAATTTCGTGTCACATTAATGGATGGGGATTCAGATCTAGTGAAATCCTTCTAATTTGCTGTACAGGTTGTTTGTTTGATGTTCACCAAAGAAGCACAATATTCTAGTAAGAAAATGATAATCACTGTCCTTTGTTCCATTGCCTTTGCTTTGATTGGAAAATTAGACAGCGGATGTGTCTCATGGGTCATCAATGACATCATAGCCACTGAGTCGTGTGAGGAGCTCTTGTAAAGGCACAGGCTAAGTGATCGCATTCACAAATCACGCAGACCAAAGCAAAGCATGCCGCAAATGAGCCTGACTATTCTCTTAAGTTCCCTGAAGGAACTGTAATGACGTTATCTTACAGTAGACTTGTGTCTGATCGGTAACGATGAACCTGGCACCTTGAGGTTTTGTGACTCATTCCTAACGTTGGCACTTTTAGCTTGAGCTCTACAATTGTCAACGAACAAAGCATATCTGTCAAACCACACACTGAAGGGACACATTTGTAAATGTTCGAGTATGGTCACAGTTGCCTGGCACCCACCTCCATGGTGACTAATATGGAGTGGTGTTTTATTGAGAAAACAGCCTCTGTGCTTAACGACAACACTGCTCAAAGACAAATAGGCTTTTATCTGTGGATGGAGTAGGCTCCACATCGTCCAGCTCCATACTACATTATTCACTCAAATTAAGACGTGCTCGCCAGACTTGCGGTAAGTGCTTGACCCTGTCTTGCTGGAGGCGGCCATCTCGTTGTGCTGCATTAGGGAGTCCAATTGATCCTGTCTGCTGCTTAAATAAGGCCATCTCTGGACTAATGCACAGCCGCGATGTTAGCATGCTGGAGTCTCTTTGCTGTGACCCTCAATAACGCTCCCCTAACACCCTTAACACTGATGAGCTTCTCTCTCATTCTCCCTCACTCTCTAGACCTCGTTGACACTTTTTAAAGCTAACTTTCTGTCTCACCCTCTCTCTATTTATCTCTTCTTCTTGTTCTTCTTCTTGTTCTTCTTCTTCCTTCGTCCTTCTTTCTTCCTCCTTATTCCTCATCCTCTTTCTTCTTCTTCTAAATCTAAATCTAAAAAATCTAAATCTTCTGTTCAGCATTTCTACAGTACATCTTGCATTGGGCATGTGCTTGTCAATAGCCTTGTTTTCTTACATTTTCTGCCCGTGGAATCTACCACTAGCGTCAGTAATTGCTGCCTTGAGCCAATGATTGGATTGATTGCTTGTGGCCGACATCATTTAGTCAATCAATTGCGGTAAATATGGTTGAAAAAGATTATCGTGACCACTCTCTAAACCCAGAGTCAATAGAGATTCTTGATTTAGTCCTTTGCATATAAAATGGGGTAAAATACAATTGTGTAATGATTCAACCTGGTATTGTAGAGTAACTCAAAATTACATTATATTATTGTCACGATCGTCAGAGTGAGTGGACCAAGGCGCAGCGTGATGAACGAACATACTTCTTTATTTAATGAATGCACGAACAACAAAACAATAAACGATACCGTGACGTCCTATGTAAACCAAAAGGAACACACCAAAAGGAACAAGATCCCACAACTAATGTGGGAAAACAGCCTCTATAAGTATGGCTCCCAATCAGAGACAACCAGCAACAGCTGACACTCGTTGCCTCTGATTGGGAACCACTCTGGCCAACACAGAAATACAACACCTAGAATATACACACCCTGGCTCAACATATAGAGTCCCAGAGCCAGGGTGTGACAATTATTAGCATGTATATCAAGACACGCTAATTATTTGCTCTATCCCTTGGTCTTGTTGTATTGGGCTCTTTCGGTAGCAAACTAATTGGAATAAATCGGAATGGTGCCAGACATCAAAAGATTATCCGGCAAGCAGTAAACCTTATCTATTCAATGCAAACTGGATTACAAAGCCCAGAAAATACCTCAATGTAGCTTATCATGCAAACATTGTGCAGATCTCAGCAATTGATTTGAATAGCATGTCGATTGAGGAGGCCCATCCAGACTGAGGCAGAAGTCAATAGCTGAGAGGGGGAAGTAATTAAAATGGGTAATCCCTGATGAGATGGCATAATGATTCCTGCCCACCGCCTGTGTCAAGACTCCACTACAGAGTGCTCTATGATTACACCAGTCAAAGGCAAAACCTTATTATATACAAAGGGTGCAGAGAGCTAGCTCTCGCTTGAAATGTTCTGTGGTAATGTTTTTATTGGCTCCTCTATCATTGATATCAATGTTCAGCACAGTAATAGGTCTATAGTATGGTGCTGTGGTTTCCATGGTGAGACTAGTTTATTAAATGGAGGCGATCCAGCAGAAGTGTTGTAAGTGCTCTCTCAGCTTAGCATGAGCCTCTTAACAGTAGTCTCAAGACTACTTTCCTTGTTGATTTTCAAAAGCGCCTAAAGTTAAATGCTAGATGTATCTGGGTCATTTTATTTGGTTGTTTATGAGAAAGAGATTGACTGAGAACTGGCTGTCACAAAGTTGGCTGCACAGATGGTAAGTACCATTGAATCACTGTAGAACAGGTGACAAATTGGCTGTCTGCAAGTACATCTGGTACAGACCTTGCAGCATTGACAATAAAACATACCTTAAACAGCAAGGCTATATATGATAACAATTCCATTATTCCTAATGTACATGCAACATATTAAAATATGTGTGTAGTAATTCAGTTCTTCCCGATAACTTTGGCAATTCTAGAAGTAAGGATGCCATTAGCATTCATTGGCATGTCAACAAATGTAATGGTACAGTTTAAGATCAGTAACTGATCACCTTGAGTTGCTGTTACCAGACATGCTCTTCTGTCCTTCTAGAGGGAGAAATACTTCAACGCTAATTGTGTCATTGGAGGATTTGTCAGATTTTGTATTCCCTACGGCAATTACCTAGAGAGTGATGTGTAGGAGGAAAAGCTGAGGTACATTAAACCAGCAATGAGGTATGCAATGCATTGTGGTTAATGAGATCAAACATTCAAGTGTGACTTCACATGGATTTGGTGTGAAGCAATGACCTTCTTAACAGCCGTTAGGTTTTGGAAGGCTGCCTTATTTCCATGGCAACTCTGCTGGTCGCAAGCCATTGACCGTTAGTACTGGAGATAAAACTCCGCTCCAGATCGGTTTGACCTCTGTGGAGGTCACATGATTTTCAGTCACAGGATTTATGTCACTGGATTTATGTTGAAAGTCCGCTTTCAAATATCCACAGAATAGTACTCAGAATATGGCACATCAACTGGAATTTCTATCATGTGATAAATTACATCACAACATCGTGACAGGTGCAGTGGTGAGAAAGCTAAACCATGGATATTTTGATGGCAAATAAACATACAGTGGGCTACTGTATGTTATAGTATATGATGAAATTGACATCTTGTGCCAAGCGCTGGATGAGTTTAATCCTTGTCTTTGTTGAGTAAAAAATCAGTGCGAGTTATTGGGCTGTGTCACGACTTCCTCTGAAGCTGCCTCCTCTTCTTGTTCGGGCAGGCTTCGGCGTTTGTCGTCACTGGCCTTCTAGCCACTGCCGCTCCTCATCTCATCAGTCCATTTGTTTTGTCTTGTTTATTACACACACCTGGTTCATATCCCCTCATCAGTACCTGTATAAGTGTTCCCTCTGTCCCCTTGTCTTTGTGTGTGATTGTTTATTGTGGAGGTTAGAGAAGCTCGGTGGAGCTCCTTGTATTTTGTATCGCCGGGATATTTCCCCGTGTGCCTTGTTGTTTCCAGTGCGTCTGTTTTGCGCACTGGAGTGTTTTGACGCATTACTGCGTAACTCTGTGTTTTCTAAATAAATCCTGTTATTCTGTGATTTACCCCCCTACGCCTGACACAGGCTGACAATGCATTTGAGTTGAGCATAATGTTTTGTTGAGACAGCAGTCCGCACAAAACACTGAGCACTGTCCCATAACACGAGAGAGAGAGAGAGAAAGAGAGAGAGAGAGAGAGAGAGAGAGAGAGAGAGAGCCTGACCCATAGGGGATTCAAAGACCTTATTATAACTTAATTTATCAGTTCCAATCCCTGGACTGGATATGCTCCAGAACTTTAAAATCCCTCTCCCTTTTATGATCCGTCAGCTTATTCTTTATATGGAGGGATATGGTTGCAGGATGTAAGCCAAACTTCACTTACACTTTGCACCTCACTTGTGCGACAGTCATTTCTGTCCCCAATCCAAAAATAACTTTGATGTGGGATATTCCCATTAATATGAAATGCTTAATATCCAAGGAAAGCTCTAAGATTCTTTTTTGAAATATTAACGATTTAATAAGCTCACAGAGCCAGAGCCTTATCAGCACATTTTGTAATGGTCACATAGGAAGAATAGGAAGAAAAGGGACATGACCACAAAACATGAAAGAAACCCAAGTCTAAATTACTCCAAATAATTCTGTCCGTGAAGGGTAGAATTCCAAATATTATTCATTTTTAGCTCATATTCATTCAGATTTAGCACTTTATATTTGAGTTATAAATATATATAAAGGAACTGTTTATTCAGTTCAGATGCTCCTCTCTTATTGCTATGAAACCCTTTGAACTTTTATCACTTCAAAGATGTTATCAGGAAAGTGATTCGCAATTACACATTTCCGTTTCAATGTCACTTCAGTATGAAGGAACTCAACAACGTATTAGGGCGCTTGTGTGTGTGTATGTGCGCACGTCCGTGTGCATGTGACTGAAGTTACTCTCTTATTAAACCATTCATCAAAAGTCCTGTATTGATTACAGGGATGTAATTAAATTGCGAGTGTAAAAAATTATGCTCCAGGCACCGCACCCATGGCGTGCTGCGCTAAACACCCATAATTCACCTGTGCGCCTTGTCATCATAATAAAGTAGTCATTTCTCAGCTGCTTAGCATTGCTAAATGGTCCCATATTTGTCAATGTATTATAAACACATACAGTGTTGATCCTCACATCTCTACCAGGCTCTATTAGGTACCTCTGGCGCAGATGGCCAATGACTTCTCCTTCATTATCTCTCACAGAAAAATAAATAAAAAAGTAACACAATTACAGAGAAAGCAATTAGTGCCACGCTGTCAATGTTACGGAACTGAGGGTTGTAATTACCAAGATGAGGTTTTTGACGGCTGTGACTGTGTTGCGCTCGGCGGCGACGCCACCCTCCATACCTGTTTTTTTAATTAGTGTCTCTCGGCTTGGGTGAGGCGGTAAGGGGTTCTGATGGTGTTCACGGGGTGCACAGGAGAGAGAAGGGTTCCATTATGCAATAGGATAGCTTACGAGACCGACCAATTGTGACCGACCGGCTCGATTCGGTCTTATGTAGCGAAATGTATTGGCTACATAAACATGAGTCATTCTCCAATATTAGGTTATTACCCCATCTTAGAAACATACTGTATCTAAACTATAAATTCCATTTTATATTATACAACGTTTCTTTAGTAAACATCACATAAAGCTAGGCTGTATTTGATAGCATCACATCTCTCCCCTCTCATGTCTATGTGCTGCCCCCTGTGACATGAAGAGTCTACACCACATATGAGATCTGGAGAGTTCCTGACCTTTCACAGGGAAACAGCTCCCTGCAGCCACCTGTCATCAGCCCAGCGAGATGAAACCCTCACTTACGGGGAACAATATGGATGACTACACTTCATGTCCTCTGCACTAGTGGAGCGGGTCGAGAGTTTCAAGTTCCTTGGTGTCCACATCACCAACAAACTATCATGGTCAAACACACCAAGACAGTCATGAAGAGGGCACGACAACACATTTTCCCCCTCAGGAGACTGAAAAGATTTGGCATGGGTCCCCAGATTGTCAAAAAGTTCTACAGCTGCACCATCGAGAGCATCCTGACCGGTTGCATCACCGCCTGGTATGGCAACTGCTTGGCATCCGACTGTAAGGCGCTACAGAGGGTAGTGCGTACGGCCCAATACATCACTTGGGCCAAGCTTCCTGCCATCCAGGACCTATATACTAGGCGGTGTCAGAGGAAGGCCCCAAAAATTGTCAAAGACTCCAGTCACCCAAGTCATAGACTGTTCTCTCTGCTACCACACAGCAAGTGGTACTAGAGCGCCAAGTCTAGGTCCAAAAGGCTCCTTAACAACTTCTACCCCCAAGCTGAACAATTAATAAAATGGCCACCCGGACTATTTACATTGACCCCCCCCACTTTACCCCTACCTACATGTACAAATTACCTCGACTAACCTGTACCCCTGCACATTGACTCGGTACCGGTACCGGTACCCCTTGTATATAGCCTCGTTAATGTTATGTAATTTTATTGTGTTACTTTTTATTTTATTTTTTACTTTAGTTTATTTAGTAAATCTTTTCTTAACTTCTTGAACTGCATTGTTGGTTAAGGGCTTGTAAGTAAGCATTTCACGGTAAGGTCTACACCTGTTGTATTCGGCGCATGTGACAAATACAATTTGATTTGATTTGATTTTACTTCAATGGCAGCAGGGTAGCTTCTGTATCAAGTATTCTTCTGTCATGGTGCACCTTTGTAATTAGTCACACTGTAGCAGTATGGAGTACTGATATCATTTGTGCATGATTATTCGCAATATACATCTGTTAATTCAACAACAGCAAAGCAAAAGCCTGACTGCATAATATAGGGTAGATTTGTATATTGTGACTCTGAGTGTACTGTAGTAACATAGTATCTTTAGGTGCTTTTTCTTTGAAAGAAAAACAGCCAGATTTATACTCTTACAAAGTATTGTAAGGTCTACTACTCCATAACAGTGATAGCCAAGTTCTCCTCAGATTAAGTAGTGTATAGCTTTGGTCCGGTACGTTAAGCCGATGAGCCAGGTTTTATGGCTCCATTCCTCTGTATCATGGCCCAAAACGTCTCTGTTGAATGCACCAGAGCCCCATTATATCATTATGGAGCCTCAGCACCAGCTTGGAGTGATTTCCTGACTTTACACACAGATCCAGTCAACCACAACTGGGCTTCAAAACTCCAATGTGTCACCATAAGCCTGGTGATACTTTCTTTTTTACGGGTGGTTTGATGGCCACTATTACTGGCTTCAGACTGGAGTCTGATACTGGGTGTATACTGCCTCAGCTCAGTGGTGAAAGCAGGCCAGCGTTGATGGAATTGTGGGTTCAGCTTAGATGGCTGTCAGTTTTACATGCATGCAGTGTTTGTTAATGTTGGTTTTGAACGGCATTCCAGTGTTTTGAGCATAAAATTGCCAGTAATTTGTCTTGACTGTCGCCTATTCCGTATGAGGGAATATCGGAGCTGAATAGAAACCAATACCCAACATGTATTTTACATTACTGTGTCATTCCACGAAATGAGTACCCCTTGCATTTTAAAAGCCTGTTATAGTCAATGAAGTAAAATAAACCACATGGAGAATTCAATAAATCTAATTTTATATTTGAATAAAGACTTGCTAAACTCACAAAATTCTGTTGAACGTGCTCTTTATGATAGAATTAAAGAAATTGGTGAAGTCAGACGGGTTTTTTTCACCAAAGTACACATCTCAGAAGGCACCGATTTGGTGGAATGACCCTAGTATGTTTAAAGTTAAGTGGTTGCTGGTCTTTAGGGAACATTATTTGCCAAAACACACACATTCAGAGAGAGTGTCACGATCGTTGAGAGACGGGTCAGACCAAGGTGCAGCGTGATATGCGTACATGTTTATTCACCCAAATAAACAATACAAACAAAACAAGAAACAACGTAACATGAAGTCCTCAGGGTATACACATACAAGCCTATCCGGAACAAGATCCCACAACTAAGGTAGGCAAACAGGCTACTAAAGTATGATCCCCAATCAGAGACAACGAGCGACAGCTGCCTCTGATTGGGAATCACACCCGGCCAAACATAGACACACAATCTAGAACTGAAACATAGAAATAGACTAACTAGAACGTAAACATAGAATATATAACATAGAAACTCACGCCCTGACCAAACCAACTAAAGACAACAGGCCTCTCACGGCCAGGGTTTGACAGAGAGGAGGAAATTACATTTTCCTCATATTCTTGTTAATATGATACGTACCACGATCACCATTGTTAAATTATTTTACAGGAATACGTCTGCCAATCCTCTCTCCTTACTGCTCTAATTTTCACCTTCATTTTCCCTTACTCCTTCCCTCCCTCCCTCCATCCCTCGTTCCCTTCCCTCCCCTCTTTCCATAGACACAATCAACTGTTCACCCTTAGACTTGAGTTAAGTGTCTACAGTAAGAAAATGGCCGTATTGTGACTGCTTCTCTGTCTGCAGCAGGAACCCTAAGAGAGCTCTCAAAGACTGTCTGTCCTTTGGCTGTCTCATATCGCTGAAACAAATTCAGAAAACAGGGCCAGTCATAAGAAAAATGAATGGAGAATGAGGAGACAGATATGGAAATGGCCAGATGATTATAATTTTATCCCTGACTGTCGGTCTGGGTGCTTATTAGAATATGCTTGTATCTCTGAGGATGCTCTGAGTCCTTGAGGTTGTCTTAGGCATTAGACATGGTCATTTATTCAGCCTTTAAATAGCACTGATGGATTGTGAACGTGGCAGTGTTTGGCTGAATGTTTCAGAGACAGTTTATCAGTGTGGTGACAACTAGTAGTGCATCTGTCTTAGAACTGGCCAACCCTACTGGGATTCATTTAGACAGGATCACAAAGCAATAGGCATTTTAACATTTCCCCCATGTTTACGCGTGGTCCCATGGTTAATTGACATTGTTCTCTGAAATATATTCAAGATCACCTGAGTGTGCAATCTTCAGTATCATCATGGATTAGCAACCACTGAGACACACGTAGGGGATTCTGATCAGCAGACCCATTTTGATTTTTGCAGTCCAAAAAAGGCACAATATCGTTGTGAATAATAGCCCAAATCCTCTTATCTCTGGTGTAATCGCATCTTGTGGGGCTTGTGGATTGCTTGACGAGAGAGGAGATTTGAGACGATTTTTTGCAGCACTTGTTCTTTTTGGGTGGAAAATATGAATCGATTTATTAAAAGTCATTGTCTCTCCCATCCTAATCCTCTGGTTGGTATTCCGGAGATGCTACAGTGATTTCAAGTGACATAGTGTGTCGCTTCGGGAGTCCAGAATTATCATACAGATAATACAAGTCCCTGTTATAGTCTGTGGGTTTAGTTCAGCTTAATGGAGTGATTTTAAAGTGCTTTTACAGTTGAGTAAAAAAGAGAGCAACAGCTGAGCAAAGGAGGAATAACATCCCATAATGTTACATTGGAACAATGATGTGCAAGGGCCAGGGCTAAAACTCCTGCTGTTACTGGGGCAACATCTAATCTAATGCATTGCACACACCTCTCTCAAACACACACACACACACACACACACAGGAAACTCTTGTTTTCCAAAAATGCTAATCCAATTTCAACCAGACAGGAGAAAATACACACCTAGCGTTGCCAGGCACAGGGATTCATATCCTGTCATCTAATCGATTGGTATTGTACGATGAAGCTAACAGCTGTTCAATTGTCAACACCCATCCACTGGGGCACATTTAGCTTCCTGCTTTGTGTTACATTCTGCATGGTTTTTAATGAACAGCTTCCTGCCTGCATGCCAGAGAATCTCTCCCATTCTGACGAGGCAGCTACACTCCTCTATGTAGACACAGACAGCCCAAGCCTTTATCAGCTGTGGAGAGAATGAGAGTGCTGCAATTGTGTTATCTAGCCTCGGGCCAGCTATTTCCCTGATACGTCTGCTCTCTCAGTACCTACTCTTCTCATAACATCATAGCTACACCCATTTCAAGGCATCCAGCAATTAATTGGGACCCCAAGTGGTTCACAGCCAAAGGGCAGAAGAACCCGAATAGTCTTTTAGATTACAGCATTTTGTTTAAATACCTCTAATAGCTACTTATGTCACCTAACTCATTCCCTCATGGTAACAACAGCCCCATTCATGAACTTTACTTTGCAGTAAGCGGTAACTTGCGGTTCAAGAGCATATTGATTTTATACAGCTAAATGCTTCAGAGATATAACAGTGGAACACCACTGAATTACCTGGAGCATATCTTGTGTCAACCTGGACTAGGGTTAGACGTAACATAGTAAACGCAAATTAGTATGATATGTTACGTTTAGTATCGAATGTGTTAATTTGTGGATGTCCATCATTCATTTCCTAGGATATGTTGCGAATTACAATTCGTATGATATGTTAGGAATTACAATTTGTATGATATGTTCCGAATTGTAATTCATACAGTATGTTACGAATGTATAATACGTGTGATATGTTACGAATTACAATTTGTTTTGGCTAACTTTAGCTAGGTGGCTAACACTAACGTTAGCTATTTAGCTAGGTGGCTAACACTAACGTTAGCTAGGTGGCTAATGTTAGCTAGGTTAAGGGTTAAGGTTAGGGTTAGGAGTTAGGTTATAAGTTAGGGTTAGCATTAGGGGAAGGGTTAACTAAAATGCTAAGTAGCTGCAAAGTAGCTCAAAAGTAGTAAGTAGCTAATTAGCTAAAATGCTCAAGTTGTCCGTGATGAGATTCGAACACGCAACCTTTGGGTTGCTAGATGTTCACGTTATACACCTACCCATCTACTCAGACCAACCACCCTCCTTTTGTTTTTGCCTTAAGTAACCTTCTGTCTTATGTTACGTTTGATATGGTTTTATATTATACTAATTTGAGTGTCCCGGATTTTTGTTCACTATGTTACGTCTAGTCTATGATACCAGGCTCCTTGTGTTTACACTATGGCTGACATTTTATCAATGTAACATGCAAACTAAGCAAAGATGTAAAAGAGCACAATAAAATCTAGCATGTCACAAACAGAAAATTCCAGATCACAATAGTCTGATACGGTTTCTCTGTGCTTACTCTCCCATACTATGTTACGTCTAGTCTATGATACCAGGCTGCTTGTGTTTACACTATGGCTGACATTTAATCAATATAACATGCAAACTAAGCAAAGATGTAAAAGAGCACAATAAAATCTATCATGACACTAACTGAAAATTCCAAATCACAATAGTCTGATACGGTTTCTCTGTGCTTACTCTCCCATACTGTACGTAAATCTGGTGCTGCAGGTCATCAGGGAGGCTCTGAGACAGAGTGTAGTGAGGTGTTGTATGTCTGTATCATCAGACAGACTTTGAAGGGCGTTTTACTTACACACTCTCCCTCCAGCTCGGGCTCTGTCCCTTGGGACTGCCATGCAGGCTGGTGACAGTCTGGGGCATGCCCCTGCCACACTGTCTGACACACCATGCCCTGCCAACCATACGACTCAGGGGAGAAATGAGCTCAGAAGTTAGTGGAGAGTTATTGTGCTATGTCAGTGAGTAAGTGATGGATTGAGTGAGTTAGTAATGGATTGACTGACTGACTGACTGACCGACTGAATTGAATGTGCTTCTATGTCCAGGAAACCATTGGTATTAGTGGTAGCCTAGCACTATGATTTAAGTACATACTATTTTCACTGTAATGCAAAGTTACTATGTTCTAATCCTTCCTTCTCAATGTACTGATGGAGCTTCCATGGAAAAGTCAAAAGTTTATTCATAATCTTAAATAGTTTGGAAGTTCCATGGCATATTTCACAGTTAAATAATCATAGTGGACTGCATAGCCGACAATTTCATGAATAGGCCTATTATTATACTGTAAGCTACATTAGCCTTAAATTACAGTCCTTAGAAACGCTGTACATTTTTCCTGACTGTAAGCAGAGGATTATGACTTGACATACCTTTTTAACAGCTGTCCCATGTTTTCCCCATGGTCAAAGCGGGTATTGTCTGCATTCACATGCGTACAGCTACAGTGGCATGTCCTTACTCTTCAGGTCCTTTGTCAGTTTCAAGAATTAATCATATCGTATTTTCTTTGATATGGGGCTAGCTATGCTGGGTCATATGTCAGGCTTTTCAAATGGAAAAGTCACTGACTACGTCTCCCATCCCTTTTCTAAGGCCTCCTGTCAGATAATGGTAGAGTAATACAATGTGTTGTGGAGCTATACTGAAGAGCTTGATGTGGTTATGAAGGTGGTGAGTGGGCCATGTGCAGCCAGCAAGTCAATATCACATCTATATAAATGTTATATTTTGTAGTATGGTTAGTCATTTTTCTGAACCACCATTTCAGTGAAAGGGTCTTCACAGTCTTTTAATTATATTTAAGTGATTTGTAATACAATTATTTAATGTCTGTTGTTTCTGATACCGTTTTCTTCCAGAATTCTATGTAGGAGTACTGTAGAAAATCGCTGTTTTAACCACACCACTTTTCTCTGTTATTCTGTAAGCCTTTAGGTGTTTCCTTTCAATCTAGCCCATGGCCTATAACCCATAAGCACAGAGATATCTGTGGATCAAAGTTTGGAGCACCTGTTGTGGCTAGATTAACACAGCATTGGGATTTCTTCTGAAACATTAGTATTCTCACCCTCTCAGCAGGTACTATAATTAATCCATCTTGCCTAATTACTAAATGATTAGCGGCATATCATAATTTTGTTGTTCTGAAGGTTTCTTTTGTCTATTCATTTGGGGGCAAAACGGATATGAGTTTTGGATGCAATTAGTCATCATTAAAGATTTGGTTGTTGTTGTTGACAGTTCTAAAGATTTGCTCAGGAGACAGATTAGTGGGGAATGTGTTTTGTAGAAAACCAAGACGATGCCTCTTATATTGAAATAGGGAGGGGGCGGAATGTTAATGACCTATACTGTATTTAGCAGTACCGTCCCCTAGGAATAGTAGAACCCGGGATACCCTGCTGATAATGAGGAACTTATCTCGATCATTTAGAGCTCAGTACAACTCAGCAGTTTGAAATGATGTGCAACTTTACAAATGCAGCCAGATAATTTCATAATGCATTATAGACATTGCGTTGTGTAGTAATTATTCTCTCTGTTATGTCAGTAGGAAAATGCACAGGAGTAAAATTATGGAGCCACTATGGAGAACAGGAGCTAAAAATAGGTAATTTTGTTCTCTGTGGGATATCCAAAAAGCTAGCCTGGCCTTGATTCTCTGTCAACATAAAAGCAGCTCAAAAATATTATTTTAGGATGATGTTGAGACAAATATTACTGCTTACACAAACCTGTGATCACATTATTTATGACCAAACAGTTGCAGATATTTGAGGACCCAACTTTGAGAAGGAGATATTGCCCATGTTCCAGAGTAGTGATTCCCTATATCAATCAATCAATCAATCAATCAAATGTATTTATAAAGCCCTTTTACATCAGCAGATGTCACAAAGTGCTTATACAGAAACCCAGCCTAAAACCCCAACAAGCAAGCAATGCAGATGTATACAAATTTGCTCTCCAATGTCTCCTAGAGTTTTGACAAGAAATCCTTTGCTTGGCAGATGTAACCCCAGTGAAATCATATCCGATGGCTTGAAATGCTTACTTGGGGAAAAAACGTCATGGATAACAAATATTGATTGAGCAGCCAAGCAATCGATAAGCCGTGATTAGGAAATGAAATAGTCAGGTGAAACACAGACAGGCTTGTCCCCAAATTCCCCAGTGACTTGCCGCAAACATACATATTGTGACGTCACGAGAGGCTACACAGCTTTCAGCGGGATTGCTCAAGTAGTGCAAGGAGACAAGGTTCAAACAAAACAAGGATTTTATTATAGGTCTTGGGAAATTAACGAAAATATAACAAAATTCTGTTCTCTTGTGGCTCTTTAAGGGTTAACAGTTCAGGGATGTCTCTTCCACATCCAAAATCATAATTCTCACTCGCTCAGATAACTTTTCCCCAGCCTTACTGTAGTCCACGTTGCAGCTAGTGGCCAACCCAGCAAAAAGTCCTTCCAAATGTCCCTCACGTATTTCCACAGGTGCATATATCCAAAGGTGAGTATTTCCCAAAGGTAAGTATCTCCAAATCCTTATATTCCTCATGGAAGTGGACGTGCAGCACTCTTGTCCTCCAGAGAGCCCACGTTGGAGACTGTGTCTCTTCACCACCCACACACTCCCTCAGTGTGTCTCTTCCCTTCCCAAACCTTCAGCTCATCAGCTCCTCATTTGTTTCAGCTGCGTGGGAAGATTGGCCATAGAGGGGTGGAGTTCCCGACCATACCAGCAGATGGAGCCATAGCTGTCTGGGTTTGCAGCCACCTCAGGGGGATGTACCGTCCCTCCAGGACACAGCCTCTCGTGACATCACACATCCCCCTCCTCGGGACCGACGTCCTCGTCGGGGTAAAGGCAGCGAAGAAGGCATCACGCCGGGAGAGGGCGTCCGCATTGCCGTGGTGCTTGCCAGCCTGCTCTCTCTTCAACTCCTCCAACTCTAGGACCAGGGACTCAGCCTCCTGTTGTCTCTCCTTGAGTTTCTTACTGAACGCATCAGCCTTGGTTTTAGCAGAGTTTAGCTTCTGTTGAGCAGCTTTCAGTTCCTTCTCTCTCTCTGCCTCCGCATTCTTCATCTTGTTCTCCAACACCTTGTACTTCTCCTCTGCCTTCTTCTGGACCTCCTTACTACTGCACAGGGTCTCCTCACACTCCTCGATGGTCCTGCGCAGCCTCTCCAGCTCCTCCTGTTGCTTATGGAAGGAGCTCTGTTGGAGTTTAGCCTGGAGGATATCTAACTCTTCTGTCTTCATGTCTAACTGTTGCTTTAACAAACGATACCTCTCAGCGGTCCCCTTCAGACCAGACAGTTCTTTGTCCAGATTCTGTAGCTCCGTCTCTGTGTCGGTCTGGGCACCTGCCATCCCTATCAGAGCCCGGGCGGGAGTGAGTAACTCGGAGGATTGCACCGGAGCCTTCCCAGGATGAGTCTTGCCTCTCCGTTTCCGAGGTACTCGGGTTATCCTCTCCTGAGACTCTCTCCAGAGTGGGTAAAAGGCTGGGCAGTCTCGTCCAATTAGGACAGGGACGGGGAGGGAATCAACCACCCCCGCCGTCGTGTGTATGGTTCCCCGTGTGCTGGTCATTGTAAGTTCAGTAATGGGGTATTCTCTGGTGTCCCCATGGACACAGGAAACTGGGAGGACTTTCCCCGGGGTCAGACACGTTGGGCCCACCAAATCCTTACGCACCAGGGTGGCCCGGCTACCAGAATCCAGTAAGGCCTCCACATCATGGTGATTCACAGTTACCGGGCAGGTGGGGGGTCGATCTGGGCCGCCATCTACGACTCCCAAGAGCGAGGCAAAACGGTGTGTGGGTGCTGAGCTGGAGGACTCCGCAGTGGGCATAGGTTCATCGGCTGGTTTCCCACACTGCCAGGAGATATGTCCCATCTCCCCACACCGGTAACACTGTCGAGTTTCCCCCTCCTGGTGTACTCTTCTTGGACCCGCCTGGTTTCTGGCTCCCCCTGGAGCCGGGATAAGTCCTGACGTGGCTGGGTTCGAGACCTTGGGGTCCTTTGGACGGGTTCTTCCCATTTGTGGTGGGGCCGCACTCCTGGGGTCTTTTCGAGAAGCATTCAGCATCTCCGCTGTGGCCTGGTACTTTTCCACAGCTTCCACGGTCAGATCAGCCGTGGTCAAGGCCTGTTGACTGATGAACCGTTTTGCCTCATAAGGCAGGGCGCGTAGGTAACGATCCACCACAACGGCCTCCACCACCGCCGCTGCTGTATTCCTCTGCGGATCCAGCCATTTCCTTGCGATTCGGACAAGTTCATGCATCTGCGCCCGAGGAGGTTGGTCTGGTTGGAAGGTCCAGCTGTGAAAGCGCTGGGCCATACCAAACTTTGTGAGTCCATATCTGCTGAGGATCTCAGACTTCAGGGCATCATAGTCAGTAACCTGGTCAGGGCCCAGGTCCCGGACAGCATTCAGCGATTCCCCGGTTAGAAAGGGGGGCTAACAGACCAACCCACTGTTGCTTGGGCCAGGCTTCCCTAGTGGCCGTGGCCTCAAATGCATGCAGGTATGCCTCAATGTCATCGGTAGCTCCCCTCTTAGATATAAAGTCACTTGCCTTTATTGGGCGGGTATTTTGGACAACCCTCTGTCTCTGCAACTGCAATTCCTCTGCCTTCAGAAGGTTGGCTTTCTTTTGCTCCTCCAAGAGAGCCACGTTTGCTTGCATCTGGGCTTGCTGGCCAGCAACAAGGGCTTTCAATATGTCCTCCATTTCAGTCGGCGGGGAGCCTACGGCCAACTTGGAAAACTGGGTGATCAAACCTTCGGTATCCTCCTCTGACATGCACTATTAACGCTTGAGCGTGCCCGTATTCTCCACCATCTGTGACGTCACGAGAGGCTACACAGCTTTCAGCGGGATTGCTCAAGTAGTGCAAGGAGACAAGGTTCAAACAAAACAAGGATTTTATTATAGATCTTGGGAAATTAACGAAAATATAACAAAATTCTGTTCTCTTGTGGCTCTTTAAGGGTTAACAGTTCAGGGATGTCTCTTCCACATCCAAAATCATAATTCTCACTCGCTCAGATAACTTTTCCCCAGCCTTACTGTAGTCCACGTTGCAGCTAGTGGCCAACCCAGCAAAAAGTCCTTCCAAATGTCCCTCACGTATTTCCCACAGGTGCATATATCCAAAGGTGAGTATTTCCCAAAGGTAAGTATCTCCAAATCCTTATATTCCTCATGGAAGTGGACGTGCAGCACTCTTGTCCTCCAGAGAGCCCACGTTGGAGACTGTGTCTCTTCACCCCCCACACACTCCCTCAGTGTGTCTCTTCCCTTCCCAAACCTTCAGCTCATCAGCTCCTCATTTGTTTCAGCTGCGTGGGAAGATTGGCCATAGAGGGGTGGAGTTCCCGACCATACCAGCAGATGGAGCCATAGCTGTCTGGGTTTGCAGCCACCTCAGGGGGATGTACCGTCCCTCCAGGACACAGCCTCTCGTGACATCACAATATTTATAAAAGCACGCACGCACACACACTCACACACGGACAAACATTCCCCCTTGCCCCATAAAAACAGATCTTCACAAACACTGCCATGTTCTATCCTTCACACTGGCAAGATTACCTGGTAAATTCCAAATAAATTGATAAAACAAAGAAACAAGTAAATTGTCCAGGCTGAGGATGAAGAAGGATTATGCTTTCATTGCCACTAATAAAATGAAATAGCTGAAAATGTTTATTAGCCAGGACAAACAATTGAATTAGGACCATTGAAGGATGTTTGCCACTGAAACGATTCACATTCTCTGTTTTCTAACATTGTCCACAATAATATTTTGTCCAAGGCCTGAGCAGACCAACTGTAGTGGGTGTGAGAAAGCGAGTGCTATCGTAAATAGATGTTTTGTGGAGTGCGATTGTGGTGCTGCAAACTTGCCTTACAGTATGTTCCCTAACACAGATTGATTGGTATATTTTTGTTTTTAAAGTGGTGTTGAGAAGTGCTTGATGTATTGCATGCTCACCCCATCTTTGGTGCATGAATCAATGCTAATTTACTGGTACTGGACACTGGTCTCGACTACCTCCAGCAACAACCTGGTGCCAGTCATTTGAATTAAAGTCGACCACAGCCAGAAGCACACATACTGTATAGTAAAGGAAATAACCCTGCTACTTGTCAAGCCGCCACAGGCTGTAATTAGTATAATTTCAGACCCTGTTTACTGTTCAAATGATATTCTTTGAGTGGCATCATAGTATCATTATTGTGTTGGTGAAATTGCTGCAATTAGTACCCTGGTCACTATGCATTTGACACAACCTACAGTATTTGCATATTATGGATATGGTTTCTAAAAGCACCCCAGCAACAACAACATTTTCCCCACTAGGTAGGTTTAAAAAAAGAAGTCACCCACCCACACACAGCACCCTAGCCATTAGATGTTGACAGGCATCTGTGATTGCCAGTTGTTGGAATTGCAGCATTTGTAGCAGCTCTTTAGGGTTGTGGAATGGGCGAGAAGGTAGCCCATTTAGGTTCATCCATTTCCCCTTGTAATGAGCCGACCTAGTGGGAATCTATCTAATAACCAATTACATGCGTCCTCCCACTCCCTGTCCAAGTATGGGGAGTTTGGAGTGAGTGGGTTTCTAAATGGTTGAGTAGCAATGTGGGGGCTTTGTTCGGGTAAATGTTCCTAGACACCATTTTAGGAGGAGATGAGTGCCTCTCTCTGTTAGTTCAATGTAGCAAAGATGTTATTTTTTACAAATATATGGATATATTTTTTAATTGAATCTACCTGCAGTGTAGCCGCTCAACATTTATGTTACATTCAGTCATCTAGCAGACACACTCCCATCCAGAGCGACCCACAGGAGCAACCAGGGTCAAGCGTCCTGCCCAAGGGCACATCGACAGATCTCCCACCAAGTCAAATCGGGGACCCAAACTAGTGACCTCTCGGCCACCGGCCCAAGCTCCCAACCATCCAAGATCCCTCCACAATTCCCCCGAGAGCTGCTCCTCAACCATCCGAGACGGTTAGGTTTAAAATCTGATTTTATGACTTTGTAGCTGTGCCAGCTAGTGACCACTTTGCAGAGCTGCCTCCAGAACAAGATTCATGATGAAAAACACTAACCTGCTACTTTTATAACTGCTGAATATCAACTATCAATCGCTTAGATCAGGGCTGCCCAACCCTCTTCCTGGAGATCTACCGTCCTGTGGGTTTTCAGTCCAACCCTAATTTAACACACCTGATTCTACTTATTAGCTGCTCAACAAGACCTTAACTAGTTGAATCAGATATGCTAAATTAGGGTTGGACTGAAAACCTACAGGACAGCGGATCTCCAGGAAGAGGGTTGGGCTGCCCTGGCTTAGATCATGTACAGTGCCTTCAGAAAGTATTCACACCCCTTGAATTTTTCCACATTTTGTTGTCTTACAAAGTGGGATTAAAATTGATTTAATTGTCTTTTTTTGTCAACAATCTACACAAAATACTCTAATGTCAGTGGAAGAAAAACTATTTTTTGGTAAAAAAAACAAAAAGTATGACAAATAAAACACTAATATATCTTGATTAGATAATTATTCAACCCCCTGAGTCAATACATGTTAGAATCACCTTTGGCAGTGATTACAGCTGTGAGTCTTTCTGGTTAAGTCTCTAAGAGCTTTGCACATCGGGTTCACATGTACAATATTTGCACCTTATTATTTGTAACATTCTTCAAGCTTTGTCAAGTTGGTTGTTGATCATTGCTAGGCAGCCATTTTCAAGTCTTGCCATAGATTTTCAAGCCGATTTAAGTATAAACTGTAACTAGTCCACTCATGAACATTCAATGTCATCTTGGTAAGCAACTCCAGTGTATATTTGGCCTTGTGTTTTAGGTTATTGTCCTGCTGAAAGGTGAATTTGTCTCCCAGTGTCTGTTGGAAAACAGACTAAACCAGGTTTTCCTCTAGGATTTTGCCAGTGCTTAGCTCTTGCCGATGACAAGCATACTCATAACACAATGCAGCCACCACCAAGCTTGAAAATATGAAGAACGGTACTCTGTGATGTGTTGTGTTGGACTTGCCCCAGAAATAACGCTTTGTATTCAGGGCATAAAGTTAGTTTCTTTTCCACATTTTTTTGCAGTTTTACTTTAGTGCCTTATTGTAAAAAAAAATATATTGGTGAAATCCCTGGCGGTTTCCTTCCTCTCCGGCAACTGATTTAGGAAGGACGCCTGTTTCTTTTTAGTAACTGGGTGTATTGATACACCATTTAAAGTGTAATTAATAACTTCACCATGCTCAAAGGGATATTCAATGTCTGCTTTTTTTTTTTTACCCATCTACCAATAGATGCCCATTGCGAGGCATTGGAAAACCTCCCTGGTCTTTGTGGTTGAATCTGTGTTGGAAATTCACTGCTCGACTGAGGGACCTTACACATCATTATATGTGTGAGGTACAGAGATTAGGTACTCGTTCAAAACTCATGTTAAACACTATTATTGCACACAGAGTGAGTCCATGCAACTTATGTGACTTGTCCTGTTGAAAACTACAATTCCCTACAACATCGCACAGTTCGGGCATGATCTGATTTATATCTAGAGAAACCGTGCATTGAGCTCACAGAAAATGTTTTACTAAATGGAATTCAAATAATTTAACCGATGTCAGTCAATTAGTTTTTTAGAAACCAACCATTTTTTTAAAAAAATTTTTTTTGGGGGGGGGTAATCTCTCAGTGCTAGGGTCTTCTCACAAAAACATATTAAGTCTGAATGGTTTGAGGTACAAAGCTGAGACTCTCACAAATACATACATGTAATCTGTTTTGCTCTATGAAGCTCACAAGCTACACGAGTAGTTAGAAGGTAAGGAGTTCTTCTACATAGAAGATCACAGGAAATCCCAGGACATACATTAGTGTCTATAATAATGTAATAAGCTCACATAGTTGCAGTCACAAACTCCAAACTCCACACAGTTGTCACTAATTAGTTGGATTTTCATTTCCTACTGAGGAAACAATTTCTGTACCTACAGCATTCATTTTCACTGGAAAAACTGTGCGGAAAAACAACTGTTAAATATTATAATATATTAATATCCAGCCATTCCACAAAATTGAACAATTATATGTTAAAAAGTATAACGCGTAAGACAGTCAGTAATGACAAAGAGTTTAAATTGGGAGAGATGAACAGTAATGCTCGTTAAAATCAAACAAAATATTTTGCTGTGCGACCTGGAATTTTTCTTTAGGAGCACCACAAATTATTACCTCAAATATTTAGCATTGTGCTCCTAAATGTCTTTGTGTGCACCTACATTTTACATCTTAGGCACACACATGCTCCTTGTAAAAAATGTCAGTGTAGAGCCCTGAAACACTCCAACTGTTTATGTCAAATAGTTTTGTGTTGTACTTGTAGCCCTGGTTGTCCTGAAAATAAAATTGTAAAACAACTGTTTATGTCAAATTGTTTTGTTTCCTACTTGTAGCACTGGTTGTCCTGAAAAGAAAATTGTAAAACACTTAATTGTGATGCTAAATATAAATGCTGGACATGCAGATAAATGAAAGTAGTGAAAAAAACGCAGATATTTGCTGGGGTCCTTGGGCCTGATGAGGTTAATGGTTGGGCGTGGGTAAAAGGTCACCACCATTTTGTTTCTTCCTTCCTCTCTTTATTTCCCAGTCATCATCACTCCTGAAGTCTGCCTCCATTTTCTGTCCTTCACACTCTGTCACCCTCATCTTCACTCTTTCCTTTCTTCTCTCTTTCTCCTGCTGTCTCTCTTGCTTCCTCATCCCCTTAATCTCTCTCTCCCTCTCTATCCTGCTCTTTGTTCCTGTCACCCTCTCTATGTTAGTAATGGCCTCTGTCATTGAAGGGGATGTGGTAGGAGATGGAGGGTGGTGGGGGTTGGCTTTCTACAACTATGTTAAAGTTGTCTCACACACACATCCGCGCGCAAATGTGTGCAATCACGCACACACACACACTCACACAAATATACTATCCACCCACAACCACATGCACAAACACATGCTTTGGCATTGACACCGTACATTCACACCATGGAAATGTTCACTTCCTGAGATCTCCTTTAGATTATCAAGAGTGAAGAGGATGGTTCCTACCTGCACTGCAATCATACCATCTCTTGAGCTTTATAGTGAGATAATCAAAGCCATTTCAAAGGCTGAAGGATGCCATTGAAAGAGTCAAGGACCCTTATTTAGGAAATATTTCTGACAGATAGAAACTTGCCACTTCATCTTGTGTGTGTTGTGAAGAGAGGGAGCGTAGAAAGGAGAAAGAGAACGAAGAGTACCGGAAGGTACTGCCTTGATGACAGCTTTGCACACTCTTGGCATTCTCTCAACCAGCTTCACCTGGAATGCTTTCCCAACAGTCTTGATGCAGTGCCCACATATGCTGAGCACTTGTTGGCTGCTTTTCCTTCACTCTGCGGTCCGACTCATCCCAAACATCTCAATTTGGTTGAGGTCGGGGGATTGTGGAGGCCAGGTCATCTGATACAGCACTCCATCTCCTTCTTGGTAAAATAGCCCTTACACAGCCTGGAGGTGTGTTGGGTCATTGTCCTGTTGAAAAACAAATGATAGTCCCACTATGCCCAAACCAGATGGGATGTTGTATCACTGCAGAATGCTGTGGTAGACATGCTGGTTAAGTGTGCTTTGAGTTATAAATAAATCACAGACAGTGTCACCGGCAAAGCACCCCCACACCATAACACCTCCTCCTACATGCTTTACGGTGGGAAATACACATGCAGAGATCATCTGTTCACCCACACCGCGTCTCACAAAGACACGGTGGTTGGATCCATACATCTCCAATTTGGACTCCAGACCAAAGGACACATTTCAACCGGTCTAATGTCCATTGCTCGGGTTTCTTGGCCCAAGCAAGTCTCTTCTTCTTATTGGTGTCCTTTGGTAATGGTTTCTTTGCAGCAATTCGACCATGAAGGCCTAATTCACACTGTGTCCTCTGAACAGTTGATGTTGAGATGTGTCTGTTACTTGAACTCTGTGAAGCATTTATTTGGGCTGCAATTTCTGAGGCTGGTAACTCTAATGAACGTATCCTCTGCAGCAGAGGTAACTCTGGGTCTTCCATTCCTGTGGTGGTCTGTTACAGGAGTGTGTCGCAGTTCCGGAGCGACCCACTAGGTGTCAATCTCCGACAACCTTAGGCACCTCCTCACTCACAGTCGGGACTAATCATCTTCCTATTGGTGTCACCTGTGTCTATCTGATTCACCTGTGTATTTATGCCCTCACTTCCCTGTGTTCTCTTGCTCAGTTTTCTCTACTAGTTTCACTGTGCCAAGCAGTACTAATCAGTGTCTGATCACGGGAAGTATGGACAGGTACGTGAGAAGGGTTCTCTTATTATTTCAGTCATAGTTTGTATTTTGTATTTTTGGCTGTCTGCCTTGTTTCACCATCTCTGCCTACTGTCTAACCTGCACCGCACCTTGGTCACACCTCACACCTACCCTTACAGTGGTCCTCATGAGAGCCAGTTTCATCATACCACTTTATGTTTTTTGCGACTGCACTTAAAGAAACGTTCAAAGTTCTTGAAATGTTCCGTATTGACTGACCTTCATGTCTTAAAGTAATGTTGGACTGTCGTTTCTCTTTGCTTATTTGAGCTGTTCTTGCAATAATATGGACTTGGTCTTTTACCAAATAGGGCTATCTTCTGTATACCACCCATACCTTGTCACAACACAACTGATTGGCTCAAACGCATTAAGAAGGAAAGAAATTCAACAAATTAACTTTTAAGAAGACACCTGTTAATTGAAATCCATTCCAGGTGACTACCTCATGAAGCTGTTTGAGAGAATGCCAAGAGTGTGCAAAGCTGTCATCAAAGCAAAGGGTGGCTATTTGAAGAATCTCAGATATAACATATTTGTTTAACACTTCTTGGGATACTACATAATTCCATATGTGCTATTTCATAGTTTTGATGTCTTCACTATTATTCTACAATGTAGAAAATAGTAAAAATAAAGAAAAACCCTTGAATGAGTAGGTGTTCTAAAACTTTTGACCGGTAGTGTAGATAATTGTGACATTTAAAGGATAGCTGTAATGAGTTGTGTGTGAAATAATATTTTGATGGTTTCTACCATACAGATGAATGACTGACCAGGTTAACCTTTGTCATTGTAATGTTTGCCTGTTCAGCCACATGTAACAGGATTCTCAACTAAAGTCTAACTTAGTGTTAGAGTACAGAAGTTGAGAATTATGATGCCTGTCACGTGACCTTGGAGATGTGGTGTGTGGACACCTTGAATAAAGTCACGTTTTGTTATGTGTGCTGACCCTATTCTTGAGTTTTAGTTTTATTTACTTGATGTTTCATTGCCTGAAACCAGGCAGCGGCCGTTGTTTCATTCACAATTTACAAATGTGGATATTTTGCTCAAGCTTTGATTGCCTTTGAATGAGAAAGTTAATCTTCAATTGCAGTGCATTCAGCTCATGGCTCAATGTGTTACCACATGAGTCTCTCCCTCTCCTATACTGCTGTCATGCAGGCTAAGTAGCCAACAGAGGGTAAGACTGTTTACATTCTGCCGACAGACTCCTGCGTTTCGCTAGGACACTAATCCTGTCATGTTCCCTCAGTGACGCAACTATGAAACCACACACAGCCTCTGCAAGGTCAGGACAATCTCATTGAATTCCCTCCGAATCACATTGCCAGCCACTCGCCATTAAATTAGACCGCCCCAGGTTCGGTGACAACCATGGTTTGAAAATTTGTCATGACAGGTAGGTGTCACTTCCTTCCTGGTGTGATTATTTTTTTTTATCAGCAAGACTTCATTATACACCAGTGGACCAATTGACAGCCTGGCACGGTCGCCACCCACAACCATCTAATGTCTCCCTATCTATCCCAGGGTGCTCTCTGATTCATGCACTCTTTCTCTTTCTGAGGCAGCCTCTCCCTCAGCTCAGCTAGTCACCCCTATTCATTGCTCTCTCTCCCTAGAAGCTCTGAGAAATGACTCTTTATCGCTCCCAGTCTGACATGAGCACAAAAGTGGCTTATTGTGGAAATGGCCCTGGGTGTGATAGAGCAGCAAAAAGACCAGCGGATGGAGGATTCTTTTTTTTTGGGGGGGGGGTGGATCTGATTAAGCTGTCAGGGAACGGTGAGACAGAGTGACATCGCCCATTCATTCAGATTTCGGGTAACTGAAGTAGAAGTTTACAAGTATACTTGTGGTTTCTTGTACATCTCCTTAGAACTTTAGACCAATAGCAGAGATTATAATTGGTTGCTTTTCAAAGAACTTGATGAACTTGGCTGGTATATAATGGTCTATTGATTAGTTTGCATTCAGGACTATGTAAAGTCAGTTATTAGAGCTATCGTTACCATAATGTGCAAGAGAGCTTATTTGAGTTAAGTGTTTCCCCTGAAGCAGGATTGTATTGCTGAATAATATTGAATAAAATACTGAGTTGGATAGTCGGGGTTGATAAACCTGTAGGCAGAGCGTCTGGTGTCTGGCTCAGTCCCCAGTCCCAAGCTGAGCAGAGAAGTCATCACAGTTTACATTTCATGCAGAGATGGAGCCCCTCTGAGAGATACATCCCCGCTGGCATGAAGATATTAGCACTGAATTGTGGTGTGACTTTGACGACGCGAGCATTACTGTTCATCTCTTCCAATTTAAACTATTTTTCATTACTGACTGTCTTAGGAATTATACTTTTTAACATATACTTGTTCCTTTTTGTGGAATGCCTGGATATTAATGTATTATTATATTTAATTGTTGTTTTTCCGCACAGTTTTTCCAGTGAAAATGTCTTCACAGAAGTTCTATGTCTACTAACAAATTAGGATGAATTATGATGACCATGTACATACAGTATATTGTTGTGGTCCGGTAATTGTTTCAAGATCCTTCATTTTTTCTTTAATATAGCAGGCAACTTTCGATTCAATAAAAGTGGACCCATGAGACCACATTGAATTTCTACACTTCATTGCAGATTGCATGCAATGAAGCTTCCCATCTTAAATATTTTCTGGGAACTACCTCCAACTAACGATTTACAGGGGAAACATACATTTAGATAAAGTATCATGTGTATTGAATAAATGTGTAGAATACATTGATGTAGAATACACTATAGATAGATAGACATTCATAGCAACACACACACAGCTTTTAGAATAATTAGCACATACACGTCTATGTTGAACAAGAGGCACATTTTTCTCTCCCCATGACCCGCCTCTCAGTGTGTCAACACTTAGGAGCTATAATCCCTCACCCTGCACTCCCACGATATCCCCAAATCTATATAATCACCCCCTGGGTCTCCCCACCTCCCCTAACCCTCACACCAAGCTTATTTCCCCAAATGAACTACCAAGTCCCACTCTTTCTGTGCCGTCCCCCTCCTACCCCCTAAACCAACATTTGGTCTTCATTTAGAAATGTACTGGTGGGCCTGGGGCTGTACAGATACACAAGCCCCACTGCTAATGGGACTTGACAGTGGGAGAGTAAGGCAGGAAAAGTGTGTGGTAGGGTTATAGGAGGGGGTTGTGGAGAGAAATGCCCTGCTTCTATAAATCAAACCCAGTTTCGAGAAGAGGGGCACCAGAGAGGGGTTTAGAGGGGGTAGAGTTTAAAAGCTTTCGTAGTTTACAGCCAATGGCAGTAGCCTCCTGTTAAAACCAAGCACCACTGGCTTTTATTTACTTACTTTAGCAATTTAACCTTTTAGGGCCTCGTGTAGCTCAGTTGGTAGAGCATGGCATTTGCAACGCCAGGGTTGTGGGTTCGATTCCCACGGGGGGCCAGTATGAAATGTATGCACTCACTAACTGTACGTCGCTCTGGATAAGAGTGTCTGCTAAATGACAAAAAAAAAATATATATATTTCACCAGGAAGTCTCCGCAGGGACTTGGAGGGGTGACAAGTCAGACTAAGTGTTTTTAAGATGTTCACTTTTGGCCTTAATCACCCTCGTGTTCGTGCACTTAGCCCAGAAGTTGCAGGATCAGCTCAAATTCTTGATTAAAGACATGTCATCTTCAAAGTGTTGCCTCTCATCAATAATGATCATCATCAACATTAGCAGCAGCAGTAGAAGTGACAGCATTAGTATTAATTATCCTAGCAATTTACTCAGGTTAGTTCTATAGGTTACGTGATAAAGAGACTGGTTCATTGCTTTGGTATGGTCTGCTGAACTTTCAACACCACATTACTTTTCTGTCTGAAAATGCACCCTCCTCATTTTGACTAGGACTATAGCCTATTTTATGTGCAACAAGACTTGTCAAGGCTGGGAACAGGACCTGAAAGTTCTTTGCAGGACAGGGTCCTCATCACTTCCCTGGGTGATTCAGGGTTTCCTTCAGACCAGTCTGATGAGTAACCTCTACTGACCTTTACTCACCCTCCAACACCATTTTCAGCAGCAACCTCATTTTCCCAGGTGGTCTACCATCCAACTGTTGGCTTGGTCTAACCTTGCTAAGCTTCAGATGAAAGCCAGCGGAGGGATACAGGGTGATGTGGCCCATAGCAGAAAAAATAGATTTTATATATCTTAATTCAGACATTTTGACTTTTAATCTCAGTTTGTCCTCTCAGGCAGAGAAGACTGTTCCAATTCTAATTATTTTCTTTCCTTAGGAATGTTGTCTCATACACGCACAGATGTGCTCAAATCTGTTTCTACAGGTTTGTGTTATTGAGTGCATATTATCCAAGGGAGATAAACATCAAAGCTGATGCCCAGGTATTGAAAGGTGGACAGAGTCTGGTGACAATCCAACATTACACCATAATGCCTGCAGTGGTTTCCTAGGCACAGTTTTGGTCATGTCAGGGAATAGACTAACAGCATCGTTCCAGCCTAGCTGTCTCCAGACAGGAACCCTCTAGGACAGCTTGTATGGTGACCGTAATGAGCACAGAGTGTGGGTGCCACTGCCACGTGAGCCTGGCACCATGCCCGCAGGGGCTCCGTACCACGCCATGCAGCGCCAGCCTGATTTATGTTCTCTCTAATAGGAACCAGCGGCGTCTCCGGGAAAGATTTAAGCTAATGCCACCTTCAGCTCATTCACATGCAACGGTGGTCAACCATGGGAGAGCGAGACAGAGAGGAGTGAGAGAGAGATGCAGACAGATAGAGAGCTATGGAGGGAGAAGGAGATATTGGGAGTTGAACTGGGTCTTGTGTGTAAGAATCAGTGTGTATAATAGGTAAATTCTAGTTACCAGTTTAGAGAGTCCACTGTATCATTCTTCTATTATGAAATATCCCTTGGCTTTTTTTGGCCATTGAAACAATCACTTCCTCCACTTCTATTTCCCAAAGTAATACCATCCTTTCTATATCAACATTTGACCATGAAATGAAATGTGACCTCGCAAAATCAAATAAAACAGTCTATGTATAATAAATGATGGCTTCACTCTTCAAACCTCAAACTCATTCAAAGGTTGAAATAAAAAAGGTAGAGAAGACTGTTTCCTCTCTCTCTATCTCTATCACTTCAGTGTCGCTGGATTTGGCACACTCGTACATGCATGTCAATAGATCAGTTGCTATTTCTGAAAATCAAAGGCTGTATCCTGCCATTTAAAAGAATGTTACTTGTTCTTTTATAAATGGAGACCATTTAATATAGAGATGAGAACCTGCAGGTTAAAAACATAAACAGCAGCGCTCACTAAGCACATTAGCTGGGAGAAACAGCCTTTGCGTGGGCGGAAAAAGGTTAGTGCATCCATACGGCATAAACACAAACAGCATTAACATATTTCACTGCTTCACCAACAAATGAATGTCTGTTGTTGAAGTGTTGCTTTTATTGCCTTCAGTGACATTGAAAGGGAAAGAATAAGGTCAAACCATTAGATTATTCATCACAAAAAGCTCCGATATGACCGTCAGACACATTGGTTTATGTAGGTAACTTTTTATTAGCTCGGTATGATATAATATGCACATCCCATTATTTCATCAACTCTGATTTTCTCCAAACAGTGATTTATTGATGAAACAGAGAAGAGATTCACATAACGGTAAAGTTCTCTAAAGGCAATATCTTTTTTTTTTTTTACTTCAAAGTTGATCTCAGGTCTCCAAATCATCAGTCTCGACACCTACAGTACTAGGATGTGGAATAAAACCAAGGAGTACTAAGTAAGCCCAATATTTGATTATTTAATGTCCTTCAAGTACTTTATCAATTGAAAGTATCAAAGTTCACTGTACCAATGTACATGTAGTATTCCAACTCTCTGGATAGTTTTTTAAATGATTCCACCCCTATAACCTTGGTTGGCGTGGGTGATATGAATTCATTATTCTGAGCAAAACACATGCGAGGCTCTTGTTAACCTCACACCCTGAGTATGTTTCTGGGTTTGTGAATTAGATATGAGCCCTCTTCTCTTCTCATGTCTTCAGTTCAAATCCTCTTTGAAGCCAGTAATATTTGAGAGGGTCTAGTTGGGGTTAGCAGATTCACATACGATGTTGTCTGATCACTTCCACATTTGGGGAGTTGAAAAGATTCAGATTCTGACAGAAGGTTAAATTAGGGATTTTTTTCCAGTAATGTTGCCCAAGGCCAGTACACCATTTAACATGATATTTGACCTTCCGGTGAACCCTTGAAGTTGGGGAGAGCTTTTCTGCCAACTCTCATTGATGTCTGTCAGGAAACGGTCCTCAGGCTAAAATTAAGTAACCGTAAAGTGTCACTAAGTTTGCCATGACTCAGACTCAGTCACAGCCTAAAGTTTTTAAATACTTAAAGGGGCAATCTACACTTGCTACATCCATTTTTGGACTTATAAATTAACTATATGTACCCATTCATTCTTGAAGAAACATATAAATGCCTCATGAGCTTAGTTCAACTGTCATACCCCATCAGAACCCCAAATATATGAGATGGTTTTACTCCAATGTTTGTATACAACGTAAATGTAAACAAACAAAAAAATTAAAATATTATTTTGATATCATGTAAATTTTCTCCCTCAGCTTTTTAACAAAACAGTGGCGGGGAGTATGCTTTGTTATTGTTTCAACAGCTGATTGGCCCTTAAAAGCCAATCAAGAAGGGATGATTTCCTCTTCCACTGCCTTCTTCCTCTTACAGTATGTTCTTCTTAATTAAGGCCAAATACATGGGGCCCTGTTCGTAATTACTAATCAGACTTTTATCACCGCTAAGGTGAAGCGGGTGTCTAGACGTTGAAAGATGGCAAGGGGGCGGGGTGGTGGTTTGTCATATGCTCGAAGTTCAGAGGCAAAGGCACTGTTGGTTGAACATGAGAAGAGTCAAAATGTCCGACTGTCATCACTATGGATGCAATAAATCAAACCATTCCCATTTACTTTCAGAATCGCTAATTACAGGAAGGTGAATAGTCAAACATCTAACAGCTTCACTGTGGCTTACTATCCTAGCCACAGAGGATCACTGGATTGCGTTTGAATCATAGGATATTCATCTAAACACACACCAATACAATACAGCCATTCCAAATGAGCACTTCAATGAATGTTCAGGTGGAGACATTGTTTAGTGATCACTGACATCCAGGTGAGTGGCCCAGACAGAGACTGACAGAGTTTTGCTCTCTACTCGCTGCGCCTCCTCAGGGCAGCATAGTGTCGTTTGAAGACTAAACGCATCCTCATACATCTGTCAGCTTCCCACATACAAATGTAGATCAATGGAAAACAGGTGATGGTTGAACGCCTTTATGAATATGGATATTGGTAATGTGTTGAACGTTGCCAGTCTGGCTACAGTCTCCTACTCTGCTCTGGGATCCTCATTGCGCTACACAGGAGCAGTAGGCTTAAAGGTCAGACAAAAGCCCATAATCATTTGCACCGGCATCGTTTCCCTCTGTTAGATTTCCTACATGACCAGGAAGTTATATGGGAGCTGACTTCTGTAAAGAAACATTTCAGGAACGTTAGCTGATTGCTGTCACGGAACTGTCCAGGGCCCGGTTTCCCAATAGCGCTGGGAACTTAGGCTTACGTTTGTTTTAATTATGCATCTTTCCTACAGCGGCCAAAGATGCAACATGCGTTTCCCAAAACACCACGTAGAGAGAACGTTTGCTAAGTGTGTCGTTGAGGCATGTAGCGATACTGATAGGATTGAAAGAAAGGAAGCACTGCTCTTGAATCAGCGTTCTCCCTTTCCAATCTTACTTTTAACATTAGAATTATTCCATAATACTGATGACGGATCAGCTCCTAGAGATATATTATCACCTATGGCTGCAAATATTGAGGCGGCTTATTCTAATGCTTACGCTATAATAATGCACTAAATCAAGATTTGGCACATCATTGTGCACATGTTACACATCAACATATATTGAGACAAAAACGACAGACAGTAGCGTACAAATAGCTGAATAAAACTCAATTGAAGTATCATGAATTTAATTTCAATATCATTCAAGTATATAGGGTCTATGTAGCCTATAATGTATGTATCTTTTAATACAGTCATCTGGGTTTTCATTGGAAGAGTCTTTATATCCTTCGCTTGTTATGCAAAGAAATGGGCAGCTTTGTATTTGTAGTCACTGTCACATTCGTTCTGAAGTTATCGGGGTCACAGAAAGACAGATAAACATCTTGATATTGTGTTTTGCGGATATCTTCTGTGTCTAAAGCATCTAACGACGCACTTAGCTGTTCTATGAGTGGTCTGAGGCAGTTGTTAAATAACAAGTGTTTTCAAGACCAACTTTAGTAACAATGGTTTTGGGAAACAGCTCGGAGATCTAACGATGCTCTTACGAAGGTTCTAACGATGAACGTAGCCTTAATATACTTTTGAGAAACCGGGCCCAAGAACGTTAGCTGTTTGCTGTCACAGAACTTTCCAGCCACGTTAGCTGTTTGCCTTCACGAAACCTTACAGGAACGTTAGCTGTTTGCTGGGTTACTCCGGTTAGATACACCATTAATAGAAAGCTGAATATAGCAATATAGGGTTTTATCTAAGGTTTACCTATGCAGACAGGTCTAAGTCCTGTCTTTAAATCTCACTGCAGAATCCCCCCTTATTATTTAGAATAAGACTAGCAGGTCATTATCTCTCCCCCTGGGTGCCTTTAGAGGCTCCTGGATAAAATGGTCATTGTTGCCATCTTCCTCTATCCATATTTCTACATACACCTAGCAGGTCATTACCTGACCTGGGTCTTACCGGCCAAAGCAGGGTACCAGAGGGAGGTGAAGGTGGGGGGATCATGGCTCAACTTGCTGTCTTCCTGAATCTAGCAAGTTTGTGGAGGTGGAAGGAGTGTTATGGTTAAACCTGCTTTACCTGACCTGATTTCTGTTCTGGTGGATGATATATCTCCTACCTTCCCCACCTCATTCCCTCAGGAAAGTTGAAAGGAAAGCTGTGAGCAGAGGGACGTCACCTTCACTAGTGAAATGTCACCATTTTGACACTCCTCTTCCCTTTCCTCCTCATCATGTCTGAAATATTCAAATGCCAGCGGCGCGGGGATATTGCGAGAGTCTGATTTGATCAAACGCAGACATCTGGCTGGCCCTCTGTAATTCTCCAGAGAGCAAAACTGGAAGTGACAGAGTGCAATCACCATCTCTCATCTCCCAATGAGAATGGGCAGCAGGGGATTGAGTGGCCGACTGGCCGTAGCATGTTGCTGTGTCGATATTATTGAATTATGCCTCGACAGGAAGCTACATGCTCTCAGCCATCAAGCGCTTTAGATAGTATGAGTGTGAATGCTGGGTGAGGTCTTACTGTTGTTTTGCTTTGAAACCTTGCAGTAAGTACATCTTATGATGTAATATTACAGTTAAAGGACGTGATAGGATTGCATTGATTATCATTACAATGATGGAGCCTGCTGAGATGAACAGTAGGCCTGCCCTATTTCTTCCTCCATCCCTCCTCTCTCCCTCTCTCCTCTCTAACCTTTATTTTATCTACACTTGTTAGCTCATGCAAGGTAATTGTTACAAGGACGACAATTACGGAAAACAGCGAACTCGCTAGATGAATCAGGTCAGGGATCTGACGGAAATTACACAGCAATATAACAGCCCCCATATTGTTATGCAGATATATAGGATACACAGGGCACCCGCTGTAATACAGTCACTGAGGTATTATACGAGACGATAGGTACAACAGGGTGGAAAGATACGTGCGACGCCTCTCAATGGAGCACTGAGAGGAGATCAGTAGAATAGGGCACCAGTCAAGATACTGTATACTGGTGGATGTGCGAGCCGTTTTCATCTGCCAACCTTTTTAAGATGATGAGGTTACATTTATCTTTTAGTATGTTATAATTAGAATCCAATTATTTCAGTTTGTCTGAATATGCTGCCGTTAGACTATTTGTCAGATTTTATGATAGCTGTTTTAACAGTGTGGATTTATGTTAGATTTACTGTATGGACATTCATAATCATTTGGCAGGCGACACTAATTTCAGATCATTTGTCAGATTGCACAGATTTTGTCTGTGGGGTGTTTGAATTCGATTCCATTAGGGTGGACTCATTCAGTGTACCATATTTACAGCAGTGGAATATGTAGCACCTAGAACGCCTCATTCCCAGTCTCTCTCTTCCTGTTTATTGTTGTTGTTATTGTTGTTTTACACAATGGGCGACAGAACAGACTTTGGGTACAGTGAGGTGTCAGTGTGCCTGTCACCTCCAGGAGGGAGGCTGCCATCACAACCACATTCAGCACCAAATTAATTGCTGTCACTTCACTGGGGGGAGGAGGGGGGTGGGGTATAGCCCCCCTCTTGTCCCTCTGACAGTCTAATTAGTCTTATTTAGTACAAGCTCTGAGCAGTAAACACCCAGACGTGTGTGTGTGTGTGTGTGTGTGTTCTTAGAATGGGGTGGGGAGTGGGAAATGCCCTCCTGAGTTATGGGTCATCAACGCCCTGCCTCTTACTAATCACCCTCTGTCCCTCCCTAACTCTCCCCCCTCTTTCCCCCTGCTCCCATACTGCCACCTTGGTTTGATTAACACCATGTCACCAGCCGCTCCCAGCCCAAGCCACTGTTGCTCTAACGATGCCATCTACAGCCCTCTCTCTCATTCCACACCAACTGCTGTTTGTTTCCTGCTGTCTGCTCCCTGTAAACATCCTACTGTTTAGCTGCTGCAAGTAGAGAAAAGTGCATGTTGTAGGGTATGAGGCATTTATCTTTTGTAAAATCCCATGGAGTCCTCTAAATTATTAAACGATGTTCTCTTGACATAAAAAAAAATAAGCACTTTCCCCTGCTCATCTGCAAGGACTTCTCTTAGTTCTATACAGATAGGAGCTTTTAGCTAACCTTTCCAAGACAAACAGACAATGAAGGTTGGAGGAATTAGGCTTTAATATCATGGCCAATAACTGACTCAGGATATCTCAGGAGGACATCTCAGGAGGACACCTGCAGCGTAAAAAGCCATCAACATTGTAAGCCATTATACAATGCTGAGTAAAACCAGGATTTTATTAATTTCTCTGAACTAAACCAGTCCCCATTCCTGAGTCGTGGCAGATGGACCCAGTAAAACATGTAATCACCGATCTTTAAAAGGCCCAGATTTATTCACTGAATACCACAGAGGGCTGTGGTGTGACCTGATCTGTTTAAACTACCGCCCTTCATCCACCCAGGGCCAAGGGGGTCTCAGGCTAGCTTTGTAATATGACTCAGCGTTTTAACTGCCCACCAGTGAAAGAGCAGAGGAGCCAACAGACAGGCGAAGGTCAGCCCAAAGTTAGCAGCGGAGCCTGGCCAGTAGTACCCCAGGGCAGGGAATCCAGGGTGCTCACCCAGCTATGACCTTCGCCCACATGGCACGGCTCAGCAGCCCAACTGATCTGACTTAACCTCCCACCAACCTCCAAAAAAATCCTCCCTAATTGTTATTCACATGCCCTATGGAGACTGCTCCGTTGTCCTCTGAGCCAGCTACCATCATGGTGGTGAGCAGAGCGGGTGGGTGGTTTAACAAATATGAATAGGTCATTTTCTCTAAAGGCGCCAACAACTTTTGCCCACTTTCGATTGAAACTTTCTAAATGGTCCCGAAATAAATGGCAGTAGAGTGAAATCACATGAATCTCAGCTATTAGAGACATAATCATAGACAGGTCCTTACTGAGCTGGTTACTCATTCTCCCCTCCTCCCTCCTCTCCTTTCTCCTCAGTGGCCTGACTCTTCCTTCATCTCAAGGTAATTGTGCTGTGTGGAGGGTGATCTTGGCTACTCTGCCACAAAAAGGCTTGATGCTGGGTTTATAATCCCTGTTCTACCTCTAGCCGTAAATTGGCTCTTGGTTGCAAAGTGGATGTTTTTCTGAAGCATTGACATTTCAGAGATCATCCCATATCCTCAGTTTGTATCCATATATTCTATTCCGTCAATAATGGCATAATTGGCATTATACTTTTCACCAAGATTATTGTCAAATTCTCTCATTGTGCTTTTCTCCCCAAAATAACATTTTTGGTTGCTTTCCTCTAATTTGCTTTTTCAGCAAATTAATTGGACATTAGGAAGGGACCACAATTTTCCAGAGATGTTTACTCAGCGAAATAATCAGTGAGAGAACATGTGATTATAACCCAGTTATATGATTGTAACATGACAATCGATGTGCTTCCAATCCAAATAGTTTTCTAGTGCTGGATCATTGTGATTGTTCACAGCTATCACATCGGTTTTTGAGCAGGCAAAATGATATCCAAAGACCTCAATACGTACGTCATTCTGTCAGTGGTGGAAAAAGTACCCAATTGTCATACTTGAGTAAAAGTAAAGATACATTAATAGAAAATGACACTAGTAAAAGTGAAAGTCACTTTTACTTGAGTAAAAGTCTAAAAGTATTTGGTTTTAAATATACTTAAGTATAAAAAGTTAAGCAGATTTGAGCAATTACGTTAAGTATCAAAAGTAAAAGTGTAAATCATTTCAAATTCCTTATTTTTAAGCTACGATATGTAACTTGGGCGGCTGACCAAATTCACATAGAAATGTGAGTTATAGATCTTTCATTCTCATTGAAAGCACGTCTAAGAAGCGGTAGATATATTCTATGTGCGCTATTTCTATGCTTCCCGTATCCGTTCATACGTTTTTTGTTTTTGCATCTTTTACTTTCAGTTTTGTACAACAGATTCAAACAGCTGAAAATACAATATTTCACAGCGGTTTAGATGGTACAATGATTCTCTACATGATGACTGCTTGTTTTGTCACATAAAATGAAATTTTAGCAACCAGGTAATGGCAGAGCGATTTCTGCATGTGCAGACAAAGACAGTACAGTATGAAGATAGGCTAAAACTGCTTCTCCAATAGAAATTCCCGATCACACGTGTAGGTGATGTCATGGTGACGTTGGCTAGCTAAACTCATGTGTAGAAACAAGTCATTGGGTCTAACAGTCGTCTCGCACCGAACTGCGCATGTGCAGGCCGTCAAATCAAAGGCACTCCTTCGATATAAAGTTGGTTTTGACCTGTCAGTTTGTCACTTTCACGAGGTTGGAGTAATAACATGACACTTAAGACGTTGTTTCGAATCTAGGTTGTGCCTTTAGATTTCGAGAAAATTAACAGCCAAGGAAGAATTGTTCACTTCTCTCATTGACTTCTAAAACCCCGGCCTGGGCCCAGGGCACAGATTCACAAAACCTTCTTAAGAAGAAATGTTCTTTTAACTGCCATTTTGTCCTTAACTAAAGACTTATGAAGAAAGTTAAACAAAGTTGCTATTCCTCAAAAAGGTTCTTGGAAAAGTTATTGCGCTATTTCTTATGTTTCTCCTTAAGCAAAAAGTTAAGAAGAAATTAGATTCTTGAAAATAAACTTTTGGGATTTGTTCTTAATTCCAAAATAGCTAAACCCTTGTCTTAAACTTTGGGCAGTGAGAGAATAAGCTCATGAAAGCAATTGAACATGTTTAATTCACTCACAAACTTCATCTGAAAGTTTCAGTATTGATTATTTTAAACCCAAGAACATGTTTTAGAACCGTAATCTCAGTTGGAAATATGCTAACATGATTGCCATTGAAAGATATTTGAGGAGTTCGTAAGAAAATCATTAAATCTTAAGATATTGTTGAGGAATTGCACTTCATATTTTTTTTCTTAAGCAGCTTCTTATTGTTTTTGCGTAAGAAGTGTTTTCTGAATCTGGGCCCTGGTCTGCTTGGTCTGCTTTGCAAGCATTCCCAGAAGTCTCGCCATGTTGTGTCTCTGGGTTTAGAAACTCTGTGGTGCATCTTTAACCAAACCAGACTGCACAATTTTCTTGTTATTTATTTACGGATAGCCAGGGGCACACTTTATCACTCAGACATCATTCACAATCTATGCATTTGTGTTTAGTGAGTCCGCCAGATTAGAGGCAGTAGGGATGACCAGGGATGTTCTCTTGATAAGTGCTTGAATTTGACCATTTTCCTGTCCTGCTAAGCATTCAAAATGTAACAAGTACTTTTGGGTGTCAGGGAAAATTTAGTCGTGGTCAAAAGTTTTGAGAATGACACAAGTATTGGTCTTCACAAAGTTTGCTGCTTCAGTGTTTTTAGATATTTTTGTCAGATGTTACTATGGTATACTGAAGTATAATTACAAGCATTCCATAAGTGTCAAAGGCTTTTCTTGACAATTACATTACGTTTATGCAAAGAGTCAATATTTGCAGTGTTGACGCTTCTTTTTCAAGACCTCTGCAATCCGCCCTGGCATGCTGTCAAATAACTTCTGGGCCACATCCTGACTGATGGCAGCCCATTATTGCATAATCAATGCTTGGAGTTTGTCAGAATATGTGGGTTTTTGTTTGTCCACCCGCCTCTTGAGGATTGACCACACGTTCTCAATGGGATTAAGGTCTGGGGAGTTTCCTGGCCATGGACCCAAAATGTCGATGTTTTGTTCCCAGAGACACTTAGTTATCACTTTTGCCTTATGGCAAGGTGCTCCATCATGCTGGAAAAAGCATTGTTCGTCACCAAACTGTTCTTGGATAGTTGGGAGAAGTTGCTCTCGGAGGTACCATTCTTTATTCATGGCTGTGTTCTTAGGCAAAATTGTGAGTGAGCCCACTCCCTTGGCTGAGAAGCAACCCCACACATGAATGTTCTCATGATGCTTTACTGTTGGCATGACACAGGACTGATGGTAGCGCTCACCTTGTCTTCTCCGGACAAGCTTTTTTCCGGATGCCCCAAACAATCGGAAAGGGGATTCATCAGAGAAAATGACTTTACCCCAGTCCTCAGCAGTCCAATCCCTGTACCTTTTGCAGAATATCAGTCTGTCCCTGATGTTTTTCCTGGAGAGAAGTGGCTTCCTCGCTCCCCTTCTTGACACCAGGCCATCCTCCAAAAGTCTTCGCCTCACTGTGCGTGCAGATGCACTCACACCTGCCTGCTGCCATTCCTGAGCAAGCTCTGCTCTGGTGGTGCCCCGATCCCGCAGCTGAATCAACTTTAGGAGACGGTCCTGGCGCTTGCTGGACTTTCTTGGGCGCCCTGAAGCCTTCTTCACAACAATTGAACCTCTATCCTTGAAGTTCTTGATGATCCGATAAATGGTTGATTTAGGTGCAATCTTACTAGCAGCAATATCCTTGCCTGTGAAGCCCTTTTTGTGCAAAGCAATGATGATGGCACGTTTTTCCTTGCAGGTAACCATTGTTAACAGAGGAAGAACAATGATTTCAAGCACCCGCCCTCCTTTTCAAGGTTCCAGTCTGTTATTCTAACTCGTCAACACTCTCACCTGTGTTAACGAGAGAATCACTGACATGATGGCAGCTGGTCCTTTTGTGGCAGGGCTGAAATGCAGTGGAAATGTTTTTTGGGGATTAAGTTCATTTTCATGGCAAAGAGGGACTTTGCAATTAATTGCAATTCATCTGATCACTCTTCATAACATTCTGGAGTATATGCAAATTGACATCATAAAAACTGAGGCAGCAGACTTTGTGAAAATTAATATATGTGTCATTCTCATAACTTTTGACCACGAATGTATGGAGTAAATGTACATTATTTTCCTTAGGAATGTAGTGAAGTAAAAGTAGTCAAAATATAAATAGTAAAGTTAAGTACAGATACCCCTAAAAACGACTTAAGTAGGACTTTTACTTAAGTACTTTACACCACTGCATTCTGTAGGTAAACACTCTAAATAGATGTTCAGTGGCTGTAGCTTTTCATCTTAACATGTGAGTTTGTGAAGATGTTTGGCCGTATACTACATTCATTTAGCTCATGTTCACTTTAAAAATCTGGAGAAAATATTTGTGACAGACACTATACGTTTTGGCTCTTTTCTGATGATTGGACACAAACGAGGTCCCGTGTAGCTCAGTTGGTAGAGCATGGCGTTCGCAACGCCAGGGTTGTGGGTTTGTTTCCCACGGGGGACCAGTATGAAGAAAAAAAAAATGCATGCACTCACTAACTGTAAGTCGCTCTGGATAAGAGCGTCTGCTAAATGACAAAAATGTAAACGAGGAAAGATAGTATTTTCCTCTTGTTTTCACTCCCTACTCTGACAACAATGTCCCTTGCTGTTTACTGCAACCAGGCTCCTGGAAGGGTGAGCACATGATGCACAGGAGAAGATGATGACACTCACACAGCAAGGCATGACGTCCACAGGAGGATTGATTGGAGTGTGTGTGCGTGTGTATGTTCCTGTCATGTGTTACAAACAGGGTATATCCTGTGTTAACAGGATGTGTTATATATACTCCGGGGGGGGGAGCGAGAGAGAGACCCAGTCCATTTGCACTGCTGTCACATGCTCTGGACAGTATAAGCTAGCTTGCATTACACCCATTTCCTGTTAACGACAGAGTTGACACTCCAATGGCTTTGTTCCTTGGCAGATTTGAAGACCCTTAGGTGTTCAGTCGTCACAGCATGCAAACACCGTGTCCTTTCGGAGTATCATTATCAGCATTATTCAAGATGCTTTACCCTTTACTTTTACTTTCAATGCCATTTGCTTTCTCAACCCTCTGAAAGAGCCTCATGGTAATATGGATACATCGCATGGTGACAAGAGTCCTCTAGTCATTCCCATGGACTAACAAGTCTTGATTAATTAAGCTATTGTGCTGATGGCCTCACATGCTTTCTCCTCACTTAGCACCCATTGGCTCACTGCAATGCAATTGTGAGAAAAAAAGAGTCAATATGTTGCTGGACCAGTTTAAGAATGCTTGTCTTTTTGACAACAGCCAGTGCTTCTTGGCATTTAGTTTATTTTATTTCGCTTGTTGGCATAGGATAAATACAGTGTCTGTTTTCTGCAAGTCCATGGTGTGGCAAGATAGCATGATATCATTAATTGAATCTCTTTAACCCAGTTCTCTAATAACCTTACCCAGAATATGTCACCTACTCATGTAAGAAAGTGAGTTGGTTTGGGTTGAAAACTGTGTCAGTGAGCAGGTAATCATTTGTTATTTTACATGTACATTTTGTCCTGCTCTGGAGATATTTAGGATATGTGTATTACACACTCGTATGAAACTCAGCTGGTGCCCTATTGAACTTAAAAATGAGAAAACGAAGTGGAACAGTTCTTTTATTTCAGCCTGCCAAAACCAGGAAACCCCTACTGGCAAAGCTGACTGAACACACGCCTACTGAGATTTATTGTGTCCACTCAGATTGTGGACTTGGGAGCTTGTCCTCTCCTTACTCCTGAAGGCACCTTACCACAATGGCCGGGCTCACAGACTCTATTTCACTGGCTGGGCTCACAGACTCTATTTCACTGCCAAGAGAAATTACTGGAGTAAATCTATCAGCATTGACCCTAAACTCACCTAAAATGATTGGCAAGCTATACAATATACAATGTAATTAACAGCTGACATCTGTGGTAGATAACAAATGACAGATAACTAGCTATTTAATCAGTAGTATATCCATGTCTATCTACATGATTACTATCTCCACTAGACAGTGATTTGCAGTTGGAACATTTCTAATGCTCAGCAAGGCTCTCCTATGCAGATACAGTGGGGGAAAAAAGTATTTAGTCAGCCACCAATTGTGCAAGTTCTCCCACTTAAAAAGATGAGAGATGCCTGTAATTTTCATCATAGGTACACGTCAACTATGAAAGACAAATTGAGAAAATAAAATCCAGATAATCACATTGTAGGATTTTTAATGAATTTATTTGCAAATTATGGTGGAAAATAAGTATTTGGTCACCTAAAAACAAGCAAGATTTCTGGCTCTCACAGACCTGTAACTTCTTCTTTAAGAGGCTCCTCTGTCCTCCACTCGTTAACTGTATTAATGGCACCTGTTTGAACTTGTTATCAGTATAAAAGACACCTGTCCACAACCTCAAACAGTCACACTCCAAACTCCACTATGGCCAAGACCAAAGAGCTGTCAAAGGACACCAGAAACAAAATTGTAGACCTGCACCAGGCTGGGAAGACTGAATCTGCAATAGGTAAGCAGCTTGGTTTGAAGAAATCAACTGTGGGAGCAATTATTAGGAAATGGAAGACATACAAGACCACTGATAATCTCCCTCGATCTGGGGCTCCACGCAAGATCTCACCCCGTGGGGTCAAAATGATCACAAGAACGGTGAGCAAAAATCCCAGAACCACACGGGGGGACCTAGTGAATGACCTGCAGAGAGCTGGGACCAAAGTAACAAAGCCTACCATCAGTAACACACTACGCCGCCAGGGACTCAAATCCTGCAGAGACAGACGTGTCCCCCTGCTTAAGCGAGTACATGTCCAGGCCCGTCTGAAGTTTGCTAGAGTGCATTTGGATGATCCAGAAGAGGATTGGGAGAATGTCATATGGTCAGATGAAACCAAAATAGAACTTTTTGGTAAAAACTCAACTCGTCGTGTTTGGAGGACAAAGAATGCTGAGTTGCATCCAAAGAACACCATACCTACTGTGAAGCATGGGGGTGGAAACATCATGCTTTGGGGCTGTTTTTCTGCAAAGGGACCAGGACGACTGATCCGTGTAAAGGAAAGAATGAATGGGGCCATGTATCGTGAGATTTTGAGTGAAAACCTCCTTCCATCAGCAAGGGCATTGAAGATGAAACGTGGCTGGGTCTTTCAGCATGACAATGATCCCAAACACACCACCCGGGCAACGAAGGAGTGGCTTCGTAAGAAGCATTTCAAGGTCCTGGAGTGGCCTAGCCAGTCTCCAGATCTCAACCCCATAGAAAATCTTTGGAAGGAGTTGAAAGTCTGTGTTGCCCAGCGACAGCCCCAAAACATCACTGCTCTAGAGGAGATCTGCATGGAGGAATGGGCCAAAATACCAGCAACAGTGTGTGAAAACCTTGTGAAGACTTACAGAAAACGTTTGACCTGTGTCATTGCCAACAAAGGGTATATAACAAAGTATTGAGAAACTTTTGTTATTGACCAAATACTTATTTTCCACCATAATTTGCAAATAAATTCATAAAAAATCCTACAATGTGATTTTCTGGATTTTTTTTCTTCTAATTTTGTCTGTCATAGTTGACATGTACCTATGATGAAAATTACAGGCCTCTCTCATATTTTTAAGTGGGAGAACTTGCACAATTGGTGGCTGACTAAATACTTTTTTTCCCCACTGTATCTCATTAGAATCTCCCAGTAAGGGAGCAATAGCTTCATACAGTAGAACTACCTTCACCAATTAACCCTACTGGTTCCCTCATTATGCTCTGTCTTCCTCCGGTATAATTCCCTGCCTGTCAACATAGATAGGACAAATCTACTTAGCACCTTGACATACTGTACGCTGGGCTGCATACATTTTGAACCTAAAAGGCCTACTGAAAACATACATGAAATGCATAGGCTATTGGCTCTGGGAAGCCTACACTAAGTGCTCAGCTTGTTTTTGTTGATAATCTGAAGAAGAAAAGTTTCATTGTTTAACCATTATTACAATACAAAGGACGCTATTAAACATATTTAATGTGAAAACTGAAAATGCTATTATAATGGCATGATGCATGTAATTAAAGGGATGTATAAGCAAAACATGGAGTAAGTTAGGTCCATGTAATTTAATATTTGGACCACAATATTAATAACTGAAGGCAACAGAGAACCTTGTTGACAGAATGAAAGTATTTTGTTCAGTGATCTTATATTTGGAGCAAAGTAACCCCCTTCAGAAAGAAGCTCAATCATATCTCAATTGAAATGCCCGTGTCTGAAATCTCATTGGCCGAGAGACTGGCTGCAGGCTCGGGTTTCAAGGATCCAGATGTGTAGGCATCCTACAACTGGACAAAAGTGAGATGTGGAGGGAGGAGTCAAACGAAAAGGTTTGAACAAAACACGTCTCAAACAAAGTTAAAAAATAAAAAACGTCTCAAACAAGGTATGGTACTATCCCTCCCCTGCCATTGGACCGACTGCCTGCCAATTCAACACACTAGGGCGTGTATTCTCCGCTTCTGCTCTTCGCTGGGTGAAGTATGTTGTGATTGCAGTCCAGCTCGAGCGTGCGTGGGTCTCTGTCATGACGAGGGACGCTCTTTCGCGCTCTGGGAATACAAGCCTTTTTGGAAAAAATAACAAATCTTGTCTCAACGCTTCTGTAACACTGGTCTCTGTCCTGCAAGAATCCAATTATTGTTAACGAAAGAAAAAGGTAAGAATTCTACTACGACACTTTCTCCTTCAGTAGCCGACTGCCTCGGTTGCTGCACCAACATTTAACTTGCGCATTTGGAGAAGTTTGCCCCAGGATCTACATCGTACATAGAGGACATTGGGCTATTCAAAACAAAACGATGTCGTCTTCTAGTTCTAAGTAGGTAACGTTACTTATAGGAAGGCCTACCACTCATAACATGTTTGGCAAGTTTAGACCACCTACCTCCAGCCCCCCTGTTTTGGTTTTTGCCCTAGTACTACACAACGGATTCAAATAATCAACGCTTGAAAAAGAGTTGGTTATTTGAATCAGCTGTGTAGTGCTAGGGCAAAAACCCAAACGTGTACCAGGGTTAACCCTGTCCTAAACCATCGGCTACAGCTCGATCGTCTTTTCAGCTAAATGCATGGGATAAGAGCATTTGTCAGCAAAGAAATATGAAAAAATTGTATACTAGGAATATTCCATCCGTTTTTGGATAGGCGATATGACTGTTTTGTCGTTGTGCAGACGGACGTCTGTGTATTTTTGTGTAGGCTATAGTTTACAGAAATTAAAATGAGACTTGAATAGGCTATATAATAGACCTGCAACCATACATGTCTTTCAAACACTGTCATAGAATCTTACTGGGCCATCTTGAACAGTGTGAATACAAGATCGCGTTTGTAGAAAATTGTTGCCAGTTAAAGAGTCAGTTGAAATGCATATCTGCGTCCGCCAAGATGTATAAAGTTGGGTGATTTCACAGAATCGCATGCGCGCAGTCCTTTGTGTGCTGTGACAAAAACTTGTTGTATACCTAGATTTACCTTATTTGGTTCACCAGCTTTACATTATAGACCAATCTCTTGTCATTTTGACAGCTGCTTAATTAAAATGCGCATTGGGTGATTTTAGTTGTGGATAACTTTGAATTTGCAGCCTGTGTCCTGCTGGTTATCTGTCCTAATGCAATGAAACAAATGATGATGCCTTTGATTGTATGTTTAGGCTGATAAACTTGATTCTTAAATTGTTTTATGGTTTTTGAGTTTGTGCACTGATGCTATATTTATAGCCTGAAAAGACAGCTAGAGGCTATCAATAAAAGTGATTCTCGCTACATGTTGATATTAGTTTTTTCATGCAGTTTTTAATGCGTTTTGATAAACTCTAGCCAAAATATAATAGCCAATATTGTGTGGAAGTAGCGAGAATAATGTCGGGGGGGGGGTTTAAGCATACCCCTTGAGCTGTCAGTATCCTCCTGACAGGTGGTTCTTAAAAAAGAAAAAATGCATCTCTGCTCAAATCTGGGTAAAGGAATGGAAGTCTTATTCAGTACATTTAGTAATTGCTTGCTTTTCTAAAGTCTAGCAACCTTGCCAGCAGGCAGGTTAGACAAGCTAATCTAACTTGATTGATAGCCTGAAATGGCTTGGTAGCTAGTTATGAGAGTGGGAGATTGGGTATCTAGCTGGCTAGCTAATGCCAACTTCATAAAATTGCTAGGTGGCTAGTTTTACAGACAAACAACATAACATTTTTGATTTATTTATTCATGAAGAAGAAATCAATAGGCTACATAGGTTGATCACATTCATTTCCAAACATACCTCCTGCCCAGCACCAGCAGCTAAAATCAAATCAAACGCTGTGTGTCACTCTACACTCTCTCCTCCTCCACTGACGATACACACCAGAGTATAGTGTCCTGCCTAGGCATCTCTTTGCTCCGTGCTCCTTGGAAGCAACCACTTGCTGGGGGGGGCACGTGCCTTTTGTGCCCTCTATGGGCATGACGCCACTGGCAGCATGCACAACTAACATAAAGACATATCTTTATTGCCACTGTTTCCCCTCCACAATAATGTTGGTGATGTTGATGTGTGATTACTGTGTCTATATTCCGAAGTTTAGACGGAATTTAAATATTCATGTTAATTTGGTGCAAAACTCACCAGCTCCAGGGTATGATTATCTTACAGTACAAGCAAGGTTGTTTTTCTCCTTTTTAAATGCTTCTTGCCGCAGGTATTTTATTAAAAACAATATTCACCCCCATCTTTTACATATTAAAAAGGAAATCAAAGTTGCAGTTGGTATCATATTTGTTCACTGGTGCTTCGTCCTCAAGGTTGATCTGTCAGAGAAAAGGACAACACTGTTATAGGTGGTTTAGATGTCATAGCCTAATCAACAAGTGGTGATATTGCTTCCCTTCAACAGAGTTGGAATATCCCACTGGTTTGTTGCTTTTTCTGGATTTATCGTTTTTGAATAATATGTTTATCATATTATTTGTAACTCCTAACCAACCAGTATGCCCCCTCTGAGCTCTCTATCGCTCTCTCGCACTCTCTCGCTCTCATATATATATATATATATATTTCCTACCCACATAAACACACACCTCCGCTTTCTTATTACCCAACCCCATTCAATAAGTAACTCAGGTCTTGCCGGCTGGTGGGTGACTGGAGCTGAGAGAGGCGAGTGTCGGCGGCCCATTCCCTCTCCGTCGGCTCCCAAATTGCATGCTGTCCGGCTCTCATTTCAGCCCTGAAAGAGCCGGCGCTCGGTTAGCATGGCTAATGGTGCATTTAGACCAGGGTGTAATTTTATTTCCAATTTCCGATGGCGCTGTAGTTTTTGTATTAAATGACGGGAGGTCTGCTGCAGGGCTGTGCTGGGCTGTGACATGTGGATGGCTGTGTCTCCCTAATGGTCCACGGAGTAATGAGGGCAGAAATAGGCTCCGTCCCAGGGGCCCAGGACTATGGTCCTGTGGGTCGTCCAGTACAGCCTATACCTCCCAGCCCACGGTCACCCCTGTGATGCAGATATTCCCTCATCGAACTCTGCTGTGTCTCCAACTGTTCCAACACACTTCAGAACTGGCCCAGACTCAAGTTACTGTACTGTTTAGAGAAGCAACTGTCTTGGGAGGCAACTGTCTTAGGAGGCAACTGTCTTCCGCAGAAGACTGTGGTACCATAATACTATCCATAATACTATACTGAATGGTTTCGGTTGGGAAACAGAGGCCAGACGCCCTGGCACATATCAATTGCAGTGGCTAAATTACTGCAATCCGTCCCTTCTGTGTTAACTTCCATTTTGAGATCAATATTACTTTTCTAGTATCTTTTTTAAAGGCATTGTAAGTGTGGAGCATTGACAGTAACCATCTGTCTGAGGTGACTCTGAAGTACTACCAACGGCTCTGGAGGGCTCCTGGAGTTTAAAAAATGGGCAGTGTGACTGTGTTTGGCTTGAAGAAGCAACAGTTAATCTTCGCCTCCCACCCCCAGCATATGGGACTTTGTTTGGCCCTGCACCTGAGAGAAGCACTGGACTATGGCACCTCATATTTCATATTGATGGTAGTTTGTTACCCATGGTAACTGGGCAGCCAATGGGAACCCCACATCTGACTTAGGCAGGGAGATGGGGGGAGTGGGAAGGGGGGAAAGTAAGGGGGGAAAGTAAGGAAAGGAGGGGGTTGCAAGGCCGCGTAGTCTTCCACCCACCCTCCCTCCCTGCCTGCCTGCCTCTGTTCAGCGACAGGTCCCGGAACCCTGGGGAGTGAATTATTACCTGTCAGCTCCAGAGCCTCCCCATCATCCATAACCCAAGGCTGACACGGGACAGGCTTGTTCCAGTTATCTGCTGAGACCACCAGGCCTTGGCCTTTAGGTCTGGCCCCACCAACGGACAGTGGGAGAAAGTCACATTAACATGTTGCATCAAGCATTACAAATGGAGGGTTGAGGAAAGTGAGAATTTCTGCCTCGTGGCTTTGGCATGGCTGCTGAAGGGGGTCTTCAATCATTGTCTGGGACCAGTAGGGGGAATGTACTGTACTGTATTTCAGCTGTTTGCTTTTCACAATGCAGAAGCTTGTTTTACTGAGTCCTCATCACAATGCTAAGCTTCACTGTATTTGGTCATCATAGATTGCGCATGATTTAATGCATATTCTATTATTGGTTTGAATATTACATATTTTCAAAACGTCTGTCGTTTTTTTTATTTTTCAATTTTTTTTTACTGTGTTCATTTCAGCACTCACACCAGGACCTGGATGCCCAAAATAAATGTCTGATTTAATTGACTGTGTTCAATATTGACACTGTTTTATCCTATTAGCCACATCAGTAGCAGTCATTTAAATAGAGTCCTTGACAGGGCAGTAATTAGCTCTGATTCTAAAAACAGGCGAGCGATGGCTGCCCTCCTGTCACACCGCCGCGGTTAGCACAGTATGGGTAATTATACCAGAGCTGATGAGTGTAAATTTGGGAGGAAAAAGAGCTGAGTTCAACCAAAGGGTAGAATGAAAAAAAAGGTTGCAGACCACACTCTGGACAAGTGACAGGCCTCGGTCCTCCTTTCCAGTCTGGCTGTTTTCCTGTGGTTTTATAAAGCGTTTTTCAGCAGTTTTAACCCCTTGTCAAACATGGTCTTAGGCTGCTCAGCTAACCCGCAGCAGCCACGGGCCGAGAATGCTGGGTAACTGTCTGGTTAAGCTCCATGAACTGAAGTGGAAGGGTTCCAGCAATTACAGGGGAATATAACCTGTAAACCCCTGTGTCAGCAGAGAGTATCATATTTATGTATTCAGGTCAGTAAAGGTTTCCCAACCCTTAAAATAGTTTTTGTGTGAAAATGTTTATTCATCCTTTATTTGTGTTCTATTAGTATGTCAATCATGCTGTCAGAGTGGCTTGTCTATGTTTGTTTGAAGCACCTTCCCAAATCACAGAATTACAATCTGCATTTGAGTAATCCTTGTAGATTCCACTACCTTTTGTCTTCCTCAAAAGAGATTGGCCACACACACACGGCTGTTTGATTAGTGTGACGGGAAGATTTTGCTCGGTACCCTCAGGGCTGGTAAGGGAGAAGAGTTTTGAGGAAGAAATACATTGTGTTGATGAAACTTCTTCCCCTTTCATGCATATTTCATCTGAGGAGGTAGCTACTTCTTCATTTACATATTGAGTCTCATCATCACTGAGGATTACTGAGCGATGACTAAGACCATTGCCTTTTTAAAACTCTAATTCAACGACGATACCCACAATCCCCCAGAGCCCCCAATGTACCATAACAAACTCAAGGGCCTATATGGCAATATTCAGGCATTGAGATACCATTATATGCATACAGTATCAATAGGTATCAGTAAACTTGAATCAAAACACTTTCTCATTGGTTACTTAATGCAGGAAGCAACATATTTTGCCACAATCTTGTAACTCCATTGCTCATCTTCTCATAGAATACAAGTTAACGAAACAAGCCCTCCCGTAAATTGCTGCTGGCCATACATACACATTATTGATTGGTGCAGTCTTAGTGGGGCTAAAGGTGCAGTGGTTTGTGTTCCAAATTATCGCTTAATCACTTCATAATGAGGGCAGCCCCCCTACATCCTGCCTCATTGATTAGCTGCTCATGCTGAAACTGAAGCAATGCGTCCCTTCACTTCACTTCACTGAATGTTTACTTTGGATTCGCTGGTGTTTGGGCTTAGCTGTATCCAAAATCCTTATATTGGGTTTAAGTTGATTTTGTTTCTGGTGGCGCATTCATACTGTTTTTCTATAGTCTATTTTTGTCATCATGCAAAGGATTTGACTATAGCTGAAAACCACCTAGTTCCTGTATGATTTCAAAATATACAGTGGGGAAAAAAAGTATTTAGTCAGCCACCAATTGTGCAAGTTCTCCCACTTAAAAAGACGAGAGAGGCCTGTAATTTTCATCATAGGTACACGTCAACTATGACAGACAAAAGGAGGGAAGAAAATCACATTGTAGGATTTTTAATGAATTTATTTGCAAATTATGGTGGAAAATAAGTATTTGGTCAATAACAAAAGTTTCTCAATACTTTGTTATATACCCTTTGTTGGCAATGACACAGGTCAAACGTTTTCTGTAAGTCTTCACAAGGTTTTCACACACTGTTGCTGGTATTTTGGCCAATTCCTCCATGCAGATCTCCTCTAGAGCAGTGATGTTTTGGGGCTGTCGCTGGGCAACACAGACTTTCAACTCCCTCCAAAGATTTTCTATGGGGTTGAGATCTGGAGACTGGCTAGGCCACTCCAGGACCTTGAAATGTGTCTTACGAAGCCACTCCTTCGTTGCCCGGGCGGTGTGTTTGGGTCATTGTCATGCTGAAAGACCCAGCCACGTTTCATCTTCAATGCCCTTGCTGATGGAAGGAGGTTTTCACTCAAAATCTCACGATACATGGCCCCATTCATTCTTTCCTTTACACGGATCAGTCGTCCTGGTCACTCTGCAGAAAAACAGCCCCAAAGCATGATGTTTCCACCCCCATGCTTCACAGTAGGCATGGTGTTCTTTGGATGCAACTCAGCATTCTTTGTCCTCCAAACACGACGAGTTGAGTTTTTACCAAAAAGTTCTATTTTGGTTTCATCTGACCATATGACATTCTCACAATCCTCTTCCGGATCACCCAAATGCACTCTAGCAAACTTCAGACGGGCCTGGACATGTACTGACTTAAGCAGGGGGACACGTCTGGCACTGCAGGATTTGAGTCCCTGGCGGCGTAGTGTGTTACTGATGGTAGGCTTTGTTACTTTGGTCCCAGCTCTCTGCAGGTCATTCACTAGGTCCCCCCGTGTGGTTCTGGGATTTTTGCTCACCGTTCTTGTGATCATTTTGACCCCACGGGGTGAGATCTTGCGTGGAGCCCCAGATCGAGGGAGATTATCAGTGGTCTTGTATGTCTTCCATTTCCTAATAATTGCTCCCACAGTTGATTTCTTCAAACCAAGCTGCTTACCTATTGCAGATTCAGTCTTCCCAGCCTGGTGCCGGTCTACAATTTTGTTTCTGGTGTCCTTTGACAGCTCTTTGGTCTTGGCCATAGTGGAGTTTGGAGTGTGACTGTTTGAGGTTGTGGACAGGTGTCTTTTATACTGATAACAAGTTCAAACAGGTGCCATTAATACAGGTAACGAGTGGAGGACAGAGGAGCCTCTTAAAGAAGAAGTTACAGGTCTGTGAGAGCCAGAAATCTTGCTTGTTTGTAGGTGACCAAATACTTATTTTCCACCATAATTTGCAAATAAGTTCATTAAAAATCCTACAATGTGATTTTCTGGATTTTTTTTCCTCTATTTGTCTGTCATAGTTGACGTGTACCTATGATGAAAATTACAGGCCTCTCATCTTTTTAAGTGGGAGAACTTGCACAATTGGTGGCTGACTAAATACTTTTTTTCCCCACTGTATATTTGTTATTTATTTTTAGGCTAAAATTAAAGTACAAAACCGAATCTGCTAGAAAAATTCTCTACTAACCACGTTCCAGGAATTTAAATGTGGGAGCATGCTGGAATGTGTTGTTCTTGGAAATCGACCCACAATTTCTTAGCATGCAGGAAAGACATGTTCTGTAGAGAGAAAATGTGTGAGAGGAGGACGTTAGTAAAAGAGGGAGAGAGCGAGAGAGATTGGGAAATAGGCAGAGGAAGTAGGAGAATAACATCAACAAAAATGTAATTTGATCATCTTAAAATCCATCATTCATGCCACATAATACATGTAATCCTTATGCATTTAGGGCCCGATTCAGACTTAGGAAATGTACGCCTTTCTTACGCATGCATTTCCTAGGCACTTTTCAGTAGTTGGTATTCAGACTTACCTTATGCAGGTGCGTAACGGGCTTAGCAGCTGTGGTTCCCTTGCGGGCGCTGAATAAATCTAATTAAATCTCTGAAAACCCTCCCACTTGCTGGCCAACAGATTTTCTTGTGGAGTTTTCATTCAATAACGTTTTCAGTACATTTACCTAAAGCCATCCCTTTAAATGCAGTGTATGTTTAATTATAATTTTCTCGACAGTGTACGAAACATTGGCCTCCTGTAGCTCAGTTGGTAGAACATGGCGCTTGCAACGCCAGGGTTGTGGGTTCGTTTCCCACGGGGGGCCAGTATGAAAAATTTATGCACTCACTAACTGTAAGTCGCTCTGGATAAGAGCGTCTGCTAAATTACTGAAATGTAAATGTACACTCAGTGTACATGCTCTTTCCGTGACATAGACTGACCAGTGAGAGCTATGATCCTTTATTGATGTAATCTGTTAAATACACTTAAATCAGTGTAGATGAAGGGGAGGAGACAGATTACAGAATGATTTTTAAGCCTTGAGACAATTGAGACATGGATTGTGTATCTGTGCCATTCAGAGGGTGAATGGGCAAGACAAAAGATTTAAGTGCCTTTTGAACGGGGTATGGTAGTAGGTGCCAGGCGCACCAGTTTGAGTGTGTAAAGAACTGCAACTGATGGGTTTTTCATGCTCAACAGTTTCCCGTGTGCATCCAGAATGGTCTCCCACTCAAAGGACATCCAGTCAACGGCAGGCCAGTGGTCGAAAAATGGGTAATTGATGAAAGAGGACAAAGGCGGCTGACGCAAAATGTGCAGAGCAACAGACGGGCTACAGTTAGTCAACTATAACAGTCCAGTACAACATTGGTGCCCAAAGACCAATAAAAGACTGCACAACTCATCGTACCTTGACACGAATGTGGTATGGCAGCCGACGATCTTACAGAGTTCCACTTCTTCCAGCAAAAAACAAGAAACTGCAGTTGTGGTGGGCTAAGTAGAGAAAATACTGAACACTGGGAAATTGGAAAAACATGGCCTGGTCTGATGAATCCCGGTTCCTGCTGTTTCATGCTGATGGGAGGACTAGGGCATGGAAAAAACAAATGAGTACATGCATCCATCATGCCACGTGTCAACATTGTAGGCTGGTTGTGATGGTGTGGGGTGTGTTTTCATGGCACATATTGGGCCCCTTGATAAAGTGGAGCAACATTTGAATGTCACAGGATATCTGAACATCATTGCCAATCAGGTGCATCCCTTCATTTTTTTCAGCAGGATAATGCCTCATGCCACAAGGCTAGGATTGTCCAGAAATGGTTCCAAGAGCATGCTGGTCAATTCAGTTTACTGCAGTGGCCTGCCCAGTCACCAGATCTCAATCCAATTGAGCATCTGTGGGATGAGATGGAATGAGCTATTCAGAGCAGATCCACTACCAGCCAATTTGACACAAACTGTGGGAAGCATTGGAGTCAACAGCGGTTTGATTCATCATGAAAGTTTCCATATTCAATTGTTCGATCCATGAAATATTGGAAGGTGAGAAATGGGTACAATAGGGGTTGAACAGTAGTCCTATAAATCTACCCTAATAATCCTCACTAATCCCGGAACTGTGATGACAATGTGCGCAAGGCTCCAGGTTTAAACCGCTATGTATTGTCTGTGTTCCATAATGATTCAAATAGGCTACATGTCCCAAATGATTGCACAACTTGTAATATGTTAGCCTAATGTAAAACACTATTGCTAGTGACCCTCAGGAACAACCACACGGACTTGACAGAGGAAAGAAAGGTAAACTAACAATGTAAGGGAACAATGCAAAATGTGTCATTTGTAAAAAATGTATACAAAATAAAACACTAATATATCTTGATTAGAGAACTATTCAACCCCCTGAGTCAATACATGTTAGAATCACCTTTCGCAGCGATTACAGCTGTGAGTCTTTCTGGGTAAGTTTCAAAGAGCTTTGCACACCTGGATTGTACAATATTTGCGTTCTTGTAAAAATTCGTCAAGCTCTCTCAAGTTGGTTGTTGATCGTTGCTAGACAGCCACTTTCAAGTCTTGCCATAGATTTTCAAGCCGATTTTAAGTCAAAACTGTAACTAGGCCACATAGGAACAATTAGTGTCGTCTTGGTAAGCAACTCCAGTGTAAATTTGTCCTTGTGTTATAGGTTATTGTCCTGCTGAAAGGTGAATGTGTCTCCCAATGTCTGTTGGAAAGCAGACTGAACCAGGTTTTCCTCTAGGATTTTGCCTGCTTGGCTCTATTCCTTTTCTTTTTATCCTAAAAAAACACCTTAGTCCTTGTCAATGACAAGCATACCCATAACATGATGCAACCACTACCATGCTTGAATATATGAGGAGTGGTACTCACTGACATGTTGTGTTGGATTTGCCCCAAACATAATGCTTTGTATTCAAAATTGCAGTTCTACTTTAGTGCCTTATTGCAAACAGGATATATGTTTTGGAATGTTTGTATTCTATACAGGCTTCCTTCTTTTCACTCTGACATTTAGGTTAGTATTGTGGAGTAACTACAATGTTGTTGATCCATCCTCAGTTTTCTCCTATCACAGCCATTTAAACTAACTGTTTTAAAGTCCGCATTGGCCTGATGGTGAAATCCCTGAGCGGTTTCCTTCCTCTCCGGCAAATGAGTTAGGAAGGACGCCTGTACAGTGAGGAGAACAAGTATTTGATACACTGCCGATTTTGCAGGTTTTCCTACTTACACAGCATGTAGAGGTCTGTAATTTTTATCATAGGTACACTTCAACTGTGAGAGACGGAATCTAAAACAAAAATCCAGAAAATCACATTGTATGATTTTTAAGTAATTAATTTGCATTTTATTGCATGACATAAGTATTTGATACATCAGAAAAGCAGAACTTAATATTTGGTACAATTACAGAGATCATACGTTTCCTGTAGGTCTTGACCAGGTTTACACACACTGCAGCAGGGATTTTGGCCCACTCCTCCATACAGACCTTCTCCAGATCCTTCAGGTTTCGGTGCTGTCGCTGGGCAATACGGACTTTCAGCTCCCTCCAAAGATTTTCTATTGGGTTCAGGTCTGGAGACTGGCTAGGCCACTCCAGGACCTTGAGATGCTTCTTACGGAGCCACTCCTTAGTTGCCCTGGCTGTGTGTTTCGGGTCGTTGTCATGCTGGAAGACCCAGCCACAACCCATCTTCAATGCTCTTACTGAGGGAAGGAGGTTGTTGGCCAAGATCTTGCGATACATGGCCCCATCCATCCTCCCCTCAATACGGTCCAGTCGTCCTGTCCCCTTTGCAGAAAAGCATCCCCAAAGAATGATGTTTCCACCTCCATGCTTCACGGTTGGGATGGTGTTCTTGGGGTTGTACTCATCCTTCTTCTTCCTCCAAACACGGCGAGTGGAGTTTAGACCAAAAAGCTCTATTTTTGTCTCATCAGACCACATGACCTTCTCCCATTCCTCCTCTGGATCATCCAGATGGTCATTGGCAAACTTCAGACGGGCCTGGACATGCGCTGGCTTGAGCAGGGGGACCTTGCGTGCGCTGCAGGATTTTAATCCATGACGGCGTAGTGTGTTACTAATGGTTTTCTTTGAGACTGTGGTCCCAGCTCTCTTCAGGTCATAGACCAGGTCCTGCCGTGTAGTTCTGGGATGATCCCTCACCTTCCTTATGATCATTGATGCCCCACGAGGTGAGATCTTGCATGGCGCCCCAGACCGAGGGTGATTGACAGTCATCTTGAACTTCTTCCATTTTCTAATAATTGCGCCAACAGTTGTTGCCTTCTCACCAAGCTGCTTGCCTATTGTCCTGTAGACCATCCCAGCCTTGTGCAGGTCTACAATTTTATCCCTGATGTCCTTACACAGCTCTCTGGTCTTGGCCATTGTGGAGAGGTTGGAGTGTGTGGACAGGTGTCTTTTATACAGGTAACGAGTTCAAACAGATGCAGTTAATACAGGTAATGAGTGGAGAACAGGAGGGCTTCTTAAAGAAAAACTAACAGGTCTGTGAGAGCCGGAATTCTTATTTTTTTTTTATTTTTTTATTTTTTTGTGGGGGAATGGATCAGCTTAATATTGCAGATAGATTGTATCTTCTATCAATGTAATTGTCTGCATCACTTCCAATCCCCCATGTTTTTTTTTTTTTTTTTTTTATATATATATATTTTTTTATATATATACTCCCCTTTATTACTTTTCAACCCCACCATCCTTTCCCTACTTGGAGTAAATTAGTGAACAACAATTCCCAGGCCTCTACTTCCGGTCTATACTTACTATCTACACCTTATGGACACAGTTAATTTTACAATAATTCTATTATATATATACATATATATATACATACATACATACATACATACATACATACATACATACATACATATCATTATTATTATTATTATTATTATTTATTTATTTTTTGCTCCTGAACTACTTCTACTCTCAACCTCTCCGATCGTTTTCATGATGTCCATCCGGTTTGCTTCTATATGCCATATCTTTCTAACTGTGCTCTTTCCCAAAAGCTCCCAACATACAGCCTATATACTTATTATGGACACAGTATGCTTTACATTATTAGCTATCTTTGTTATTATTTGTTGTTATTTGTTATTAGTCCCATCCTTCAACTCTATTCAATACCTCCCATCTATCTCTTAACACCATCCATATCGGATTTCTATTTGCCATATATATTTCAACCGTACTGTGATGTTTTACAAAATTTCTGAACCTTTCTATTCTCATTGCTTCTACAGATTGAGAGTTAAAAATAAACAGCTTTGCTAAAAGTATTATTATATTATTGATTGATTGACTATGGCTTTTCAGATCACCCAGTAATGCTATCTGCAAGGTTAGTTCCAGGTAAATATTGCAATCCTTTAGCCATTCCTGGACCAGTGTCCAAAAACAAGCTACAAATGGACAGAACCAAAACAAATGGTCCAATGATTCCGTCTCTTCACAGCAAAATCTGCAGAGCTGGGAAGATTGTATCCCCCATATAAATAACATTCTATTGGTAGCAAGGATTTTATATAATAATTTAAATTGAAAGATTCTAATTTTTGAATCCGGTGTCGTTTTGCGTGTCAGTTCATAAACACTATGCCATGGGATCGGTACATCAAAGATCTCTTCCCAACTATTTTGCAATCTATATGGGACGGCTGTCAATCCTTTGGTCCTTAAGTGAAACTGATATATTTTTTTATTTATCACAGTTTTCCTTAACCAATTATGTTCTTTAATGCAAGGCCGACAGACAAGTTCCTTACTTTCTCCCCCCTTCCACTTTCCTCTTCCATTTTTGCGGTAAAGCTGCCATTATTTGGTTGTAATTTTGGGTAGAGCAGACATTTCCATATGTTTTTGTTAGCTGCATGTGCGTCATAACTCCACCAGTCCTACCGATGATATCATTTACAAAGATTATACCTTTTTTAAACATTCTGTCAAAAAATAAAGGTTTTTTGTCAATTAGTATATTTGAATTTAACCACAATATTTGTTGCATTATTTGTTCTGTCGTTTCTGGAGGATTAAATTGAAATTGCAACCAACTTTCTATGGCTTGTTTTAGAAATAGTGACATTTGGGAGATTATTTCCTTTTCAAATAACTGAAAGTGTGAGGTTGTAATCTGAATAAAGGGAAAAAGGCCTTTCTTGAACATTGGGTGAGACAATCTTACTAATTTGCTTGAGAACCAGTTCGGATTTAAGTATAACTTTTGTAAGACTGAAGCTTTTAGTGATAGGTCTAATGCTTTAATATTTAATAATTTCTGTCCTCCGAATTCATATTCATTATATAAATATGCTCTTTTAATTTTGTCTGGCTTGCCGTTCCAAATAAAATTGAATATTTTTTTCTCATATAATTTAAAAAACTGTTCGCTAGGCGTAGGCAAGACCATAAGCAAATAGGTAAACTGTGATAATACTAATGAGTTAATCAGGGTGATTTTTCCACAAATTGACAGGTATTTTCCTTTCCATGGTAGTAAGATCTTATCTATTTTTGCTAATTTTCTATAAAAATTTATTGAAGTGAGATCATTTATTTCCTTTGGGATATGTATTCCGAGTATATCCACATCACCATCAGACCATTTTATTGGTAAACTACATGGTAATGTAAAAATTGTATTTTTTAGTGATCCAATACGTAATATAGTACATTTGTCATAATTTGGTTGTAATCCAGAGAGGTTAGAAAATGTATCTAGATCCTCTATGAGGCTGTGGAGGGATTCTAGTTGTGGATTTAAAAAAAAACATGAATCATCAGCGTACAATGACACCTTTGTTTTTAAGGTCTTTATTTCTAATCCTCTGATATTATTATTAGATCTGATTTTAATCGCTAACATCTCGATGGCCACAATAAATAGATATGCCGATAGTGGACAACCTTGTTTCACTCCTCTTGACAGTTTAAAACTTTCAGAGAAATAGCCATTATTTACTATTTTACACCTAGGGTTACTATACATGATTTTGACCCATTTTATAAGAGATTCTCCAAAATTGAAATGCTCCAGGCATTTATATATAAACCCCAGTCGAACTTTATCAAATGCCTTTTTCAAAGTCTGCTATGAATAGCAGGCCTGGTTTCCCATATTTTCCATAGTGTTCTAATGTTTCCAATACTTGCCTTATATTATCTCCAATGTATCTTCCATGTAAAAAACCTGTCTGATTAGAATGAATAATATCCGGCAATACCTTTTTAATTCTATGCGCTATACATTTTGCTAGGATTTTTGCATCACAACATTGAAGTGTAAGGGGCCTCCAATTTTGTAAATGGACTGGATCTTTATATGTTCCACTTGTATCCTGTTTCAGTAATAATGAGATCAGTCCTTCTTCTTGAGTGTCAGATAATCTACCATTTACATAGGAGTGGTTAAAACATGCTAATAACGGTCCTCTTAGTATATCAAAAAAGGTTTGGTATACCTCGACTGGTATGCCATCCAACCCTGGAGTTTTCCCAGACTTAAAGTCTTTAATTGCATCCAGAAGTTCCTCCTCTGTAATTTCACCTTCACATGAGTCTTTCTGTGTGGCTGTTAATTTGACATTATCAATAGAAAAAAAATCTCTACAATTAGCTTCAGTTAGAGGAGATGGAGGCGACTGAAAAGAAAACATATGCTTAAAGTACTTTGTTTCTTCCTTCAAAATGTCATTTGGTGAATCATGGGTGACTCCGTCAATTGTAACCAGTTTCATTAAGTTCTTTTTGGTAGCATTCCTATGTTGAAGATTAAAAAAGAATTTTGTGCATTTTTCCCCATATTCCATCCAGTTTGCTTTATTTTTATAATATGTTACACTTGATCTTTCTTGAATAAGTTTCTCCATTTCTTTTTGTTTTTCCTCTAATTTATTCTGAGCCTCTATGTTACAGTTTTTATTGCCATCTATCTGTTCTGTTAGACTTTCTATTTCCTTTCTTAGTATAAACTCTTTTGACCTAAATTGCTTTTGTTTTCGAGATGAGTACTGAATTGCATGGCCTCTAAAGGCACATTTAAAGGTGTCCCATACAATAAGGGGATTCGCTGTACCTATGTTATGTTGGAAAAAATCAGTTATAAATTCCTTTGTTCTAATTATAAATAAATTATCATCCAATAGGCTTTGATTAAATTTCCAATATCCTCGCCCACGTGGAAATTCAGTAAGAGTAATATATATGCCTATTACATGATGGTCTGACCGCATTCTGTCCCCTATCAACACTTTTTTTACTTTTGGTGCCAACGAGAATGAGATAAGAAAGAAGTCAAGACGACTAGCTTGATTCAGTCTCCGCCATGTATATCTCACTAGATCAGTATATTTAAGCCTCCATATATCTACTAGTTCTAATGTATCCATGACATTCACAATTTCCTTAAGAGCATGTGGGTGATTGTTTGTGGTGTGATTTCCTTTACGGTCCATTGAGCTATTTAAAACAGTATTATAATCCCCCACCATAATAATATTGTCTTGAGTTGCTTGCAGGCTTGATAATTTATTATATATATTGTCAAAGAATTGTGGATCATCATTATTTGGTCCGTAAAGGTTAATGAGCCATATCTGTTTATGGTCCAATAACATATTTAAAATAATCCATCTACCTTGTGTATCTATTTGTACAATTTGCACATTTGGATCGAAATTACTATTAATTAATATCATCACCCCTTTTGAATTTCTTTGCCCATGGGAGAAGTATATTTCCCCCCCCCATTCTTTTTTCCACGCTACTTCATCTCGAATTGTTGAATGAGTTTCCTGTATACAATAGATATTATATTCCTTCTCTTTGAGCCATGTAAATATTGTTCTTCTTTTGTTATTATCAGCTAAGCCATTACAATTATAACTGGCTATACTTATTTCACCATACACCATAATGAGATACAAGTTTCAATTCTATTTATCATTATATATGTTTGTAAATTTACCAATAAAAAATAGCGTAATGATTGAGTGTCCATATAGCTGTACCGTGATATTTGCATTGCTACGGAGTAGCCCTTCAATTGTTCTCCACTAATTCCCCCGCTAAAGCCCCTTCCCATCCCAAGTTGAGCCGTCATCGCCGTGATCAGCATCCCACCCACGTCCCTCCGTATCCCTAAGGCCCCGAGAGGCCAGGACCCATCCATCGAAAACAGCACATAGTGCCACCCACAAAACAAAAGCAGGTCAACCGCCAAAAGCATTTCCAATGCTTTCACCTCTATATATATATATATCTATTTATTTATTTTTTAATTATGCATATTCTATTTTTCATCATTATCAATTAATATGCGTAATAATGTCGGCAGTTCACGCGTAGGATTCTAACATATAACCCGGATTGCCATTGTATTACATTTAATTCATTGACAAGTAATTATTATCCCAGCAAATAATTCCCGCGGTCCATCCCATACCCTCCCCCCCAACATCCCCACCCCCACAACAGACGTCAGACAAGCACACACGCACATACTCACATACTCCAACACACTCAACCCCTCCCCTCCACAGTCCACCATAAAAACAGATACTCAACAGCTGTTATATCCCAGAGCCCAACTCGAGAAATAACTTGATCTACGAGTGCAGATACAGTTAAAGCTGACTGAGAAAGCATGCAGATTGAGTAGAAATTGATAACAATGTGAGATTTGATTAATCTACTTAATCTATGTCCAGTCCTAGGTGATGGAGATCAGATCACCCTCTTCACCTGAGACACAAACACTCTGATCCCCTGTTTTAACCATTTTCCCAAGCATCTCCATGCGATCAGACCTTTGATTATTTTGTGCCACCTGGGCTACAATGATAAACCCCCTCTCTGATTGTCCGAGTGTGACCCCTCCCCATGGGTTACTGCAGCCAGTGTTGCCAGCACTGCCACTACCTGGGTGGGCGTACCCCACCGGAATCCCCACCGGCTAGGTAAAAGGTCGTCAAGGTTCTCATTAGCAGCTTTGAGAATTTCCTTGTTTATTATGCTCTCCCCATCAGGGGCTCTGGCTTTGTATGACCAACCCTGCCAGGCAGGCTCAGAATCTTGAGGGGGCGGTGCTGCTCAAGTAGGTCTCTGACCGTATTTATTTCTCTGTTTAGGCTGCATATTCACAGCAGGTCCAAAAAGAGATGGGAACTTCTCTTTGGTGTATAGGTCGCTCAGGTGGGTGTCAAGGTTATAGGGTTAGGGATCTTTCCATCATGATAGGACAATGGAAAATTAGATTAGATGTATACTATATTTAAAAATGTATATCCCTCATCCACACAAAATTGACAGCTCTCTCTCTGTACCCCTGCTCCCAGACCCCCGGTCGGCTCCGGGATATGCAACCATTTCCCCTCTCACTCATTTAACGCCGCACCTTTTCAAACACAAAAATGCATACCACATGGTTGACTGGGGAAGAAATGGGCCGAGCGTGCAAACGCACCCGCATCCACATCTGCCGCAAGGGGGAAAGGACGCCAGAGAGAACACAGGACCAACCACAACAACCATCCGCCAAAACAACAACCTCCCGCCAAAAAAAGCCATGTTCTAATTATTTGTATTTAAATATGTATTATTCTGCTTGTTATATCGTTTTATACAATACTATACTTACTATAAATGTCATTTAATATTACAATCCCTATCAGGTGCTCCAATATTTGACTCCTCTATTACCACTTAGAATAGCCATGGAGTAGTCTTTGTGTCTCTGAACATTTGGTTGTCAATATATAATTTATCCACCACTAATGCAACACGTTTCCCTTTTAATCTGTTTTCCTTGAAGATTGGATACAGAACTTTGCGCCTTTCTACAATCTCCCTCGGGAACTGATCATTCATGCCTATTTTTGTGCCAGCAAGTCTTTTCCCAGGCTCTTCACCATAGCTTTCTCCTTAAAAAACGCAAATTTGGCAACGATTGGGCGCTCATATTTCTGTCCTCTTTTTCCTAAACGATGTACACGTTCGAGTTGGATTTTATCGACAGCCTCGAGTGGGATTTGTAGCGCTGTATGCAGGAAGTCCTTCATAACATTCTCTGTTATTTCTCCCTCCTTTTCCTGAATACCGGTAAGTACTAGATTTTCCCTCATCGATCTAGTTTGGATGTCTAGTAAGGCTGCTTTCAGAAGATTGTTCTCCTTTTTTAGTTCCCTAACGTTCGTTTCTATTTTAGAGACTGTCACTTTTAATTCTTTGGTTTCTTTCTCCATTACCAAAGCTTTTTCGTCACTCATTTGAAGACTCGCTTTCAACTCTTTTACGTCTTTACTGACCAGTTCTAGTATGCCCAATTTGTCATTTATCGACTTCAACAGGTCGCTTTCCACACTTACCATACCTAGTGGTGAAAAGCATATGTCATCCGTATCAGTTGAAGAGTCGCGTTTTCTTTTGGGGATCGGCTCTCTCGCTTATCTTCCGCCATGTTTGGGTGTTGCGTGTTGATGTAATATTTGTCGATATATTTCTCTAGCCTTATGATCTGTTTTATGTTATTATCCAGATTGAATTATATTAACTGCGAATATATGAAATGCTAATATTTAGTCTAACTTATTGATTTTGAATATTATGTTTTTATCTTGAGGTGTTTCGTACCGATTTCTATTCAATACGCCATCTTGTCTACGCCCACTCCCTGTCCCCTGCCAGCAATCGCTAAGAGCCGGAATTCTTACTGGTTGGTAGGTGATCAAATTAATTATTTAAAAATCATACAATGTGATTTTCTGGATTTTTGTTTTAGATTCTGTCTCTCACAGTTGAAGTGTACCTATGATCAAAATTACAGACCTCTACATCCTTTGTAAGTAGGAAAACCTGCAAAATCGGCAGTGTATCAAATACTTGTTCTCCCCACTGTATCTTTTTAGTGACTGGGTGTGTTGATACACCATCCAAAGTGTAATTAATAACTTCACCATGCTCAATGGGGATATTCATTGTCTGTTTTTAAATGTTTTACCCATCTAACCAATAGCCCTTCTTTGCGACGCATTGGAAAACCTCCCTGGTCTTTGTGGTTGAATCTGTTTTTGAAATTCACTGCTTGACTGAGGGACCTTACAGATAATTGTATGTGTGGCGTACAGAGATGAGGTAGTCATTCAAAAATCATGTTAAACACATTATTATTATTATTGCACATAGTGAATCCATGCAACTTATGTGACTTGTTAAGCACATTTCTACTCCTGAACTTATTTAGGCTTGCCATAACAAAGGGTTTGAATACTTTGTTTAACATTTTTATACATTTCTAAAAACATAATTCCACTTTGATATAATGGGGTTTTGTGTGTGTGTGTGTGTAGGCCAGTGACAATTTAATCCATTTAAAATTCAGGCTGTAACACAACATTTAGAAAAAGTCAAGGGGTGTGAATACTTTCTGAAGGCACTGCTGCCCTATTTATGTGGATAAGTCCGGCCATATCATTCTAAAGTGCATACATCAACTCGGTAGGTTCACCGCTACTGTCAGTGCGCACAGGTTTCCATAGGCTACAGCCTCGGCTTGGGTCTCCAAATTTCGTCCCCACAAATTATGAAGCCATAGGCCTACAATTGGAATTCTGAATAACGGCACAGATATTTATACTTCACTGTGGAAAAGAGCCCGAAATATCTGTCATGTTGACATGCTTTTCAGTTTGCTGAAATATGACTGGTTTCACATATCTCTCCAGCGATCATAAGATAAAATAAATCTAAAACAATTGTAATTTATATGTACAATTCCCTTATCCAAACAGATTACTCAAATAGCTCTGTAAATTTGTAAATTTCAGTGCTTGGAGAATGGTGTTATTTCTATCGGGGGGAATAAAGATATTGTTCCACTTGGAACCGACAGGTTGCTCGACCTTATTCATCATTTCATTGCGCTTAAAGGTGTTGGAATTATGACGGAATTAAGTCAAGGTCAGTATACAGTGTGTCTGTGGACACCTCCGCCACATCTTCATTTCTTTGATCTCTACCCCAAACGAATAGTGGCTGAATAGTATGCTATTCTCATGCGTAACGTCAGAATACGCGTAGAGAGAAAAGTGCATCAAAAGGAAATTCCATTCCATTTACGCACGCTTAACTTTGGTCGGAATTTACCCCTATTAGTCTTTGTTCTTCATATCTGTGGCACAGTTATTGTCTTATCACAGATATAGCCTATACTGTAAAGCAATAACTGCATGTGCAAAAAATGTATTTAGAGTTTAGCTACGCCAGAATTTATTCTGAGTTATGATCATGTCTCAAAGTAGCTTATTGCAGTTTTTGGAAATTTTGGATTTTTATGGGCCCGAAACGTGAAATGAAGCAGGAAATTAAAAACCTAAGATAAGATTGTTTTCCCCCCTTAAAGCCGTTGCTTCATGCAGTAATGCCTCATCATACCCGATTCAGGCTCTGCACGCACTCAAAAAGTGACTGGTATTCATTTACACAAAGTGTTTTGATTAAACCGCTTTTTTTTTTTTGGAATGGTATCATGCGACTATTGAAAAATAAATATGCTAGTCTGTCACACATTGGTGTAATATGACATGCATACTGCCAATTGGGTTTTTATTAGCTTGTTCAAAACCCTGCATCCAATTTCCCAACTATCCATAAATAGCAGTCTTGTTCGACCTTGTTACTGGAAACTTAGCTGGAGTCTATCAAGACTTGTAGCATGTACTGTACATGTATGGGTGACAATGGATCGCATTCAAGTCTCTGCTAGTCTTCGCTTTGTTTAACTTCGATGTGTGTGTATTTGTGCATGTGTGAGTGTGAGTGTGGGTGTATGTGCTGGTTTTTACAGTATAGGTCTACATCTCTGGGTGGTGATAATGATATCAGTCGTTTGGTTTGGACGAGGTGCAAGATTAGTTCAGTAACAAACTCCTAGCACGGTTATTTTCCTGGGTTTCTCAGAACTCCAGACCCTTTTGGCTGAATCAGTTATTTTTAAACCGGTCTGTGGGGGGAGAGATCCAGGGGGTTAGTGTCATATAATTCTACCCTGGGCACCCCCCCTTCTCACTGCTATCGTCCCATTCCACGGGTCTGTGTCAGTTAACCATGCGGTGACTCATCCACGCAGGTGTGCGTGTGTGTGCTTGCGTGTGCGTGGTGGGTGTTTTGTGTGTTATATCGGCTGTTACGATGTTTACCATGTTTCGTCTTTTACACAGATATAGTAAACATATTTGTGTTGACACACTCCCACAGGTTGTCTTTCTCCTGTCCAGTGCATCCTAGGCGGCTTCATTTGATCCTCCTTTACTCCTTTCCCACATTATCGCTCTGCCTCGACAGTCTCTCCCTGAGGGGCAATCACTGGTGACTGACTGTATGAAAAACAACTCAAGGTAAACAAGTCTCCAACTGCAGAGCCTGATATTGCTTTAATACCTCATGAGTGAGAGAGAGCAAGCACAGTAAACAGAGTATATCTTTAGTCACCTAATTTGAAAGGACCCAAATAGCCACCACAGCGGAAATGACCCCTACCCCCCCCCACTGTCACACTCTAAACATGGTTCCCATACCTACTACTATAATCACAGTCAGTGTCCGTGACTAGATGGTCACCAAAATGTTCTAACAAACAGAATCTCAAGACGTTTGTCTGATAAGAAAAGTTATTTGAGATGAGGGAGTTCTATGTGTCATTACCTGACCCAGGCTAATGGAAATCATGTCTCATCTAACTAGCCAGGCCCCCCACATCTCCCGTAGTTTGTCCCATTTCGTCTTTCCCTCTTCTCAGTAGGAACACTTCTGAGGTGCTAATGGAGTCGGTAATGGAGAGAGACTGACTGAGCTCTGAGGAACATGTATCGGACACTCAGGTCAGTGATTGCATTGAGGCTACCATTCACACAGAATACCTTTTTAATTATGTTCTTTTAATTAACCAGCTAGCATTATGTCTATGTCCATTTGTCTACCCGCTCGCCTTGGCAGACTAGGTCCCTGCCTCCTACTATATTTTCCATTCAGTCAAAAAAAATTTTTTTCTCTTTTAGATTAGCATGATAATACCCCACGGGGGGATGGATGGTGAGGTGTCAGCACAGGGTTGCTAATCAGATCAGTTATTATTATACTAAATGCACCATCGGTTAAACTAACAGTCGGAATTCCGGCATTATTCTCCAATACCAATGGGTTAAGAAAGGGGGAAGGAGAACAATGGCAAATTGTGGGCTATGTCTTGCTCCCTGGTGTCCACAATATTGTTCCATGGATCTTTCCCCCAGTGTAATTATGCTATGCTAATATCCTCCCCCTGGTCCCCAGTTATACCAGCAGCAGGGTTGTTCAGACTTCCAAATTAGACTGTGCTATGTCACGTTGTTGTAGATAATTTAAATAAATAAAAAGTCCTCCAGTGCCACCCCTGAAACATGAGCATATCCTGGACTGTTTCTCAGACGCTCTCTGTGGCGGTGGGGGTTTGACTGGAAAATCATTGGCTGAGCTTGTCGCCATGGTTTCAGCATCAGGGTCAGGTGTGGGTCAGACCACCTTGAACTCCTCCGCTGGAGTGATTGTGTTGGCCTTGACAGGGTTAGACCGCTGCTCCTCCCCTTGACACAAGGACTTTGTTAAAGCCTGAAACAGGCAGCACAGACAAACCCCTGTCATGGTCTGAGGAGAGCCGGGTGAGGTCAGGGGTCAGGAGTTAAGGTGGAGTTGTGGCTTGACCTGAATACGGATTGATTTTCTTTGTGGCTGTCTGGGGAAGGGGGCCATGTGAGGGGGGTCAAGTCTTTTACCCACTGTTAAGACGTAGCGTATGGGAATGTGGTGAAGGAATGGCGAGAGACGAGTGGTCACAACATGCCTCTCCCTTCTGCTGGACTGTGTGTGTGCTCCTTGTGCTTTCGATCTCACTGACCCACAGCACTACACTGACCCACAGCACTACACTGACCCACAGCACTACACTGACCCACAATAGACAGCTGAGAGGAGGAAAGACAGTTACTGGGTACTCTGTGCCCGATGAACACATTCTTAGTATTGCATAAATATGCTCCTCTCTGTGGTCTGTTCTTTTAACATTTTATGTAGAGCTGAAAAACTCCCTTGCTAGCCTTGCATTTTCTCCTAGTAAAGTTGTGTTTTGACAATGACATGCACAAGAGAGCTCTAGGGTTTAGCTTGAGCTAAACTGATGATATTTTGATGATCTTTGAGTGGCAATTTGTAGCTCACATGGATGGTTCTCGATGCATTTTTAAAGAAAGGGCTCAGTTATGTGCACAAAGTTAGTCCCTTTCCAAAGTCTACATTGTAGTTGACAATTTAAATGTCTCCTCAAGTAATCAGAGATATCAACATTGTCAAACCAGAAATTCTGGCACTCTCGGTCTCGGTAGTCCATGACATTGAACCGCAAACCGTTGTTACTACATCTTTGCTAATATTGACTGTAACTGAAATTTGGGGAGCAAACATACGCTTGAACAACGACCATTTTGGAGACTGCATTAAACCTTCGGGCAGTGACATGGTGGTCCACAGCTGTAGATGATCCCAATATCTTAATGCCGAGCCCTGGTCCTGATCCTGCACCCTGGGGCTTCATCCAGGATAATGAGCAGCTAAGTCTTCCCGCCTTAGTCTCTGTGATTAATCAAACTGCTGCAAGGTCAGTGGAGAGGACACAGGGTTTGGAAGAAATCTGTCCTCTCCTAACCTCCAACCCTATCCTTCATCTCTTCCTCCACGTGGCGAGATCTGAGATCTGTGGTTGTTGTCATTTGTGTTATTTTGCTTAATGGAGCTTTTCTGGTTTCTTTGGAGATGTTGTGGTATTTCACTGTTGAAGATCCATATTCAGAATCGATGCAGAATTGCACATGCGCATGTCAACACATGTTAACATGCAAGTGTGTGAGCTGCTTGTTTGTCCTTCCAACCATATATGGAAGCTTCTGAAAAGAGTAGAATAAAGTTGCAAATAAAACAAAAAATCCTGAAAAATGTTTCAGCGGCCAGAGTTGTACTTGATTAAGTACCACGTTGTGATTACGAGCAGTGGATTGTGTAATGGTGTTTATATGTTAACTCAGAGTTTAGAGGAAGCCCAGGCTGGCCAGTTTTGTTGCCTTAGCTCTGGTGGTGGAATCATTCCCCTCTACTCACGTTACCCAATCAGAAGAGATTATGCTGGCACCGTTATCTCAAAGCCCTCTCAGATATTTTTTCCTTCCAATTTACATTTATGTTTTTCCTTTTTCAGGTGTTTTTAGGTCTTATGCTACACTTATGCTGCCTTGGCTTGGGTATCATACTTTTAGAGTGAGGCAAGTTTCTTATTTTTTAAGGAAAATAAGATTGTTCTCCACATTCAATATGTTAAGAGCCTTGAAAGCTTATTGAGCCCAGCAGATGCTTGCCTTTTCCCTTACTCCAGCCAAATATCTTTTGAAATTGCATTGACGAGTTGATCGCAGTGCACCAATCAGATAGTACGAGCATGATCCTAACAGGTGGCTTATTGATTTGTGGTGTTGATTAAACTGTGCAACCTTCCCCTCTTTCCTGAAGGAAAATAAAACACATAGCCCTACCCTCAAAAATGAATGTACTGGGCATTTGGGAGCAATTTGAAGTCTGGGACCTTTTAGTGCCTTGGTAATAATGTTTTGCTGTTGAACTTGAAATGGAATTTGGTTTCCACTGCACACAAGCGTTGAATATGTTATTATTTTGTGTTGTTCTTCCCCAGGCTGTGCTTTGAATTCTGAACTGATCCATTACAGCTCTTACAGATGGCAAGTACCAGCATTCATCGATCAACATTTTGCTACAGACCAAAAAATAGCAAAACAATAGTATATTGGCCAGAAGCCCACGCATATCACGCAATCCACAAATAGGCTGTTATTGATACACTGTAGTTTAGATTTTCTCTCTTTGTGCTCTTGGCCTTTTTCACTCAAACTGGGGGCAGAGTGAAACTAGAACAAAGTACAAATAAACAGAGCTATTATAAAATTTTAGACAATGAAGAAGAAATAAGATGGAGAGTCTGTTCGCCTTGACCTTAACTGAACCAGCGTTCGCATGTGGCTGCCAGCATGTCATTTTTTTGTTTTAATCCAGGGGCTTCTTTTTTTAACAAGTCTTTACAGGTTGAACTACCTGCTGGGTTTTCGAAGAACTAGGTCACATACCCGACCTTGACCATTTGTCACAATTAGCTTTGTCTAGAATAGATAAGGACCTAGTGTTGGATCTAGGTCAATGGTCTCTAATCATGGCCCCAAAAACGTTCAATCACAGATGATTTTGACCGACCAAGTTCAGTCTAACTATAAATTGGGGGGGATGCACTTTCTTGAGGCTCTGCTGAATCGACTGGCAGAAGGAATTTTCCAGAACAATGACCATGTTAATGTGTTTCCAAAATGTTAATTGTGATTGATGGCCCTCATGTTAAGCAAGGCCTTGTTGCGATTTGGGATTTCTGTAGTGTACATTTTTTGGCCAAGGACTTGGATAACCCTCATAATATGCTATAATTCCCAACATGAAGCATGCACGGCAAGAGCATGGACATCCATTTAAAAAAATGGACCTAAATCTAGGTGTCAGGCTATCCAGAGGAACAAAATCACTTACGAAACCCACAGATTGTTCTTTTTCATTGTTTGAAAGATCTCTTTGCCATATTGTCAGAGAGTGGAGAATTCAAAAAAGCTTTCTCAAACCACTCTGTGCTGAAAGGGGAACTGGCAAAGTGAAGCCTAATTCTCTTGAAGCAGATTGCCAGAACAGATTGTGTTCTGAGATGCCCTGTGATTTGGCGAGCTCCAACTCTCTAGGATTTGTCAACAGATTTTCTTCATAAGCTGCCCATTATCAATGTAAACTAAGTGCACTTTTGTTAACTTCCTTTCTCTGAATAGAGAAGAACCTGCAAAGAAACTTGTCCTCTTCTGCTTTGTTAGTCAATGGAATTTCTGTTCTGACATCTTAAGCACAGGACATTTTAAATGTCTTGCTTTTTTTTCACTGACCAGAGTTGACTACTTCAATTGTCCATTGCTGCTCTTGTTATTTCCAGAGTACATTGCCATTTTATTGTTTGTCTGGGTCTTTCCTTTACTATAAACCTGGCTATAGTATAGAGCAGGGGTATCAAACATACGAATCCGGCCCGCGGATGGTTTGAGTAAAACATTATTCTTTTATAATAATATACTTGTAGTCAGTCAGGGCGCATAGAAAATTATATTTATAGAGGACAGTGTTTTTGCAATTTTGACGGCGAGGAAAAAGTTGACAGACACATAATTATTATGCAGGGTTGGTACATATCGCCTTCTCATATTATTGACCTGCTGCATTTTGTTTTTAAGAAATAGTCCACTCGTTAAGGAACTTTATGTACTAGATGGGAACCCTGCTTCACAATATATGAATTGCTGCATGACAGAGGTAGAGGGATTTAAATGATGTGACATGCAGGACCTCTGAGGTGTGAAAATTTGCCCTAAAAGCCCGATTTTGATTAAAATGACCACATAGAGCAGAGGTTCTTTTTCTTGGCTAGACCATTACATATTGTGAATGTCTAACTGTACGTCACTCTTGAATTTGTCCCTGTTTAAATAATTCCTATTTTTGTTTTTGTTTAGATTGTGGATGTCTTCACTCGGGGTGGCGATCCTAACCAGCTAGTGCCAATAATCTATCCGTGTCAGCTGGCTGAATCTCTGCAGTCAAATTTGTCGAAAGTTAAGGTAAGAATGCAGTGAATATTAATTGCAGTGAGATGAATGTTGATTGGGAGTTGTAGCTCTGGCTATGAACTTTCTTCTTATTGTTTAATCTTTAACAATTATGAATAAGAGTGGTTTGATAGGATAGGTGCAAGGTCGGGTGGCTGGAGGCACCCAGTGACAGATTGATAAATGGAAGCCGTGGAAAGGTTATTTAGCCACTTTTTTAATTCCTTTAATGACCTATATTATTCATTGATTAAAATATTTTATCAAATCTAATCTACAGAGCTGAGTAATTTTCATGAGCATAACTTTGAATTATCCTCTCATTTTGTTTTTGTAGAAGTAGATTAGACTTATATTATCATGTTATACGTTTATTAGCATGACAATAGCATATTGATGTGTAGGCCGTGGTGGAAAGTGGCTCAGATTGCATTATGGCCATCCCGCCAGTCATTGAAAAAACAACTGCATAGATTCCCCTAGTGACCGTAGCCTAGATGAAGAGGCATCCTGTCTGGTCTGACAGTCCCTGGCCACCATGACCATGGACAGTAGAGGACAGGGTCAAGGTGTGCTGGTGACAGGCCATCTCACGGGATGGGTCTAAACAGATGGTTGGCCAGATGCAATCTAGCTGTGACCTTGGACCAATCTGAGGGTAGAACCAGTGCAAATGTCTTAAAAAAACATGTCCATAATATCAGTCGAAGACCCATTTTACAGTACTTTGTTATTGTTTGGTGTCTGTTAGTGAGTGATTTACATTATTTTGCATTTTGAGGACATACAGAGGCATCATTATAGCAATTTCTGAAAATATGCAGTCTTTGGGGAGTGTGTCCCTCTATCGCTTAAACAACAGTTTGTCTCTTCTCAATAATTCGCATCTCACCTGCCACTTGACCATCCAGGGCTCTCAGAGGAGATGCCCCAACCCTGACCCAATTCAAACAGCCAGATCCAGAAAACAGGAGGAGCCTGGGGAATGACTGCCACCATCAGCCCTACCAGCCCTGCAGAGTGATTTAAGAGCAGTGAAGGGAGGGGCATGACAAGAGCTGGATGTCGGATTGGGACCGGGGGTGAGGTTAGAGGTGTCAGGCATATAATTGGGGTGAGGAGATCTCGGGGTAGATAGAGAGAAGCTTTATTAAGTCAGTTGAACTCGGATGTGGCCCGTCCACCTCGCTTTCCCACACACCCACACATAAAGGCCAATCTTCCATTTCCACAAGAGACTCTGTTCAACAAAGGCGTAGAGGGCAAACTCCTCAGGCTCCTTTCAATCAGAGATAAGACAAAGACCTAATTAATCTACAAATGCTAGTGGGAAGGCTATCTATGTTCCTGTGTCCAAATGGTTGTCTGCTCCTCTGACACAGTTCCAGTTGAAAATATATGCTACTGTCTAGTTCTGTTTAAGGACTGATTAGTTAAATGCAAGTGTGTTCAGTAGTTTCAGGGCTTTTTTATTTGTTTCAAAACCAGTTTGACGCGACCCTTTTTTAAGTGATGGGGTTCTGCACTACCTTGATGTAGTGCAGAAATGTGTTTTTCATTTTCTCACACAGTAAATGCTAAATTGTTAATACTCTGTCATTGAAGTCCCCCCTTCGCTCAGGCTCTTATTCTGCGGTGCCCTGTAGAGGCTTGTTTTCAAAGCCACTGTGAAGGAGAGGGACACTGACAGCCTGGACACAGCTCTCTTTTCCTGAGAAAATTGTTTAGACTCTGAACAGCAAAACAAGAGAAAGTTGATGCAGAGAGGTCACGGGCAGAATTAGCTGCCTCCCTCAGTTTCTCCCACCACAAATTGGTTTCCGAGGAACTCAAGAAAGAGACTGGCTCCTTGTGTTCTCTGCTTCCTTAGTAGCTTGTTAATCCCCAGCTCTGGCCGGAGGGGAAATGCTTGCGCACACACTACCCCGAAAAAACGACCCCCTGTCCTCCTACCCAATCCTACAGGGGCTTGCTAATCCTGTGCCTGGTCATGGTGGGGAGATTGCTGGAATTTTCAAAACCCGTCTCTGGCCAGACTTCAAAGTCACAGCGATACAAGGCTTGAGAAAGTGGGCTGGGTGAATGAGGTCCGCTGTGAGCAAACCCGCTCCGAGGGTCACCTCAAACGTTACCTATGCACTTTCCCCAAGGCAACACAGAGGCGTTCACAGTCTCGAGGGGATAGTTTTGTTGATTGGGGTACTGGGTAGGGGATAGCTGGTTTGGCAGATGTGTGTGGAGGCTTTCTCTGGCCATAACCTGTGAAACCTGACAGAAGGATGGTGGGCCTGTGAAGCTATTTATCCCAATTTGAAGAGCTGCAGCCAAATTGAAAGGTACCATTTCAAGTGAATTGCAGGGGAAAAAATTAATTGAAAACCCCTCCCTCCCTTCCTTTAAGTCTTTTTAATTATTGAACTGACAAACTCCTAATTCTGAATATGTGAAGTTTTGATTGATCCTCATCATTTATAGTAATAATGATACCTTTGCCTTGTGCCAATCCTGTCAGATCATGTTAAATGAACTGTCATAACAAGTCTATCTATGTACAGGCTGTATCGTGAGTCAGGATTTTGGCTCTGGGTGTGTTAATTGTGAGACATCTCACTGTTTATAATTCTACAGAATACTGCTGCTCCTTTGCCAAGAATCACTCCAATTACTACCATGTACATTCTTTTTGGGTCCTCATACCCAGTTAGATTCTCAGATAACAATTAGCTTGATTGGAGCAGCAAGGATTCATGCCAGCTGAGTAGGATTTTCAGGATCATTGCACTTTCTATTTTTTGTGATCAACAATAGTTTACTGTCTTAACAAGCCTGTGATAGTAATTTTTTAAATATTTCATAGTTTTATATTCAGCATCTGTCGCTCTTTCTTAGAAATGATTTAACACAATAACATACTGGTTATTCCAATTGGCATGACTAATCTTGTGGGCTTCAAATACAAAGCATTTAAGTACAAATGTTTGTGCCCATGTGCTTGTTAGCTTGATTTCCATTCCATTTGGTCAAACTATCTAAAATATTTGTCCTCGTTTTGTGTCTTCCTCTTGAGTTATTTGTCTCGTTATTTAAATTTAATCAGAAGTCTTTGTTGCTTGGACGGTTCAGAGGGCTCACTCAATTTAAACCCTTGATTAGAATAAAGGAATAATTACAGTGAAGGACTCCTTACTCCTGATGATAACTTGCCTGCTCGCTTGTTTAACGAATGCAGCATGTCCGTGCAACCTGGTAATTAGCTTAAGTGGACTCCCCGGGCTCCAGATTATGCTTTTTGCCTTCCTTGACCAGTAAAGTGCTGGGATGTGTGGCGAGTGGGATTCAGCCATAATGCTCTCTGCCATTTGCTGAACCCAGCTAAACATGTCACTGAGACAGCTTTGCCCTAGGCTAACCCTGCATAAGAGGTCAGCAAGGTTTAGTAGAATAATGAGGATTTTCTGTTACCTACGGATACATTAGTAGATGTGATGTTGCAATTCATTGAGCTTATTCAATTAGCAAACCCTAGCCTATTCTTTAGTGCAGATCTTTCTCTACAGATTGATTTACATACCTTTTACCTCTTTGTTAGAAGGGTGACAAGAATACTTGATGTCTAGGTCAGCTTTGAAATTTCAGAAATATGACTTGAAACATCTCAAAATCAAATTGTATTTGTCACATGCACCTAATACAACAGGTGTAGACCTTACCGTGACATGCTTACTTACAAGCCCATAACCAACAATGCATTTTTTTTTTTTTTTAAGTAAGTAAGAAAATATTTGCTAAAAAAAATTAAAAAGGGAAATAAAGTAACACAATAAAATAACAATAACAAGGCTATATACAGGGGGTACCGGTACCGAGTCAATGTGCGGGGGTACAGATTAGTTGAGGTAATATGTACATGTAGGTAGGGGTAAAGTGACTATGCATAGATAATAAACAGCGAGTAGAGTTACTATGGTGTATTCTGTATCAGGGCTCTAAGCTTACCTTTTTTAACAAGGAGCATGTGTGCGCCTAGATTGAAAAATCTAGGAGCACACAAAGAAATTTAGGAGCACAATGAAAAATATTTGAAGTAACAAAATATTTTCTTTGTAGTAATGGTGCAATCAAGACTGTCATGAATCTGCGCTCGTGTATTCTCAGTGGCACTCAGGGGCTGCGGTACAGTGAAGTAATCATTGCAACAATTATCATCATAGCAGACTTCGAAAAGGCATTTGATAAAGTTCGACTGGAATTTATATATAAATGCCTGGAGCATTTCAATTTTGGAGAATCTCTTATAAAATGGGTCAAAATCATGTATAGTAACCCTAGGTGTAAAATAGTAAATAATGGCTATTTCTCAGAAAGTTTTAAACTGTCAAGAGGAGTGAAACAAGGTTGTCCACTATCGGCATATCTATTTATTGTGGCCATCGAGATGTTGGCTATTAAAATCAGATCCAATAATAATATCAGAGGATTAGAAATACAGGGCTTAAAAACAAAGGTGTCATTGTACGCAGATGATTCATGTTTTCTTTTAGATCCACAACTAGAATCCCTCCACAGCCTCATAGAGGATCTAGATACATTTTCTAACCTCTCTGGATTAAAACCAAATTATGACAAATGTACTATATTACGTATTGGATCACTAAAAAATACAATTTTTACATTACCATGTAGTTTACCAATAAAATGGTCTGATGGTGATGTGGATATACTCGGAATACATATCCCAAAGGAAATAAATGATCTCACTTCAATAAATTTTAATAGAAAGTTAGCAAAAATAGATAAGATCTTACTACCATGGAAAGGAAAATACCTGTCAATTTGTGGAAAAATCACCCTGATTAACTCTTTAGTATTATCCCAGTTTACCTATTTGCTTATGGTCTTGCCTACGCCTAGCAAACAGTTTTTTAAATTATATGAGAAAAAAATATTCAATTTTATTTGGAACGGCAAGCCAGACAAAATTAAAAGAGCATATTTATATAATGAATATGAATTCGGAGGACAGAAATTATTAAATATTAAAGCATTAGACCTATCACTAAAATCTTCAGTCATCCAAAAGTTATACTTAAATCCGAACTGGTTCTCAAGCAAATTAGTAAGATTGTCTCACCCACTGTTCAAGAAAGGCCTTTTTCCCTTTATTCAGATTACAACCTCTCACTTTCAGTTATTTGAAAAGGAAATAATCTCCCAAATGTCACTATTTCTAAAACAGGCCATAGAAAGTTGGTTGCAATTTCAATTTAATCCTCCAGAAACGACAGAACAAATAATGCAACAAATATTGTGGTTAAATTCAAATATACTAATTGACAAAAAAACTTTATTTTTGACAGAATGTTTAAAAAAGGTATAATCTTCGTAAATGATATCATCGGTAGGACTGGTGGAGTTATGTCGCACATGCAGCTAACAAAAACATATGGAAATGTCTGCTCTACCCAAAATTACAACCAAATAATTGCAGCCTTACCGCAAAAGTGGAAGAGGAAAGTTGAAGGGGGAGAAAGTAAGGAACTTGTCTGTCGGCCTTGCATTAAAGAACATAATTGGTTAAGGGAAAACTGTGATAAATAAAAAAGTATATCAGTTTCACTTAAGGACCAAAGGATTGACAGCCGTCCCATATAGATTGCAAAATAGTTGGGAAGAGATCTTTGACGTACCGATCCCATGGCATAGTGTTTATGAACTGACACGCAAAACGACACCGGATTCAAAAATTAGAATCTTTCAATTTAAATTATTATATAAAATTCTTGCTACCAATAGAATGTTATTTATATGGGGGATACAATCTTCCCAGCTCTGCAGATTTTGCTGTGAAGAGAGAGAATCATTAGATCATTTGTTTTGGTTCTGTCCATTTGTAGCTTGTTTTTGGACACAGGTCCAGGAATGGCTAAAGGATTGCAATATTTACCTGGAACTAACCTTGCAGATACCATTACTGGGTGATCTGAAAAGTCATAGTCAATCAATCAATAATATAATAATACTTTTAGCAAAATTTTTTATTTTTAATTCACAATCTGTAGAAGCAATGAGAATAGAAAGGTTCAGAACTTTTGTAAAACATCACAGTACGGTTGAAATATATATGGCAAATAGAAATCCTATATGGATGGTGTTAAGAGATAGATGGTAGGTATTGAATAGAGTAGAAGGATGGGACTAATAACAAATAACAACAAATAATAACAAAGATAGCTAATAATGTAAGCATACTGTGTCCATAATAAGTATATAGGTTGTATGTTGGGAGCTTTTGGGAAAGAGCACAGTTAGAAAGATATGGCATTTAGAAGCAAACCGGATGGACATCATGAAAATGATCGGAGAGGTTGAGAGTAGAAGAGGTTCAGGAGCAAAAAAATAAATGAATATATATATATATATATAATTATTGTAAAATTAACTCTGTCCATAAGGTGTAGATAGTAAGTATAGACCGGAAGTAGAGGCCTGGGCGTTGTTGTTCACTAATTTACTCCAAGTAGGGAAAGGATGGTGGGGTTGAAAAGTAATAAAGGGGAATATATATATAAAAATAAACATGGGGGATTGGAAGTGATGCAGACAATTACATTGATAGAAGATACAATCTATCTGCAATATTAAGCTGATCCATCCCCCCCAAAAAATAAAATAAAATAAAAAGATTAAAAAAGAGATAAAAAATAAAAATAAAATTATCATCTGGGTGATTTTTATTCTAGGCGCACTGGTGCTCCTAAATAGAAATTCCAGGTCGCACAGCAAAATATTTAGGCGCATATGCAAGTTAAATGGTCGCACTCTAGAGCCCTGTGTTTTGGAGTGTATTTTGTCCAGCGTCCACAAAAACAGTGCCTACCCTTTGCAGGGAGCTGGAGAGACAGATTGTATTGATCTGGCCATGAGACGGATGGTTTATGTGAAAGATTGGTACTGTAAGCAGCCATGGACTTTGAGTTGTCTGCATAATGTGGAAGAACCAGTCTGATCAGCGATATTGACAGTGGAGCAGGGCTTGGAGATTTACAGTGGCATGTTTTCCACTGAGCTGTGTTGTTTTTCCTCCTCCTTCATCCCTTCTTTATCTGTCAAGGGACTTCTGGGTTATTACAATGTGGAGACTGTTAGTATTTGCAGTAGAACACAAAACCCCCAATCAGAATTTCTCTTGCTTTCGCTTGGAAATTATATGGTGGAGTTGGATGGTTTTGTCCAGTGAAGCATTTGTTAGCGTTGAGGGGGATGTTTGCTGGTAGTGGTATCCTGCTGTGACTGCTGCAGCACGCTACAAGTTCTATCTCATTGACTCTCCTATTTCATATAATTGATGTTTACAAATTCTCTAGGTACAGCATTACGGGGATTGCAGTATTAATTGCCAACGTCTTCTGAATAGGTAATTGCAAGCAGTTTGCTGGAATATAAATGCACTCTGCTTGTGTTTAATGGAGTTTATTAATATGGAAGTACTACAGGCCCATTTCATTAATAAATACAGACACTAAAATAGTTGCTTTCCCTTACTTGACCTCTCCACATTTCTTTGACTCCTCCCATTCATTTCCATTAGTACATGGCTGTGCATTTCAAGGACATTTCCCAGGACATTTCACATTTCCTATTTCCGTGTTTATAATGTATGTGATTATCTTACCTTTTCTCCCGAACCGTGACTTTGCATTTTTGCAGCCAATTGAGTTTGTAGTGCAATCCGGAGCTTCCTAGATTTAACCCCCCTTTCTTATTACAAACCTTCCCTTCCCCACTGCCGTTTGTCTGTCCCATGATGAATGACCTCTCTATGGATGCCGACACCGGTGGATTGGACATGGTCATTAAACCTCTTGGTCCTGAGTCCCCTCCCCATTCTCAATATTATCGGCTTGCATATGTGTGGGTGAGCGAAATTAGTTCATCTTCATTCATCTTCCACCAGGGCCTTCGTCCCTTCCTCCATTCAATATCCAATTTCTCCCAGATTATGTACAGTGCCTATAGAAAGTCTACACCCCCTTGAACTTTTTTCATATTTTGTTGCATTACAAAGTGGGATTGAAATAGATTTAACTGTACTTTTTTGCCATTGATCTACACAATACTCCATAATGTCAGTGAAAAGACAATTCATTTTTTAAAACTAATTAATAAACATTCAATAATTAAAATATAGTCGTTGCATAAGTATTCACCCCCTCTGTTTAGGCAAGCCTAAATGAGTTCAGAAGTCAAATGTGGCTTAACAAATCACATAGTTATATGGACTAATAATAATAGGGGTTGATATGATTTTTGAATGACTACCCCCTTCCAGAAAACTGAGGATGGATCAACAACATTGTAGTGACTCCACAATAATGACCTAAATGACAGGGTGAAAAGAAGAATACAAATATACAGAATGCACTTTTGGGCCTAAATGCAAAGCCTTATGTTTGGGTCAAATCCAACACAACACATCAATGAGTAACTGCCTGGTGGTGGCTGCATTTTGGGATGGTTATGCTTGACATCAGCAAAGACTGGGGAGTTTTTCCAGATGAAAAGAAACGGGATGAGGCTAAGCACAGGCAAAATCCCAGAGGAAAGCCTGCACCAGACCGTGAATGTTCCTGAGTTGCCAAGTTACAGTTTTGACATAAATCTGCTTGAAAATCTATGGCAAGACTTGAAAATTGCTGTCTAGCCATGATCCCCAACACCTTGACAGAGCTTGAAGAATTTTGAAATAATAATGGCCAAATATTGCACAATACAGGTGTGCAAAGCTCTTATGAGACTTACCCAAGAACGCTCACAGCTGTAATTGCTGCCAATGTGTTTCTAACATGTATTGACTCAGGGGTGAATACTTATCTAATCAAGGCAAATTAGTTTTATTTTTAATTAATCTAAAAACTTTGACATTAGAGTCTTGTGTAGATCGTTGACAATTTTTTTTCAATTACATCTATTTTTATCCCACTTTGTAACACAAAATGTGAAGAAATCCAAGGGGTGTGTAGACTTTCTATAGGCACACTGTGTACCTACCGCTGCTACCATGCTCCACCGGCACCCTCCTTCCATATCTGCCAGGTCAAGCCTGAGAGAGGGGTTAAGCGCCCTCCTTACGAGCACCTTTATGACACAGAGAGAGGCGGATGAGAGCAGACTGAGACGAGGACAAGGAGGGCAGATGAAGAGGTGGAGGGAAAAGGAGATTACTTAGGGCAGACCAGGGGGGTGAGGGAGGTGATAGATGCCATGTACTTTGTGATGGGTATTAGGATGGAGCAACCTGAAACCCCCTCCACACACACACACACACACACACACACACACACACACACACACACTTGCTCTCCATCTCTATCAATCTGTTCATCCTGTTGGTGGTTATTTTCAATCACCTGCTCCTGTGGCTATGCTAGCCCTCTCATCCACTCCATTATTTATTCCCATCTTCTCTTCCTTTCTTTTCCTCCTTCCTTATCTTCACTCTCTCCAGATTTTTCAATATGCCTGTGATTGGTTCACTGATGCGGTGTGCTCTCCAATCTCATCCCTATTCATAGTCTTCTGAACACATCTCTTTCCCCTCCCTCCCTCCCTCCCTCTGCATCCCTCCAACACACTTGCCACTTTCCACTTCTTATGTCTTTGTTTAAGACATTTTGTTTGGCTTTATAGTCACTTTTACTTATTCGATTGACTTCCCTCCAGTAGTTCGTTGACATTGCATCACAAGCGAAATGCTTTGTGAGCTCTTTAGCACCAGCCACAGTGTACCATTCACTTTCCATAATTACTGCTGAAACAAGCAGCTCGGGGAAGTTACGCTGTCTACTGACAATCTCCCAGCCTTTATCACCCACCGCTAAGGCTTTCTCTCACTGTGTGGCTGCCATGATTACCTTGCAGAGCAGAGTATGTAAGTGAGGTACAGTGGGGAAAAAAGTATTTAGTCAGCCACCAATTGTGCAAGTTCTCCCACTTAAAAGATGAGAGAGGCCTGTATATTTCATCATAGGTACACGTCAACTATGACAGACAAAATGAGAAGAAAAAAAATCCAGAAAATCACATTGTAGGATTTTTTATGAATTTATATGCAAATTATGGTGGAAAATAAGTATTTGGTCAATAACAAAAGTTTCTCAATACTTTGTTATATACCCTTTGTTGGCAATGACACAGGTCAAACGTTTTCTGTAAGTCTTCACAAGGTTTTCACACACTGTTGCTGGTATTTTGGCCCATTCCTCCATGCAGATCTCCTCTAGAGCAGTGATGTTTTGGGGCTGTCGCTGGGCAACACGGACTTTCAACTCCCTCCAAAGATTTTCTATGGGGTTGAGATCTGGAGACTGGCTAGGCCACTCCAGGACCTTGAAATGCTTCTTACGAAGCCACTCCTTCGTTGCCCGGGCGGTGTGTTTGGGATCATTGTCATGCTGAAAGACCCAGCCACGTTTCATCTTCAATGCCCTTGCTGATGGAAGGAGGTTTTCACTCAAAATCTCACGATACATGGCCCCATTCATTCTTTCCTCTACACGGATCAGTCGTCCTGGTCCCTTTGCAGAAAAACAGCCCCCAAAGCATGATGTTTCCACCCCCATGATTCACAGTAGGTATGGTGTTCTTTGGATGCAACTCAGCATTCTTTGTCCTCCAAACACGATCGAGTTGAGTTTTTACCAAAAAGTTCTATTTTGGTTTCATCTGACCATATGACATTCTCCCAATCCTCTTCTGGATCATCCAAATGCACTCTAGCAAACTTCAGACGGGCCTGGACATGTACTGGCTTAAGCAGGGGGGACACGTCTGGCACTGCAGGATTTGAGTCCCTGGCGGCGTAGTGTGTTACTGATGGTAGGCTTTGTTACTTTGGTCCCAGCTCTCTGCAGGTCATTCACTAGGTCCCCCCGTGTGGTTCTGGGATTTTTGCTCACCGTTCTTGTGATCATTTTGACCCCACGGGGTGAGATCTTGCGTGGAGCCCCAGATCCAGGGAGATTATCAGTGGTCTTGTATGTCTTCCATTTCCTAATAATTGCTCCCACAGTTGATTTCTTCAAACCAAGCTGCTTACCTATTGCAGATTCAGTGGAGGACAGAGGAGCCTCTTAAAGAAGAAGTTACAGGTCTGGAGAGCCAGAAATGTTCCTTGTTTGTAGATGACCAAATACTTATTTTCCACCATAATTTGCAAATAAATTCATTAAAAATCCTACAATGTGATTTTCTGGAATTGTTTTCCTCAATTTGTCTGTCATAGTTGACGTGTACCTATGATGAACATTACAGGCCTCTCTCATCTTTTTAAGTGGGAGAACTTGCACAATTGGTGGCTGACTAAATACTTTTTACCCCCACTGTACAGTATGTAAGCAGGGTTTTTCACACTTCTGAAGGAAATCACTTCCATAATGGCACCATACCTAAGGTCCTCCAAACAAAAGGGTTTCAATTGCAGAAAGCTCAAAACTGCCAAGACACCATCTGGGTTTCCATGGTGATTCTGCACTCTCCGTGCTCTAAGTGGAGAACTTAAATTCCATTACTCTCAGATTGCCCTGTCAAGCACACTTTTGCAGAGGTTTTGTTCTGTCTTTGACTCCTGGCCTACTCCAGCGCATGGGGCTATAGAACATGGGATCAAGCTGTCAAGAGTTGGCAATTGGGCAGAGCAGGTAGACAGGGGACACTTTCTCCAAGGTTAGGTGATTCCCTGTAATGATTTCTGAGAAATGTCTCTTGTGCTTATTCAATAGAATGGGTAATGGTATTTATTTACTGTATGTGAGAAACGTCACATTCTTCCATTGCAGCCGTACCCAGAACTGCATCCCAAGGGATTAGAACCATATGCAGTAAGGGAAAAAACAGGCAAAGTTGTTTAGCTTAGACCATTGAAATAATTAGCCACAGCATTACTCAGTCTATATGGCTTTGTGGCCACTGTTTGTGCTTAAGTGTGCCGTGAAATAGCTGTTCTAGATCGGTCAGTGTGAGTGTGTGTATGTGTGGGTGCCTGCATCTGGCTGTTGAATGGGTGGAACTCATTCAACAACTAAAAAGAAAAGCGGGTGTAACTGCTGGTGGAGAACGCTCAACAAAAACAAGTGGAAACAGGTGTCACTACCTGCTTGCAGTCACCTGCCCTGGGGTGGAGGAGACCAACCAGTTCTCAGAAAAACTAGCTAAACGATGACACCAACACAAAGATGTGTGACTCTGAGTTCCCTCCTCTCATCGTTTCGCCCTTCCCAGTGTCTCTTAGAGAGGGTGAAGAGGTAGAGAAATCCATAACACTCGTCTACTGCGGATGCAGGACTCTTCACACCTCCATCTCAAAACACTTCCCACCAACCCTGGCTACAATGCAGTGGTGAACGGTGTAAAGATTGGATTGGGAGAACAGAACAGAGCTCAGCTAACAGTGCCATTTCAACCAGGCAATGAATGTTTGAGAGCCAGTTTAAATGGTTCAGCTACAGATCTCTGAATTTGCCCTCCATAATTTCCAGTCAAATGTTTGAATGCACCTTTTCACATGTGAGTTCCAAATATCTCTAACGGTCGCCCCAGCGTGAGTTTTTTTTTATGTGCGTGATGTCAGAATGCACTCACTGTTCCAAAATGTGATTGTTACGCAACAGGACAGTTAACCTGCGCTGCCCTCAAACCAAGGCACGCTGCCTGCTAATTATCTATGGGCTATGTTTCAACTTGTCAATTTTAAATGATTTTCTAACTGCTTTTATTTTTTAATAATAGTTTGAATTGAGGTGTGTTCCACCTCATTAATTCACATAGAAGTAGCCCATTTCACTGTTGCGTACAATTGAGGCATTACTGAGCCGGACAAACTTCTTTCTTCAACAAGAGCCCATGCACATCCCAGTGTTTCCCCAGATCAAGTATGCAGACATTTGCGCATCTCCAGTCAGAACAGAAAATTTTTCCCCCTGGCGCCCGCGTGGCCTTCATTGTTGTTTTCCTTACTAATAATAACTTTGGACATGTGTGCATTCCTATCAAAGTACAGTTGAAGTCGGAAGTTTACATACACTTAGGTTGGAGTCATTAAAACTTGTTTTTCAACCACTCCACAAATTTCTTGTTTACAAACTATAGTTTTGGAAGTCGGTTAGGACATCTACTTTGTGCATAACACCAGTAATTTTTCCAACAATTGTTTACAGACAGATTATTTCACTTATAATTCACTGTATCACAATTCCAGTAGGTCAGAAGTTTACATACACTAAGTTCACTGTGCCTTTTAAACCGCTAGGAAAATTCCAGAAAATGATGTCATGGCTTTAGAAGCTTCTGATAGGCTAATTGACATCATTTGAGTCAATTGGAGGTGTACCTGTGGATGTATTTCAAGGCCTACCTTCAAACTTAGTGCCTCTTTGCTTGACATCATGGGAAAATCAAAATAAATCAGCCAAGACCTCAGAAAAAAATTGTAGACCTCCACAAGTCTGGTTCATCCTTGGGAGCAATCACCAAACGCCTGAAGGTACCACGTTCATCTGTACAAACAATAGTATGCAAGTATAAACACCATGGGACCACGCAGCCGTCATACCGCTCAGGAAGGAGACGCGTTCTGTCTCCTCGAGATGAACTTACTTTGGTGCGAAAAGTGCAAATCAATCCCAGAACAACAGCAAAGCACCCTGTGAAGATGCTGGAGGAAACAGGTACAAAAGTATCTATATCCACAGTAAAACGAGTCCTATATCGACATAACCTGAAAGGCCGCTCAGCAAGGAAGAAGCCACTGCTCCAAAACCGCCATAAAAAAGCCAGACTATGGTTTGCAACTGCACATGGGGACAAAGATCGTACTTTTTTGAGAAATGTCCTCTGGTCTGATGAAACAAAAATAGAACTGTTTGGCCATAATGACCATCGTTATGTTAGGAGGAAAAAGGGGAAAGCTTGCAAGCCGATGGACACCATCCCAACCGTGAAGCACGGAGGTGGCAGCATCATGCTTTGCTGCAGGAGGGACAGGTGCACTTCACAAAATAGATGGCATCATGAGGAAGGAAAATTATGTGGATATATTGAAGCAACATCTCAAGACATCAGTCAGGAAGTTAAAGCTTGGTCGCAAATGGGTCTTCCAAATGGACAATGACCCCAAGCATACTTCCAAAGTTGTGGCAAAATGGCTTAAGGACATCAAAGTCAAGGTATTGGAGTGGCCATCACAAAGCCCTGACCACAATCCTATAGAAAATGTGTGGGCAGAACTGAAAAAGCGTGTGCGAGCAAGGAGGCCTACAAACCTGACTCAGTTACACCAGCTCTGTCAGCGGGAATAGGCCAGAATTCACCCAATTTACTGTGGGAAGCTTGTGGAAGGCTACTTGAAACGTTTGACACAAGTTAAACAATTTAATGGCAATGCTACCAAATACTAATTGAGCGTATGTAAACTTCTGACCCACTGGGAATGTGATGAAAGAAATAAAAGCTGAAATAAATAATTCTCTCTACTATTATTCTGACATTTCACATTCTTAAAATAAAGTGGTGATCCTAACTGACCTAAGACAGGGAATCTTTACTAGGATTAAACGTCAGAAATTGTGAAAAACTGAGTTTAAATGTATTTGGCTAAGTTGTATGTAAACTTCCGACTTCAACTGTAAGTGCCTTATTACATTATCGTTATATTTCTGTATATCGTGTTGTTGTTTCTACTGTAACACACCGTATTTACATATGGAGCATAATGCATTTACTGTTTAATTCACGTTTTCAATTACTGGTAACAAATCATGCATTCCGATTCTTGCATACTTTTTTGAAGGTTGTACTGATTATGATGAGATAATGCTAATCTAATTGCCAGCTATGTGTGGCGCCGTGTTTGTTGACATCATACAATGGATTCTGGTTGTCACGTAAACGTCTGTCAGACTAAAGATGTTATAACAAAATGAGGTGAAGGGATAGTTCACTTGTCTTTCGAGTAAACTTCCGTAAGTGAATGATGGTAGACGACACGAAGGGAAAAAAACATGGCGGCGCGCTCAAACTACCTATCGTCAGATTACTTTGGACTTTTAGAAAGTGTTTTACTCAATTATTTCGAGCACTGGTGAGCTCACCCGTGATGAATTGTAAATAGTAATTACTATTAACTAATTAATATTATGGTTTCTGTCAGCCGAGATTTAGCTAAATATAACCGCTTGTGTTAGGTCACTCTTTCCTCAGCACTAGGACTAATGTAGCCTACATTTTTCGGTTTGGATGAGAATTGTGTTATGCTGTCACTACTTCTGTGAATGTATGAACATTGCATCCAAAAATAAACTTCTCACATTGAGGACATAACATTGTAAAAACTGTGTGCAAAATGTTTCTGTGAAAAAAGTGTGGCCAGCTAAAACGCTGACTGTCACGTCAATCGTAACTGGACGTTCTAAAGAAGTGTTCTAATCACACCGGTTTGAACGTACGCTGCAAGGATCACTGTAGAACGATCACACCTGTTTGTTCGTACGTATCAAAGGGTTAAAACCGGAACTTTGAAACGCACACAAGGTACAGTAAAAAATGTCTGATTGGACTGGGCCTGTATTCTATACGTTCCCAGAAGTCAGTGGGATGAAGAACACTGTTTATCCCTCTCCCCTCACACTTTTCTCCGTCTCTCTTTCTCTTTTATTATGTCATTTTCTTTCTCCACTGGTGTGTTCCTCTCCTCCCTTTCAAATGGTAATGCTGCAGGAACATGTTGGAGCGCCCTGGCCGAGAATTGACTCTACTCCTAAAAGCTTTCCTTTATGGACGCTCACGCAGGGTTTCCAAGGCATTGACCGCCATTTGCCGAGAATCTGGTCTCTGCTGAATCATTCGAGCAATGGCCCCAGCTTTTCACCACAGCACCTAGGGTTTATGATTATGATTATTGTTATTGCGGTAATGAAGTGAAGGCTGAATAAAAACATGTGCACAGTGTTGTCCTCTATGCACTCACCCCCATTTAGGAGAATCCAGATAAGCCATGAATCTTATTCAGCTGATGCAATACCAGCTTTCTGCTGGTATTGCCTTGACTAATGCCCAAACCATGACAAATTAAGCTGATGCAATTTTCTGTGGAGTAATATAAACAGCTCGAATCCTTGGATGACTCTTCCTTGAGGATGGACTTTGTCAATAGCCAGCCATTTTGAGCTCCATCAAGTCTGATCCCCTGAGGTAATTGGGTGGTGGCTTAAAATGTGCGCGCACACAAAAACAGAGTGGAGGGAATAACTCATTTGCATGTAAATACACTCCCATGTCTTATACACACCCACACTACTAAGAGAAGCAAAGAATAATCCCAGCATTACAAGAAAACAATCACACACTAATGTGGAGGGAGGACAGCTTTTGAGGCTTGCTCTATTTTTGATTCATGCCCATTGAGTGTTTCATTCTCTATTAACCACACACACACAGATGTGCTGTTGGCGAGAGTACAGTTGAAACTGCTGGCTGTCTGTGACCCTAACTGATATCCTGTAGACTTTTTCTTCAGATAACACTGGTCTGAATTCCCAGACCTTTCCAGGCCTCAGATCTTGGGAAAAATGCTCAGAGTAAACATTTCACTCTGTGGTTGTTTTCACTGGGAGAGGAGTGAGTGTGTGTGCGTGCGTGCCGGAGTCCTGCTGGGGTTGCGTGCTTCAGTTGATTGCCCTGTGTGGACTTTGTTTGTGTGCATGTATGTGTGTATGCGGTCTAGGATTCTGCCATATATCTTGAGTAACAAGCAAATGCAATGCGTTTAAAGACCAGGCCCTTACTTTCTCTTGCTATTCTATCTCTTGTGTTTTTCTACACTTTCCTGAAATATTCCTCCACTCCATGAACTGTTTAAAAGGCAGCCAAACACTTCAAAAGATATCCACTTGAAGCATGTCAGCCCCAGGTTGGCAGCTCTGAAATGATCTCCTCTTGCCCTAACCCTCTCATTACCCTCTTAAAAAACCCCTCCGCATGAGAGCCTTGTGTGTATCACTAATTTCAGCCATATTTCAATAATTAATGTGACGGGTTAAGCAGCACTACTGCTACATATTCATTTATGTATTTATTTTCCGGTGGGGCAGTTCATGGGGACCCAGGCTGGTTTGTCATGAAAGGGGCTCTATGTAACGGCTGATTTGTGTCACATGCTGTTACACCTCAGCCTGCTCTCCCATGGCGGTGCGGCTCCTGCGACGGTGTGTCACCACTACTGTATTTAAACACCGCTCCCTTGCGGGCTCCAGACTTGTGATCAACAAGCCCAGCACGGCACCATGCCTGAGCTTTCCCCCCCCTCCCCTCTCCCTCTCTCCATCCCTTCCTTTTTTATATTCAACAGTCATTACGGGTGCATAAATAAGTAATGCAGGATCAATAGAAGGAACTTGGCCTGGAGGGAAGCTCAGGGACTATATCATGGAGTTATTTGAATAAGGGGGCTTTGTTTTTTGGGGGCCTAATCAGAAAAGGGCCCGCTTGTCCCACAATGGATCGGACTCTTAATTGAATGCCTCCTAATGCAAATTGGTCATAATTTATGGATGGTTTGTGAAGGGACTGACAGAAATCATTTTCTGCTGTAAAATGTGCCTTCAGTCTGACTCCAGAATTCAAGAGCCTGTGTTTATCTGACTCATTCACTGCTGCGCTCTCCGTCGCTCCCTCAGCGGCTGTATCTGTCTCTTGGTTTTTCTTCTCTCCGACTCACTCCTCCAGCCCTTCTCTCTTTATCTCTCTCCTGTTTTCTTTCTCTTCTCCCTCTATCCTCACCTTGGCAGCTGCCTGTTCCCAGCCTCTGAAGCGCTAATTGACTTTTCTTCGGTGTGCGCTGTAATTGAGTTTTAATCACTGTTTTACATCATGTTTTGATATTTAAATCAGCCATGTCAGCGAAGAGAAGGGGCTCTTCACCGTGCTGTCATTCACAGAGTTTGATGCTTAAAGCACATTGACGTTTGATTGCATGTTCAACATTAGCTCCTGGTTCTTGAGCGAGCCAAAACACCTGCAGAAACTGTTTTTACAGGACCAGCTGAAATAATAGGATCCAGCTGAATGCCACCAAGAGCTGATTGATATTTATCTGAGATAGGGATAACTTTGCAACAGTCATTGGTTCTTGCTCTTATACCAGCGTGGGCTAGGCAATGCAAGATTAATGTAAGCCAATTAGATTCAAAATTAGAATAAGTAAAATTGCAACCACAAAGGGAAGGGAACATCCACTATCAAAATAAACAATTCTGTGGACTCGCCGATACAGAAGAACATCGTCTAGCATTTAGAGTGGTTTTCAGCACCTGTGGGATCCGTTCGGATAGAGCGAAAGACGAGACAACTTGTAGTCAAAAGATTCTGCTTCTGAACCGTCAGCTCTCTGGCAGCCGGCCATGGCAGACATGCAGATACGTGGTTGAAGCACTGGTTGATAATTCTGGGTCATTCTACCAGCTCCACTGAACGTTTGGAAAGAATTTCCCACGCTCCTCACTGCTGGTGGAGGTGAGATGGAGATAAGCAGGGTTTAGACTGAATCAATCTAAAGAAACCAAACCAGGCCTCCACAACAACACAAACCCCTCATCGACTACCTACAACAACAAAGTGAACATTAGGAGACTTCTATAACACTTGTCTTCTGTTTTCTTGTTATTTTTGTGTGCCTGGCTGGAATGGAAAATGGGTCCAATCCCTCAACATCTCCCAGATTTGAAACCTGAACTCTACAGTCTTCTCAGATTATACCGCAAGCACCACAGGAGGCACGGATTAGGATGCATGAGCCTCTCTCTGTGTCTCTCTGTCTCTATCTGCCTCTCTCCTTCTCTCCCCCTCTCTTGTACTCTCCCTTTCTTCCTCCCTGGTGGCTGAAAGATTGTGAGTGACGTTTAGTAACTCTGCAGCCGTTGGGAAGGCTTTCGGAGAGGGCCCTCTCTTTTTAGCATGTCCGTGACTCTCTCCAAACAAATTGTGACACTAAGACGAAACGCAAGCTGGCAGCCAGCATGTAAACCATTCAACTCCTCAGAGCTTCGACAGGGTTTTTTTTCTCATTCCCTATCTTTTCAGATTCTCTCTATGACATTTAGTTGAGAATGTTAAAGCATTGTTTTCGGTGTGTGTAAATTGCTGAGCTCCCTCTGTTGGGAGGGGTAGGAGGGTTGGGAACATACTCCTGAGTCATTGCTTTGACAGGCTTTTTACCTTTGCTCCACTCCTGTAATCACTTAATGAAAAGCCATTGCATACAATCTGGAATCTCACCTCTGGGATGAATTTGCCTCTTCAAAGTTAGTCCAAAATAATGGTTTCCCCACCCAAGCATTAACCATTATGACAGCTAAATTGCCCCCAGATCATTGCTGTGAGTCAGTTATACTCTTTTCACCTCTGCTAAGAAATGGTAAATTTTTCAATCTTTTTGGTGCCTGTTTGATTAATTTGGTTGGAATTGAGAGGGAGGCAATTATTATTTCAAGTATTTTCTTTGCATTGCTTAATTATTCAATGATGACCCCAAGCTACTCTTTTGATACTGTATCACTTTAGACATTACTCAAGAAAAGTAGAGCCATTACAAAGCAATGTCAAGGACAGAACCAGGAAATGAATGCAAATAGCCTACATATCCATGGACTGTGTTGTATTTTGTCAGGCATCCTCCGCGACATTGCGAGTTTGGCAAGTTCAAGTCGCTGCATGTCAGCCCTTAGTGTTCCCCATCCATTAACGATGTTCCCTTTATCTTTGTCTCTGCCCTTCTGACGGTATGAAACCAGCCCGGTAACGAGGCCTGCCATTTAAAAGGCTGCTGCCGGCTGCATTCTTCAAGTGTCGCCTCTCATTTCAAACCACTCTGATATTTGTTTCTTCTCTCCTCCTACCTTCTTCCATGGTCTCAGTTTTAAGCACTGTCTGGTCTGTAGGACATCTTATCAGAAACTCCACTTTTAAAATCAATCTTGTTTCCGCACAATTGCATAGATTGTAATCTCATTCTGGCAAAAAAGCCCAATTTGAAATGAAGCCATACATCAGAGTAAACAGCGGAACTGAAAGGCAGAGGGAGAGAGGGAGTGAGAGAGAGAGCTGAAAGAGCGAGCTGAAAGAGTGAGGCGGGGGGGGAGAGGCAGGGATGGGGAGCATGAATTGCCAAGGGAAAGGTAAATAAATACTGGCATCAATCTAACTCGCCACCGTCCCCGTTCTCCTCACCAGGATGTGACATTTAAGAGGGTGATGTCCTGTTTTTCAAGGCCTAATTAAACATTCCACGTTGTGCCAACAGACAGAGGCACCCAGCCTGCAAGTCCTTCCCCTGTAGTTGTCCATTTCCCCTAAAAGAGCATTCAGGCAACTTCCTGAAAGTACTAACCTTAACTGGCATTCCCTGATTGGCATTAGAAGGGCGATTCTGGTCCCCTCTCGCTTTTTGTGTGTGAAGACCCTTAGCGTGTTTGGCAGTGCCCTCCCGTGTGCCCCATTGTGGTCAGTCTATTTGCCATCAGCGTCAAGCAGTGGTAACTATGGTGACGGTGCTCTGAAGAGCTAGATGTGTTAGAGCCCCCAGGGAGGACCACTGAGCTATCTGAATCTGGGCGCCTAGCAGCCCTTGTTTCCTTGCAATGACTTTTTTAAAGGGTCGTAGAGATGTAAGAAAAAGGATCTACTGACATCAATAGAAAATACATTTTCATCTCATAGTTGCTAGTCCAGACAAAGAATGAGGTACCAGCACACTGTCTGCACTGACAAAAGCGCACAATACAGGGCAAATTAGCAGTGCGATAGCACGTTTATCCATCTGTGCTATGCTAATTGTGTTTGCCTGTGTTTTAAACAGTGACAGACGTGAGAGTGCATGCATATCTCACCTGCTCACTGTCCAGGGGACACTATAATTATACCTACAATGAGATGACCAATAGGTTAAACGAAATGAACATTTTAAGATGCTCTACTTTCTCCTAACTGTCCTTATATCCCTTTGGCATGAGATTTGCAATAACACGGGGGGATATGGGACGCTTTAGCCTGAGAGGTCACTCACGCAGGGTTTGAAATCTGGGCCGCATCAAAGAAAAGCCATATTCCCTGTCCTCGGGGCTTGAATCAAAATGCTCGGCTTGGGTTATATAGAACAAATAGGAGTCCTCCCTGTGACTGCATATGTAGAATTCTGCCTCGATTAGCACCTGTCTGCTATTGGTATTGAGCTTCTGCAGATGACAGAATTGCCGGGCTCCATCTCGGCTAAAGAATGAGACTGGCGGTGAGGGAGGGGGGGGGATGTAATTTATGTGAAAGATGGATGTCACACAGAGGCTGAAACTAGGACAGCTCTCAGAAGGATAGTGGCGCGACAGTGCCAGGGCAGGGATGATAACTAATGGCAGCCAGTTCTTTCTTAATTCGTTGGGAATATTGACCTGAGTACACCTGCACAGAGATATTTATTCATCAGTCTCCTGCGCTCTGGGGTGTTGCAATGTTGTTCTGTTTTGATAAATAATTAGAAGTGTTACTGATGTGGTGCACCTTGAGTAAACATCTCATCCCTCAAGTTCAGCTGTGCATCCACTTCAAATACAACCTTTCCTCTTGATTAGCAGATCCTGAAACCATTGTTTTCGTATCTATAACCGTGGATGAACTCCTATATATAGCGTCTCTGTCCGCTCAGGTCTCTGTGGACAGTCTCTACTGATCAATTCCCCAGCCCATCTGTCTGCCAAGCTTACTCGCAGGGCAGCACAGTTGGGAGACGGACCCTCACGGCAGGAGACTTCATTAAACCAATCCCTCCCTCCACCTCATCCTCCAACTCTCCCCAGGCCTGGCCAAAGTTAATGAGAAGATTCGATCCCCTTGAAACCCTCCCCCTCATCCCCACCTCCTTTCACCGCCACTGTTTTCTCTCATGGCTGCTTGACTTATGGCTGTAGGGGTAGTGGCTGGTTAGCCACCTCCCAGCCCTCTTTAGCTTCGCCTCATTCCTGCTGTTTACTCTGAAGGAGTGGTAAGGAGTGGTAACTGGCTGCAGGGGGTTGTGTGGTGAGAGAGCGGTGTGGATCGGTTGTTTTCTCCCAGAGAAATGGATTTGCAGTGATGGATTGCATCAGTTGAGCCCTATAGGACGCTGCCTGTAGCTGAATCATAGCTTTAAACAAATTACGTGGGCATAGCGAAGCCGTTGTGCTCCATGCCCAAACTCAAGACCCGGCTCGTCTAGTGCACTGCCAGGGCATGCATGCCAATTACCCCTGCTGACTTGCCAAGAAGAATGAAAGAGAGAAAGAAAAAACATAGAGCTATTTGCTCACTTGCTGAGGAAAACAGATTTCTAAAGCACCATTTCTATTCACTACATGAGTCACAAGAAACAGTCACACAATGTAATGATGTTTCAAATGACCTTGTTTTTTCATGGTAGATTATGGACTGCATGCATAGTCTTTGTTTCTTTCACATGTGGCTTGGCCTAACTGCATAAGGCTGGCAGTTTATGGTCCATGCTATCCGGGATCCTTGGGACGTCCCTACCCCATTGAAGTTAAAATGGTTAAGGGTAGGGTTTAGGGTAAGGACGTCCCAAGGATTCTTGATGGCGCTGACAGGCAGTTTGCCGTCAGAGTTAGAGAGATGAGACGTTCCTCTTTTCGGGCTGGTAGGGTTTTTCTTCACGCTGGATAGCAGGACTCACTGTAGTGTGTAATCACACCATATTACCCTCTATCTGCCGGTGAGTATTTGGATCAGGATTCACTTGCAGTTGTGGCAGTTTATTTGGTGAGGGTACATTTCTGTGTATAGTGTGGTGGTGGTAAAAAGTGGGGGAGTTATGGGTAGATGTTGGGGGAAAGTTCCTTGCAGTCTGGGTGGTCCTGAGTGATGAATAGGCCTCAATTACAATGACCCCTCATCACGACCCTTGGACAGTGTAGGCCTATCTTCATATATATTGGAGGGACTGCTATAGGAATACATAGAAAGCACAGGATCTGAGTAATAATGTGTTTGTATTGTCTCTTCTTTTACTGGACCCAGAAAAATGCATACACTCTTTGAGCTGTCTTAAGGGAGGCTGAGTGGCAGTAAATAACAAGGTTAAACTCCTTTGATAGCCCCGCCAACCCCTCCCCAACGCGAGCAGGGAGGTTGACGCAGGGCTGCACAACCCGGGCCCTTGCTTTTAGGTCTGGCGTGAATTAAGACGAATGGATCCATCCGACTGTCGGATGATGAATTGCAGTCTGCGGGAGAGCCTCTCCTTTATGTAAAAGAGGCGCTCGCAAACATGACGCTTTCATCAATCAGATGGGGCCCACTGTAATTTCATTACAATGGCAGAAAGAGGAGCCAGAGTGCCGATGCAGCAGACAGACTCCTAGACAGACGCTGTTTTCCTTTTGCTGTTTGGGGACTTAACCCTCTCTGGGACTATGGCTGTGACTGGGGATGAGACACATTCAGTTTATTTGGAGGCAAAAGCTATTCGCTCCACTATCTCGGTAAGGTTATACATTGTTGCAAAGTTAAAATGTCCACCCACAATTCAGTTGTATTGCTCCTACAGCGATATCTCAGTCTCAATTAAAGTGATACCTGGGTCTCACATTCACACCTTCCACAAAGCCCAGTACAGCTCCCCGACAGCGGCCCCACACTGCTTAGTCAACACTTCACAGGCTCCGGAGATGAGTTTGGCACAGAGTGCTGCCCCAAATGGAATTCCTGTGCGTTCCGGATGTGTTACATTGGGAGCGGGCTGACTATATTGAAATGGCAGCAGAGGACGTGGAACGAGCCGAGAGTGAACAGCGGAACAAGGCTAGTTAATCTCCAGGTGAGGGAGCGCAAAAAGTAGAGAGAAAGTGTGATTTCTCCCACCTAGTTTTTCTCTCCCTCTACCACTCTTTCCAATTTCCTCTTTTTATACTGTTTCCCACTCTCTCTCTTTCTTTTCCACTCTCTTGCTCTCTCTCTCTCTGCATGGGGTCGTTCAGTCGCGGCGGCGCTCACAGCTGGAGATGCGGAGCACTCCAGCTGTTTTGGCAGATAAGCCGCTCCCTGCCCGCCCGGCTTCCTGCCGCTCGTCAGTCGAACGGGACTCGCACTGTCACCGTTATTCACGCGGGACAGGCAGGTTTCTACTGCGAAGGAGCCCCCATCACCAACCATCGCCTAATCCCCTGTCCCAGAGAAAGATGGCGAGAGTCCAAATCAACAGAGCAGCTCCTCCTCCAGCTACACAGACAGTGACGATAATGGAAATAATGAACAGAAAATATAAAACCCTTGTCCACATGGCTGAAGATCCTATGAATCACAGCAATAGTATGTTCGAAGTAGCTTGTGTTGCTAAGAGTCTTTAAACAATAGGACAGAACTTTCTGAATGATAATAATTCTGTCATTTATTTGGACTTGCTTGTGTTGCTGTCAACTATCAAACCAAAAGCTTGTGGTCAAAACTTTGCCAAAAGTTTGACGCTTAGAAGGGCTGATGCTGAAACGCTGTAGTTCTATAATTAGGAAAATTCTGTCCTATTGTATTTTTTTTTGATGGTATGTTTTTATAAGGATTCAGTATCCCATAGACCAGAAAGTGGCTTGCAATTTCACAATATGTCATAATATGCAATGTTGACATCCACCCTATAAATTAATTATGTGTGTTCCTATCAAAGGGACATGATATGAGTACTCAAACAGTGTGCACTGCATTCACAAACATTGTCTCTCAGACCCCCTTGTGTATGGAGGCTTTCAGCTCCATTATTACAGTTAATTGGTTTTTTATTCCACTAATTATTGCGAAATGGTATGTCATTGTCACCATGATGATTTTATCAACTCTGAAAGGAGTGACAGCTGGCAGTAGTGAGACACACAGTCCCATAGGCGCTCGAAGCCACATGTCCCTGACGTACCTACCCTGATGTGAATGGAGAAGCAGGGTTAGCAGCTCCATCCAACTGGAAGGTGGCGAGTTCACAGCCGAGGGCAGAGGGCCTAGATTATATTTCTGTACCTGGAGCAGGGAACTGATTGCCTGATGAAAGCCCATGCAAAAGGTCAATAAACAGCGGCCCAGTTATTGTGTGGCAGATTGAAAAGGAAATTGTTTTGCTGTGCTGGGAGGTGTGGTCTGTGTGTGCAGCCTGGTGCCTGGCTCTTTCTGCTTTGGGTTTCTCTTGGCAGCGAGTCTTCCAGCTGACCTGTCAGTGTTAGTCAGTCTGTGGGACTGTGAAAAGGCCCACCACGGGGCACGCTCGGGGCCCCACTATTCTTTAGCTTTCTCCTTTTATTTCTCTTTAGCTAGCTCCCTCTCTTGCACTCTTGTTTCTCTGTCCCCCTTTTTCTTCACGGGAGGTTTAGTGTTTCCAGTTTGGATCCCGTTTGCCTGGCTTGAATACGAATCAGTCGAAAGAGAGAGACCCATTTTTCATAAAGCGCTGGGAACACGCCAAGAATCGGAACAGGCCATCTCAACAGACCATCTTGCTTTCTGTTTTTTTGGGCTGTGTCTGCTGTTGAAGTATCAGGTATGGGGTGAGTTTGCCAAGTTGCTTTTGTCTTTGTATGCGGGTTAGTTTGTGTTTGAGTACAGTTCTGCTGCAAATCTGTTCCTCCATGTGCAATACATCTACACCACCGTTTGTGTACAGTATTCCATGTATATGCCTGTGTATTCATATGTTTGATCATTATGAGTGGGTGTGTGTTTGTACAGTGCTGGCCAGTGGGAGTGCAGTATTTTCCCTCTGGTGGAGCGATGGAAAGAGGCTGGTCCTTCTGGCACTCACATCAGTGGGGCCGACATTGGCAGCCCCAAACCCTGAGGCCCATTAGCAGACCAGAGTAGTACTGTAGCGGGCCTGCCTGGCAGACCATGTCCCACTGGTTTCCATGAGTCTCCTTCCAAACACTGGCTCGTGCCAGGCCATGACATGTCAGTGTATATGGGCACCCCCCTGCCCCCTGGCCCTCACTACATCCATTCATCCAAACAGCATGTTGACATACAGTAGTGTGGTCATTAATGTGCACCCTCCAATGGTTCAAGAACATTAGGGTCAGAGTTTATTTAGTCTTTTCTGAACCATTTCTTGAGTAATGGTTTATAGTAACTCAGTGGCTGTGATGCAAAAATTCTAGCAAAATGTATAGCGCATAGAATTAAAAAGGCATTGTCAGATATTATTCATTCTAATCAGACAGGTTTTTTACATGGAAGATACATTGGAGATAATATAAGGCAAGTATTGGAAACAATAGAACATTATGGAAAATCGGAGAAACCAGGCCTGCTATACATAGCAGACTTCGAAAAGGCATTTGATAAAGTACAACTGGGGTTTATATATAAATGCCTGCAGCATTTCAATTTTGGTGAATCTCTTATAAAATGGGTCAAAATCATGTATAGTAACTCTAGGTGTAAAATAGTAAATAATGGCTATTTCTCAGAAAGTTTTAAACTGTCAAGAGGAGTGAAACAAGGTTGTCCACTATCGGCATATCTATTTATTGTGGCCATCGAGATGTTAGCTATTAAAATCAGATCCAACAATAATATCAGGGGATTAGAAATCCAGGGCTTAAAAACAAAGGTGTCATTGTACGCTGATGATTCATGTTTTCTTTTAAATCCACAACTAGAATCACTCCACAGCCTCATAGAGGATCTAGATAAATTTTCTAACCTCTGGATTACAACCAAATTATGACAAATGTACTATATTACGTATTGGATCAATAAAAAATACAATTTTTACATTGCCATGTAGTTTACCAATAAAATGGTCTGATGGTGATGTGGATATACTCGGAATACATATCCCAAAGGAAATAAATGATCTCACTTCAATAAATTATAATAGAAAGTTAGCAAAAATAGATAAGATCTTGCTACCATGGAAAGGTGGGTGCCTGTCAATTTGTGGAAAAATCACCCTGATTTAACTCTTTATTATTATCCCTGTTTACCTATTTGCTTATGGTCTTGCCTACGCCTAGCGAACAGTTTTTTAAATTATATGAGGAAAAAATATTCCATTTTATTTTGAACGGCAAGCCAGACAAAATTAAACGGGCCTATTTATATAATGAATATGAATTCGGAGGACAGAAATGATTAACTATTAAAGCATTAGATCTATCACTAAAAGCTTCAGTCATACAAAAGGACTCCCGAGTGGCACAGTGGTCTAAGGCACTGCATCGCAGTGCTAGCTGTGCCACTAGAGATCCTGGTTCGAGTCCAGGCTCTGTCGCAGCCGGCCGCAACCGGGAGAACCATGGGCGGCGCACAATTGGTCCAGCGTCGTCCAAGGTAGGGAAGGGTTTGGCCGGCTCTGGATAAGAGCGTCTGCTAAATGACTGAAATGTAAATGTAAAAGTTATACTTAAATCCGAACTGGTTCTCTAGCAAATTAGTAAGATTGTCTCACCCAATTTTCAAGAATGGCCTTTTTCCCTTTATTCAGATTACAACCACTCACTTTCAATTTTTTGAAAAGGAAATCATCTCCCAGATATCACTATTTCTAAAACTAGCCATAGAAAGTTGGTTGCAATTTCAATTGAATCCTCCAGAAACGACAGAACAAATAATGCAACAAATATTGTGGTTAAACTCAAATATACAAATTGACAAAAAAACTTTTTGGGGACAACATTTAAAAAAGGTATAATCTTTGTAAATGATATCATCGGTAGGACTGGTGGAGTTATGTCACACATGCAGCTAACAAAAACATATGGAAATGTCTGCTCTACCCAAAATTACAACCAAATAATTGCAGCCTTACCGCAAAGATGGAAGAGGAAAGTGGAAGGAGGAGAAAGTAAGGAACTTGTCTGTCGGCCTTGCATTAAAGAACATAATTGGTTAAGGAAAACTGTGATAAATAAAAAAGTATATCAGTTTCATTTAAGGACCAAAGGATTGACAGCCGTCCCATATAGATTGCAAAATAGTTGGGAAGAGATTTTTGACGTACCAATCCCATGGCATAGTGTTTATGAACTGATACGCAAAACGACACCGGATTCTAAACTTAGAATCTTTCAATTTAAATTATTATATAAAATTATTGCTACCAATAGAATGTTATTGTATCCCCCATATAAATCTTCCCAGCTCTGCAGATTTTGCTGCGAAGAGAATCATTAGATCATTTGTTTTGGTACTGTCCATTTGTAGCTTGTTTTTGGACACAGGTCCAGGAATGCCTAAAGGATTGCAATATTTACCTGGAGCTAATAATAATATAATAATATAATATGCCATTTAGCAGACGCTTTTATCCAAAGCGACTTACAGTCATGCGTGCATACATTTTTGTGTATGGGTGGTCCCGGGTATCGAACCCACTACCTTGGCGTTACAAGCGCCGTGCTCTACCAGCTGAGCTACAGAGGACCACAAACAAGGCGGGGGCCCTAAACCCTCTCGTCCTCTTCTGCTTTCAGAATTTTACATTTACGTAATTTAGCAGACGCTCTTATCCAGAGTGACTTACAGTTAGTGAGTGCATACATTTTTCATACTAACCCTGCAGATAGCACTACTGGGTGATCTGAAAAGTCATAGTCAATCGATCAATAACATAATAATATTATTAGCAAAAATGTTTATTTTCAATTCACAATCTGTAGAAACAATGAGAATAGAAAGGTTCAGAACTTTTGTAAGACATCACAGTACAGTTGAAATATATATGGCAAATAGAAATCCTATATGGATGGTGTTAAAAGATGGATGGGAGGTGTTAAATGGAATTGAAGGATGGGACTAATAACAACTAACAACAAACAATAACAAGATAACTAATAATGTAGGCACGCTGTGTCCATAATAAGTGTATGGGTTGTAGGTTGGGAGCTTTTGTGAAGGAGCACAGTTAGAAAGATATGGCATAGAAGCAAACCGGATGGACATCATGAAAATGATCGGAGAGGTTGAGAGTAGAAGAAGTTCAGGAGAAAGAACAAACAAAATGTAATTACTGTAAAATTGAGTATAGTGGGTATGGGCTGGAAGTAGAGGCCTAGGCGTTGTTGTTCACTAGTTTACTCCAAGTGGTGAAAGGGTGGCGGGGTTGGAAAGTAATAAAGGGGAATATATATATTTTTTAAGGATATGTATGTGTATATGTGTGTGTATGTGTATATGTGTGTGTGTGTGTGTATGTGTATTTTTATATATATATATATATATATATATATATATATATATATATATATATATATATATATATATATATATATAACATCGGGGATTGGAAGTGATGCAGACAATTACATTGATTTTGAGTAGGAATTTCACTGCTCAGCAAGTCCTCTCTTTTAACTGTTTCTCTACTGGGTGAGAGGTTAGCTTGCCTGCATTAGTTAACCAAGCTCTGTAAAGAGACATTTTGTTATTCTGAATGTCAGCATGTGTTTTTCCTCTTTGTTGAAGCAGCTGCTTTTGTTGAGGAAAAAATATCACTTTTTTTGTTCAAATATAAATAATGAGTCAGTTATGGGGAGAGAAACATGAGCAAATTCAAACCTGCTGCCAGAACTGGAAGTCTTTCTCTGCTACAGTAACTGTTAACTTAGCTGTACATTAAGCACCAATGGATGTTTGAAGGGATGAAGAGTATGAAGTAGCCTAATAACTTTTTGGGACTGTAGATGAAGTTACACCCTTGGGTTTAGTAGAACTTCCCTTTCTAAAAGTATTTTAAAAGACAAATAGGTTGAGTAAATATTGAGAAAGTCCATACTAGTTATTCCTGTTTGACCTTTTTAAAGTAATGTTTTATTCACAAGGTGAAGGCAGTTTAGAAGTAAGAATCACTTAAGCAATGAATATATGAAAAGCTAGTCTGAAAAATGGTCTGTCATGCATATGAAATACTTAAGAGAAGCTGAGTTAAAAGGTAGACCGTTAACCTGAGGTGTGAGGACGTTTTGTGTTCCCTAGAGGTTGAGGATGCTGAATTTTTTTTCTCTGAACCGTAATACCAACACATCAAACGCATTTGATTCTACATATATTTCAAGGCATTTGTTTAGTCATGGCAGACTGCCTACATCATGAGGAAACACAACTTTTCCGTTTGTCTGAATTTGAAGTTTTGTTTTGGAGTGTGGTTGACACCATGTTGTTACATGGGCAAGGAGCAGAATGCTCCCCCACAGGAAATGTCATAGTATACTGTGTCTTCTCAAGTCATGTTGTAGAGTGATGAACCTAAGAGGGCTTGAAGCAAAACCAGAAAGTCAACCACTTCTCCTAACCAGAAGCCAACCTACATAATTACAAGCCAATGCTCTCTTCCCTTTGATGTATGACTTTAGGAGAAGTTTGTTGGATACCCTATAGCGATAATTGTGCGGTGAGCTTACTGGTGTAAACTGGCTGTAGTGAGTCACCCAATTGGGCACGAGATCATTTTTGTCGCTCGGGTTGAGTTCGTTCCACCCAATATAAAGGGCTATTAAATCCTCCGATATAAAACACCCCATCTATCATCATTGTTATTACCAGGTTGATGGCTTTGAGATCTGAGGCAAAGCATGACCTTTTCCTTGAGGAGCATTTTACATTATCCCCTTAAAATCATCACCTGCGTGGAAGTAATCTACACGCGTAGTTATGTAGCCAGGAGATGCATGGTCCATTCCTGGATTCCAATCAGAGATTGAGGGATTTCAGACAATATGAAATCTCATCTGCCTCCTGGATCCCCATGATTACGAAAGAGCCTGGTGGGGAGGGAATGGGCGAACGGGAGCTTAGAGCATGGCGGTAGAAAGGACAGCGTTGACAAGGCAACTAGAGCTCATTATTTCTCCATCTATGCAAGGGCACGGCGCTCTGTTGATGGGCACCAGAGGAGAGGATGGAAGGGTGGATGAGGTTACACCCACGTCTAAAGGGCATCCAGGATAGGATACGACTGGACCGTAATCCAGGATTACCTGTCCGATTCTGTCGTCTGTGTCTACGATCCACGTCAGCAGAGATCACGACACCGGCCCAGACTTTGACTCACTGTGTGAGTGTTTGTCTCTGTGATATGGCTCTGCAACATCTGCACAGCAGTGGTAGTTGGTTGTGATTTGCCCATCAAGCCCAGCCTGCACAGTGCCCAGGTTTCCACAGTGGGTCTGGGAGGATGTGTGGTATTGACACAGGTTAGGGGGCTGCTGTCTGGGTGTCTGCTGCCAGAGAGACGGGGGGTGTCTGGTTCTGAAACACGTCAGGGTGTGATAAAGATCTACACTGCAGCTCTGTGTGTGAGAGAGGTCCTCTGAGACTTGTCTCTTGTGGTTCAGAACTACAGGTCACATTACAGTGGAATGGATTACAAGAAAACCCCAAGAACAGCCCTGACTCGTGTCTTTGTAGAATCCACTTCCTCAACGGTGTATTGCTACAGAATAACAACTGCCATTTTTAAATATCAGGTCTTCAGTAATGTCTTTCCACAGTAAGGCTCGGTTTGGAGGTTATGTTTACAGAGGGGCACTTAATGTGTGCACACAGATTGGGGGGAAAAAAGGGTATTTGGGAGTTCTCTCCTTTCGAAATGTGCACTATTTTGGTTGAGAGTACTGAGGCAGGCAGCGAAAGCTGATTTGGTTGGTGCATACAGTCAACGGCTTTGCCTCTAAAATTAGACACTGACTAATAGACTTCTCTACCAAAGTTTGTTCAACTCAAAATGTAACTTTGTCAGCTTGAGCGACTTGTACTCAGTGAGGGGTTGGTAAAGGTACAGGAAGCTTTATTTGCCCCAATGAGCGATGGATCTAGTGTCTTGACAAAGATTCAGTGTGTCTACAGTAAAGTGTTTCTGTGAACTTTAAAGAGAACTTCCATAGATAGAAAGAGCACAGAATAGCTGGGAACTTGTTACCGAAATCATTGTCTCCTTCTCAAAATGTGAATGTTTTTATAATAGGCCTACTGGTCTTTCAGGTTCGATAAGCTAGACCTGTGGGTTGGGATGGCTTATAATTGCCAGTTAATTTAGTTTTATAATGTCCCAGGGCCAATGTTCTCTCTTCATTTTGGATGTACTATGTTGTAATTTCTCTGTGTGACTGTGCTATAATTATCTTAAAAAATGAAACGAGAGAGCCTAAGATTTCTTTCTTAGATCGTACATTGCTACTCTTTGTCAGAAGGCATGTTGACATTGACATTTTCCAATGAAGTTGTCAAAATGACTGAAAGGAAACAAATGCATACATGGACCCTCGCAGGCAGGCAACCAGGACGACACCAAACCACACACTGTGTGCATTTCTACACATACAAAAACACACATGCACTGAAATGTGCTTCTTAACTACAGCCATCACTCTAGCATTCATCACCCTCCCCTCTCAATCCGCGGGTCATACATTTACACGGCATGTATGGCATCTGTGTGCGTTTGTGTGTTAACGTTCTTATGTGTGTGTGTACAGGATGTATGCTTTTCCAATGGAGGAGGTTTGGAGGGAGAAGATGGGGTCTCCCCTCTATAATGTAGTCTTTAATAAAGACACAGGTTGCCAAATTGGAAGTGTCAGTGTGTTGCAGCATGCAGTCTCTCAGGGTGATTTATGGCTGTGCTGTTAGGCTATTAGATTATGGGCTTCAGCTCTGCTCCGTGTGGGTGATAAGAACAGCCCACCACCATGGGAAAACTCCCTGTTCACGTGCCTCATTTCATGGGGACATGGCTGGGTTTTTCAGAAGGTACCATATGAAGGAAATCTAATCTAAGCACATTGCCTGTGTTGTGGGTGTATCAGCGTTCCAATTAATGTTTTATCCTTTAAAAGTTTGGGGAGTCTCGCTAAGAAAGGGGAATCAAATCAAATCAAATCAAATTTTATTGGTCACATGCGCCGAATACAACAGGTGCAGACATCACAGTGAAATGCTTACTTGCAGCCCTTAACCAACAGTGCATTTATTTTTAACAAAAAAGTAAAAATAAAACAACAAAAAAAGTGTTGAGGAAAAAAAGAGCAGAAGTAAAATAAAATAACAGTAGGGAGGCTATATATACAGGGGGGTACCGTTGCAGAGTCAATGTGCGGGGGCACCGGCTAGTTGAGGTAATATGTACATGTGGGTAGAGTTAAAGTGACTATGCATAAATAATTAACAGAGTAGCAGCAGCGTAAAAAGGATGGGGTGGGGGGGCAGTGCAAATAGTCCGGGTAGCCATGATTAGCTGTTCAGGAGTCTTATGGCTTGGGGGTAAATCAAATCAAATCAAATTTTATTGGTCACATGCGCCGAATACAACAGGTGCAGACATTACAGTGAAATGCTTACTTACAGCCCTTAACCAACAGTGCATTTATTTTAAATAAAAAAGTAAGAATAAAACAACAAAAAAGTGTTGAGAAAAAAAGAGCAGAAGTAAAATAAAGTGACAGTAGGGAGGCTATATATACAATAAAATAAAGTGACAGTAGGGAGGCTATATATACAGGGGGGTACCGTTGCATAGTCAATGTGCGGGGGCACCGGCTAGTTGAGGTAGTTGAGGTAATATGTACATGTGGGTAGAGTTAAAGTGACTATGCATAAATACTTAACAGAGTAGCAGCAGCGTAAAAAGGATGGGGTGGGGGGCAGTGCAAATAGTCCGGGTAGCCATGATTAGCTGTTCAGGAGTCTTATGGCTTGGGGGTAGAAGCTGTTGAGAAGTCTTTTGGACCTAGACTTGGCACTCCGGTACCGCTTGCCGTGCGGTAGCAGAGAGAACAGTCTATGACTAGGGTGACTGGAGTCTTTGACAATTTTGAGGGCCTTCCTCTGACACCGCCTGGTATAGAGGTCCTGGATGGCAGGGAGCTTTGCCCCAGTGATGTACTGGGCCGTACGCACTACCCTCTGTAGTGCCTTGCGGTCAGAGGCCAAGCAGTTGCCATACCAGGCGGTGATGCAACCAGTCAGGATGCTCTCGATGGTGCAGCTGTAGAATTTTTTGAGGATCTGAGGACCCATGCCAAATCTTTTTAGTCTCCTGAGGGGGAATAGGCTTTGTCGTGCCCTCTTCACGACTGTCTTGGTGTGTTTGGACCATGATAGTTCGTTGGTGATGTGGACACCAAGGAACTTGAAGCTCTCAAAAGCTGTTGAGAAGTCTTTTGGACCTAGACTTGGCACTCCGGTACCGCTTGCCGTGCGGTAGCAGAGAGAACAGTCTATGACTAGGGTGGCTGGAGTCTTTTACAATTTTGAGGGCCTTCCTCTGACACCGCCTGGTATAGAGGTCCTGGATGGCAGGAAGCTTGGCCCCAGTGATGTACTGGGCCGTACGCACTACCCTCTGTAGTGCCTTGCGGTCGGAGGCCAAGCAGTTGCCATACCAGGCGGTGATGCAACCAGTCAGGATGCTCTCGATGGTGCAGCTGTAGAATTTTTTGAGGATCTGAGGACCCATGCCAAATCTTTTCAGTCTCCTGAGGGGGAATAGGCTTTGTCGTGCCCTCTTCACGACTGTCTTGGTGTGTTTGAACCATGATAGTTCGTTGGTGATGTGGACACCAAGGAACTTGAAGCTCTCAACCTGTTCCACTACAGCCCCGTCGATGAGAATGGGGGCGTGCTCAGTCCTCTTTTTTTCCCCTGTAGTCCACAATCATCTCCTTTGTCTTGGTCACGTTGAGGGAGAGGTTGTTGTCCTGGCACCACACGGCCAGGTCTCTGACCTCCTCCCTATAGGCTGTCTCATCGTTGTCGGTGATCAGGCCTACCACTGTTGTGTCGTCGGCAAACTTAATGATGGTGTTGGAGTCGTGCCTGGCCATGCAGTCATGGGTGAACAGAGAGTACAGGAGGGGACTGAGCACGCACCCCTGAGGGGCCCCAGTGTTGAGGATCAGTGTGGCAGATGTGTAATGAATTATCATCATCAGCACTCATCTCATTTTCACCTCTTGGCTTGCTGGCTCCAGTAAGTGGACCATAATCAAAATGACTTAATCCACTTATGTGCAATTGTGTCTAATTTTGACAAACCATTCTTACCTTAGAAACAGAAGAAGAACAACAACCAAATCTGCAACTCTGCAGTTTCTCCATTTCACCATGGGCCTGAACAGGGGATGTGGGGGGAGAGGGGTTAGATAGAGAGGACAGAGCGCTAGGGTCAGAGTTTGCACTGCAGCGCGCCGTGGCTGAAAGGCCAGTTGTCAACCACCAGTGAAAGAAAACAATGGGGCATCGGCTGGAGCGCCTGGGGAAAAGGACGAGTCAGGGTCGCTTTCAATTAGCGCAGCGTGCCATCACTGCAGCTAGCCACAGGGGCCGGGAGGAGGTGGCGGGGCGGCTGAGGGGTGAGGAGAGGAGAGGATGGGGGAGCAGAGGGTGGGGGAGCAGGTGCAGCGCAGCACAGCGTGAGAGAGAGAGAGAGAGAGTCGTGCTTGTCCCCAACTGCCCAAGGAAGAACGCTTTTGCATGCCTGGAAGCAAAGTGTGTGTGTGTGTGTGTGTGTGTGTGTGTGTGTGTGTGTATGCGCTTCGAGAGTGAAATGTAGAGATGGATGTTTAGATAGGCTTACTGTTCGAAACCAGGATGGAATCCTGAAAACACCTCGTTACTGTCAAAAATCCTGATAAAGGATGAGGGTCTTCTAATTATTCATAAGACCGAGAGGAGAAGAGGAAGGATCAGACAGAGGTCGACCTCTATAAATCCCATTACAGTAGTGTATCACTCTGACATTCTGTACTGGGGAAAGGATGAGGCAGTGTGGCTGTACTGTATTCAGGAATAATGAGTTGCCTTTGTGATTCCTGGATTGGCCAATAAATGTGTATTTTCCCTACAAAATAACCTGATGAGTTTGGAAGTAGGACACTGCAGTATGTTGTTTCACACACTGTATACACACTCCTGAGGTTTCTGTGCCCCAGCTGGCAGGATATGACTTGTTATGCTTTAATGTGGACACGCGCGCGCGCACACACACGATGTGTGTCGGGGCAGAAATTGATTAGTTTCTATTGTGGGTGTTGGTGTGTCGTAATAAGTTTGGTCATACCAGCCAAAACATACAGTATATACACACACACACACACACACACACACACACACACACACACACACACACACACACACACACACACACACTCCCTCCCCCAGTGTGTGCGCACACAAATACACACACTAGTTATTCCACTCATGATCTATGCCTGACCACCAGTTACCAAGGGCAACACGTAGGGCTGATGCATACAAACACACATAAGCACAGCATTGGACGCATTAATATGCACATACATGCAAACAGTGCACCGCAAGGCTCTCCAGAGGGTGATACGGTCAGCCCAACGCATCATCGGCACACTGCCTGCCCTCCAGGACATCTACAGCAACCGGTGTCACAGGAAGGCCAAGAAGATCATCAAGGTCCTTAGCCGCCCAAACCTCGCCCTGTTCACCCCGCTACCATCTAGAAGGCGGAGACAGTACAGGTGCATCAAAGCTGGGACCGAGAGACTGGTAGAAGCTGTTTATCTGCAGGCCATCAGACTGTTAAACAGTCACTACTAGCCGGCCTCCGCCCAGTACCTTGCCCTGAATCTTAGACACTGTCACTAGCCGGCTACCACCCGGTTCTCTACACTGCCCAGCGTCGTCCGGGTTAGGGGAGGGTTTGGCCGGGGTAGGCCATCATTGTAAATAAGAATTTGTTCTTAACTGACTTGCCTAGTTAAATAAAGGTTAAATAAAAAAATTCCAAAAAGAGACTGGTCACTTTAATAATGTTAACATATTTTTTTACCCACTTTCTATGTACAGTGTATATACTCTATTCTAGTCATGGCTCATCCTATATAACTACTGCTATACACACTTTCTATTCACATACTGTCCATACTGTCTATACACACCATTCACATACATACCCTCAGTGGGAAGTTTATTAGGTTAGGGTCCCATTCATGAAAATTGTTCTCTCCTACAGAGAGTGAGTCACGTAGCCGTGGCTTGCTATATAAAGCAGGCAGACAGGCATCTAGGCATTCAATTACTGTTTCAATTGAATGTTAGAATGGGTAAAACTAGTGACCTAAGAGACTTTGAGCGTGGTATGGTCATCGGTGCGAGGTGTGCCGGTTCCAGTATTTCAAAAACGGCCGGCATCCTGGGATTTTCACGCACGACAGTGTCTACGGTTTGCCGAGAATGGTGCAACAAACAAAAAATATCCAGTCAGTGGCAGTCCTGTGGGCAAAAGCAGCTCAAAGGTGGAAGGAGAATGGCAAGAATGGTGCAAGCTAACAGGCGGTTCACACAGGTAAATAACAGTGCAGAAAGGCATCTCTGGACGCACAACTCGTTGGTCCTTGTCACGGATGGGCTATTGCAGCAGACGACCACACAGGGTTCCACTCCTATCAGCTAAAAACAAAAAGCAGCTCCAGTGGGCACGCAATCACCAACACTGGACAATTGAGGAGTGGAAAGACATTGCTTGGTCCGACGAATCCCAGTTCCTGTTGCGTCATGCTAATGGCAGAGTCAGGATTTGGTATAAGCAGCATGAGTCCATGGCCCCATCCTTCCTGGTGTAAACGGTACAGGCTGTTCGCGGTGGTGTAATGGGGTGGAGAATGTTTTCCTGGCACACGTTAGGTCCCTTGATACCAATTGAGCAACGTTTCCATGCCCGAAGAATTCAGGCTGTTCTGGAGGCAAAGAGGGGTCAGACCCAGTACTAGATGAGTGTACCTAATATCTGGCCACTGAGTGTATATATTTATATCTCCGGAATCTGGTCCAGAAGCTAATTTCCTGCAATTCTATCCATTTTGCCATGGGGTTTCGTACTGTGTTTTAAATACTGTATTCTCAACATGGTTCATTTTAACATTTCTACTACTGTACATTGCATTGTAGTTACACAGTTTATACACACAGCATATTTATTTATATACTGGATTATTGACACTGCTATACATATCATTCTTAGCATATATTGTGTAAATTCATCCGGTATACACAGAGTATACCCCATTTAGCCCACAGTTGTGTCAAGTTGGCTGGATGTCCTCTGGGTGGTAGACCATTCTTGATACACACGAGAAACTATTATTTGTGTACTTGTTTGACATTTCACTGCATTGTTAGGAGCTAGTAAATTAAGCATTTCGCTGCACCCGCTATATCATCTGCTAAACTGTGTATGCGACAAATAAACGTTGATTTGTACGTCTGCGGTCAGTGTGATGGATAGGTCAACAATTAGAATCCTATATGGAAAGGCATTGACATGACTGCATGTTTTGTGCTTTGCCAATGCGGTGAATGGGCCCTTATGGAGAATACGTTTTTTTTTTTTTCGGAGGCTCAGATCTCAGTGTGCCATGGCTGTGATGTGGTTTATTTACTTTATCTCAAAGGATGGTTAGAAGATTACAGAATGTTTCTGATGAACAATGCTATCATTACACGTATTATACCAAATCTATATCTGTCTTATCAAAGTGTGTTGCCAGATGTCGATGGCTAACAAGATACCTCCAAAGGAAATAGGAGGAGGAAATGGCTAGCAAATGAAAGTAACAATATCATCAAGATGGGTGATTTGGTAAACAGTGTGTCGATTCCATTTAGGTTCATTTAGTTCAGCAGACACACACTGCAATAATGGAGAAAGCCTATATTGATAAGCTGCTTAATAAATTCCTTGTTTCTATCAAGTGCATGTTGCACAAATGTTACGGTATCTCAAATGACATACTCTCTCAACCCTGGCGTCAAACCAAAGAAACTGAACAGGCAACCCCAGTCTACCTAACCCCCTCACAGTTTACGCTACCCGTTTCAGCATTCGGTATCCCTATCTCTGAATTCCAGCATGCCAAATGCACTCCCCTCTCAGTCGCCAGCTAGGCTTCCAAACTATTACATTCTCCTCCCCTAAAATATGGCAATTAATCCAATTAGTAATCAATCAGCTGTCCGGGCCCCATGTCTCCCCCACGCTAATGGAGGATATGACAGCCGGGCCCTGCATTATTAATACCTCAATTTCAGGGGCCCCGAGGCGCCCACGGCCAGGGGCCATTGATCACCTCTGCAGCAGAGCGAACCAGCGCACTGCGCAATGCCTGCTGGGAAATATCTGGAGGGAAGAATGATCTGAGAGATGGAGGGAAGGTGTGGAGGAGGGATGGAGGGTTTGCAAAGACTTTTAAGGAGGACACTGGAGGCTTTTTTTGGAAGGTGGAGGAATTGCACATAAATGGTAGGAGGTGAAGGTTGAAAGTGGTAGAGAGAGGGCTAATACTTAAAAATAGAGAAAGGGGGCGAGAGGTGAGGAGCCTGCAAGGGAAAGAAAAGGAGGGATTTGAGGGCAGAGATGAACTGGGCACGGGGGGAGGGTAGTGCCTTTTTTTCCCGGGTTTACATTCGCCCTTTTGCAGGTTTTACTATTATAATTTCTTCCATCCTAGCCAAATTTCCTCATCTGCTTGCATGCGCCTCCCCTATATCAAGGTGTTTTGGTACTTCCCGCACTAACTATACCACACAGGTCAATAGTCTACCAGTCTGTCTATCCTGCCCTCTATCCACCATTCATAGTGACAATCTTGGTAGGTGGATAGTTTGTCCAGATCTGCAATATGCAAACTAGCAATCATACCACACACAAAATCATTCAAAGCTGCACTCATTTTCTATATAAGCGGAAAGAACAGTGAAGACATGAGACACGCAGCTCCCTTATTGATCTTGTTTAGGGACAATATAATTATCCTACCTAGACTAGCCTACAACACCACATTACAATTAATAATTCCATTATTGTTGTCAAGTGAGTACAAAATTCTACTGTAGGCTGTAAACTGCAGTGAAAATGTCATTTGAATAACGGCGCCCTGTGATTTGAATATTTCATTCCATTTGGATCAGGGCTCTACTCAACACTTTAAAAGGTATAGAAAGGCACAGTAGCAGGCCAGTCTGGCTGTAGTTTAAGTTCTGATACTGAGATGCGCTGTCTGTTATGAATCATCATTCTCTCAAGTCGTCCTATAATAATGTGGCCACATATGCTCCCAGCAGGCCCAGTTATTCAGGAAAGCTTAACCCGCGCTCTGCCTCCTCTCCGATCTGATATTCCTTACGCACTAGAACCAATAAAGCTTCAATATACCCTAACTATTAGTCATTTAACTTTTAAAATGTATTACCTTTTATGTGTGGCATAAACACAACCAGTCACAATTAGGGCCGGGACGATACCAGTATCGCGATACTCGTTCGTATCATGGCAAGGAAACAAAACACAAAGTGGATTTAACTTCTTTAGGAAAACAAACTTCCCACTGGGCAAAAACTGGTAGAATCAACGTTGTTTCCACTAGGGATGGGCATGAGTAATCGAGTACGCAAGTACGTGAGGACTCGAATGGACGTCAAAGCTCAATCTTTAATCAGAGATAAAACAAATTATCAAATACTATAAAACTATTTGATGGAATGTGCTTTGTGGCTGCCCAAAATGGCAAGTGAAATTTTGTCTTGACTACGTTCATTTGCTTTGACTCTAGTGTTACATTTGTACATGGGCATTTGCAGGGCACAACAAAAACGAAACCAAGCCAAGCATCACAGTTCTTCTCCCTAAATTCCCTTTCCCCCTCCATGTCTTATTCACTCAATTGTGTTCCGACCGCTCCCTAAACACATGCCTGCTGATTGCACACACAAGCTCCCGTTAGGCCTACAGAAATAAATGCCTATAAAAACGTATTTAACTGATGGAATACACAAGCTACATTCCTTGCCTATTTTACTCTAAAACCGTCTTGTTTGCTAAAGTAACAAAGCAAAGCTATACCATCGCGATCATAGGTTTCTACAAGCTAGTGCCACTGCTAAGGTTAGTGCCTTTTTGAAGATTGTGTTCCACAATATAATTTAACCAGCTGACTCGAGTACGCCCCAAAAGATTATGTGAGTACTCGAACATGCTTCATAAACAACTGATGTAGCCGAACAGTGAAATGCTTACTTACGGGTCATTTTACAACAATGCAGAGTTAAAAGGGATGCTGTTGAATCAACGTGGAAAACTGATTGGATTTGCAAAAAAGTCAACAACATTTTGTCTTTCTTTTTATACCCAAAATCCAATGACAAGATGATATTGGTTGTTGATTTCACGTTGAATTCACATTAGTTGAAAACTCAACCAAATATAAATCAAAACTAAATGTTGAACTGACGTCTGTGCCCATTGGGATCATTATGTTGTCATCCAGAGTCACATTTATTTATTTTTCTAACTATAGCACACAGTATTTTACATACAGCAGATTTTTAAAGGACCAAATAGTTTGGACTGCTTCATGTTTTCATTTTTGCCATGGAAAAAATTATGCGATACTGGTATCATCACATCCCTAGTCACAATGTTTTAATCTGATTAAACTACTTAAAAAATCTCCTGTAGGCTACCTGCGCACGTTCGTCCAAAATATAATTCCAGCCTCCAAACTGCAGATTGTGGTGTTGAAATCGCAAACCATGACATTGAATCGCCAAAAGTAAGCATTCTTTGCTTATTGGTTGTGGTGCATTGGCACAGAAACCTGTTGGTGGAAAATGTGTTGCATATATTTTATATGATTTTATAAATATAGCATAGAAATGTTGAAAATCTGATTTCCACCAAGCTGATCATTATCTGCAGCCGGCTATGATCGTAGTGTAGGTGTAATGAGAAAGGCAGGGAAAGTGAGCTCGTCCGTTGTGGTCGGCAAACCCTTAACTTTCTGGCCTGTAGCCCTGCTTGGCATCGACTGTGCCACAAAAGCATGCTGATGTGGCAAAGTCAATATCCACGTTAATAAACACAGGGTCACTACAGTTATTTGTGGTCGTAAACATTATTTTGAGGTAATTATGTTGAGGGTGTGCAACATTTTCTTTTACAGTACAAGGGGAGGGTCATGTGAAAATATTCCTTTTTTTTTCTTCTAATGACACCAAGTTAGACAAGCTGTCCCCAAGGCAGGGGAAAGTGAGGCTCAGTGGGGCCAATCCAGGCAAATAAGATTTAGAAATGATTGGACAAAATCAGAATAGTAAAAACGTGCTCAATACTTTATATTCTCCCTATTTATACCATATCATGTGTGCACCAAAACGAATTCACTCAACTTTGGTTCCAGGGCATGGTATGGTTGTTCTAGAAGTCTTCGTTTTGTGAAATCAATAATACTGCAAGTCATTCCATGTTGGGCTGGGGAAAACAAGCGTGCAAAAACAACAAAACCCCTCGCTCATGCCTTCTCATAGCCTCTACTCTGAAAAGACACATTGTGTGTCAACAAAATCAGCTGACCTTAATTTGAGCTATCATGTGTGCCAGAGGCTGCTAATCTCGCTATCAAGGATGGTTGTTGTTGTCATCTTTCAACACATGTTGACAGGGCCTCTGCGATGGTTTAGTGTATGTGACTCCAAAATGGCTGCTCTGTGCCAAATGTGACCACTGTGGTCTTAGGTCTTAAGTATGTGTAAAGGGAAATGAGTGGGAGAGGATATTTGTATTTGAGCCTGGTGGTCTTAAAAAAATGTTGAGCACTGACATCAATCCTATACAGCAAACTTCTGTTTCCCATGTCTGGGACCCTGTGTCATTTGGCATGTAGACCAAAATGCATCCACTTACTGACCCACACCGTGTGAGTCCCCCTCTTCACCACATAGGTTTAGTCACTGTGGGTCATTATGCCAAGGAACCCACGCTGGCCTAGTTAATATGGAGAATGCTGGGGTGGTTCTGGGTTTATAGCCTTATTCATGGGTGCATTAGACCATTGTTGGTTAGCCTCCTGAGTCACTCTCCAGTCTATAGCAACTGCAGTCAGCTGGGTTAATATCCAGGGGGGTCAGAGAGACGGATGTCTTCCATCCGCTGGGCGGTGTGAGTCAGTTCAGTGAGTGGACATACTTTAGTAATCACTGAGGATGTAGGGGATAGCTCCACGGTCACGGCCTGCAATCCACAGCCATTTGTGTGCGACTGTGCGATTGCGTGTGAATGGATGTGCGGCGGGGGCGTATTTGCGGGCGCAAGACGCATCGACCACATGCCATTAGTCAGCGCTGGTCGTTAGCGATGGGCCAGTCAGGGTGCTGACCTTTCTGGAATGGATTGGAGGGAAGTTCATCTGTCACGGGTTCCCATCACTGCGAGGGTGTTTGTTTAGGAGAGATGGTAAAACCATGACAATACAGTTAGCTGACAAGGCCGGTTATAATTCAAACCCCCAGATGGTTCGGAACCGGTGAAGCTCTGGAGCTCATAAACGAGCTTTAGTGGAATAACCATTTGTAGCATAGTTGTTAGCAGCAACTTTGTATGAAGTACCATTAGGCTGTTAGCATTACTTTGTAATAAACAAGCTTAGTTTATTGACAGCTCTTTTTTCATTAGTGGCTATATTACACATCCATAATAGGCTGTTTGAATAATCAAACTAACTTGGGACTATGGGGGAACAGGCTATTTAAGAAAGGGATAAGTATAGAGATAAGTTCTCACACTATACTGCAGCTCCGCAGCTTCTCTGTCGCCTCACCGCCTCTACCCCTGAGGAGCCCCACGCATCTGGTTCTATTTAGAGCTCATCTGCTTGTGTTATGCCGCTATGTTATGACAGTAAAGCGACTGAGGAGATTATGCTAAGAGGGCGTTTGGCCCCCCGCACTTCTTTCTCAGTCATGGGTCAGCGGCCCGTTGCCGTATCCTGCCGATGCTGTGCGTTGAAAAGGCAGAGGTTATTAGCCTGTGTGTTTGCAGCGCAGCTGTGCTTTGAGAATCTGCCTCCCATTGTTTTACATACTGGGCCATCAACGCTGCAGCGCATCGCTCATGTTGTTCATCTCTTGTTTTCTTTCTCTCACAGGAAGTTTGCTGAGGATTGCATTTTTTTTGTGGGTAGAAATCTGAGGGGGGTTCCACCCCCTGACTCTCCCAACTGCACAACCCCTCCCCATCCGTACTTATCGGATCAGACCCTCTGAATTCTTCACCTCTGTTGGGAGGAACCAAAGATCGACTGGGCCATTTGACGGTGTAACCAATAACCATCCATCTGTACTGATACAGAGAGTGAGTACTGTCACCATTATTCTTCTCTCTCCATGTCTTAAGTTTTAGAAACTTGGCTTGAAAACAGGATCCAAGTAGTCTAACCCATGGGTTTAGATGGAGTATGACGTCAAACATGCTGGGTGGGGTGTAATAAATGCTGACTCGTATCTAATGGGTGTTCTATAACTCAAAGGTCACAACCCGGAAGCTTGATGGATGATCATGATGATCAGGAGTGGTGTGCTATGATGCCTGTAGTAGATGTTTCAATGGCCTTCCGCATGACAACCGTAGCTGATTATGTAAGCCCTCATGTCATGAAGTGATTGTTGTCCACTGTGGAAATGGCCCTTTCAGGACTTTCATTTAAACCTTACCTGTATAGGCCCGGCTTTGACGGACCACCGCCCTCAATGCTTTATATAACAACAACAACACAGCTGCTATTCTGTCTCTGTCACCCTTTTCACTCCCTGTTGCCCGTATTTTCAGCCTTTTGACGGGACGAGGGTTCACATTGGACACCTCTGCTTTCATACTCCTTTATGCGCATTGGCTTTGTACTGTTATCCCTCTTGGCCGGCTATGTATACAAACACCACGGGCAATTGTGTTGCAGTGCAAGCCAGCCACTTGCATTGTTGTCAAATATGTTAGCAGGTAAACAATGCATTAGGGTTTGGTGTGCAGGACATGTAGAAAGAGGATATAGGTGTTTTGCTCAATTGGTCACTGGCAGAGTAGTTGGGTGTCTACAGCTGGCCCTGATATAGTTAGACATTTTCTGCTTTTCATTATGGCTGCCACAAAGGGTAAAATGGGAATGAACACCAGTCAGTGGGAGCATAGGCATGAAATGTGATCAGACTGAACACTGAATGGAGGAATTGTCACAGCAAACAGTGTGTGTGTGTATATGAGAGGACTGTGTCCCGCATTGCTTTCATACCTTGTCACCCACTCGCTTCACAATAAAGCACTGTCCCCGTCCCACTGGCCTCACATACTGGCACAAATGTGTGAAATTCTATTCATATCTTCGATGCATAGCTGCAAAGGTTATTTCACTGCTTTTTCTAGTGAAAGATAGTAGGAAATAAGCTCAGATTTGTAGTGTGTACACTCCTTTAATGCCTTGGTTGTCAGCAGTTTATTGCCCTGTCCCAAACCTCACTACTCTATAACGGCTCATATAAGACATTAAACCAACTGTTTCCATTGCCACTGGAGGGTCTTCACTGATCTCTGATAACTCGCAAACACTCATTTCATTCTCAACTGAACCCCCTTTCATCCTCGAGTCAGTTAATCTTACCAAAAACTATAAACCTGGAGCTAATATTGATGGATTTTCTCAACCTAATTCTACATCTAGCTAAGGTGTTTTGTGGTTGTAGAATCAGTATGAAAATCGAAATGTGCACAAACATTTGCTAGCTAACTAGTGACATACTTGCTGGCTGAAGCAGTCTCAAATCAATCCATATGAAATTAAAGGGATGCTAACAAGTTGACACAACTCAATGCTGAATACTCCCGCTAGCTAGTGTAGTGAAATTCTAGCTAATAGCACTAATGAGTTTTCATGATAAGGCAGTTTCTGTTCTGCCGTGATTAGTGCGCCGAGTTCTGCAGCACAGCTGACTGCTCTCTGCGGCGTTATGGCATTGGCCAAATGATACAAAGTGGCGAGGCACAGTACCAGCTGTCAGAGTCAGACACGTGCTGATTTCTTAGAACAGTCCCATAACTCTGGTGCCATACAACTTCATTAGTAAGCTGGCAAACTACCTACCGTAATGGCCATTCAAACAGGGTAGCACTAGTTTGCTCAGCTGATCGAGCATGGTTTGCCGTAGTAGCCAATGCGTCATAGCTACGGAGAGTGGAGTGATTTTCAGAATTAGGAACTAGTGTTAGGCGGATTAGCAAAATCATGATTCTTAGAGATGAGTTCCACGTTTGTTTAGGCAGATGGCTCCTGGCAACTGTGTGTCACGTTAGAATGATGCCATCTTACGTGAGACAATGCTGGAGGGTGTTCACCTCAATTAGGTCATTCTAATTCAGTTGGGTGCAAACTAAGTTCTGACACCAGTCCAAACCAGTAGTATCTCAATAAGTGTGCTGCCAGTGGTTCCCAAAAGATCCCTAAGGCAGTTTGCCTTTGCCCACTGTTCTGAACTCCTGTTCTGAACACTTGGTTTCCAGGGCTCAAGCTTAAACCCTCTGCCAATGCTATTTTCTCTCTCCTTCCTTCCTTCCTTCCTTCCTTCCTTCCTTCCTTCCTTCCTTCCTTCCTTTTTCCCACAGCCATCTTCCTCAATGTTAAAGGAGGGCATCGCCACACATGAATGTGCTGTGACAAATTGGCTTGGGGACAAGGCAGATGGGGACTGGGAGGGGACTGGTTGTCACGCCGTTTGCCATGGTGACATGAATTCATCTCGCGGAGCGGCACACTTGTTCCGCTTGTGTACTCCTGACTTGCTAACCCTCCTGCATACACACTTTCTCACACACACCCCTCCCTGCCTACTTTCCCTCCCCATTACTATCAATGATGTGTGCAGTGGATGCGTGCGTAAGCTGTCACAGGCTCTCCGCTCCGCTCCCCTGGAAAAGAAGCGAGGGACAAGGAGGGATTTGACAGAGACAAGAGAGACTAATGGCAGGCCTAGGAGACTCCGGGGTTTACAGCAATATAGGAATATAGGATGTCAGCAACGAGATGTTCTGTTTACACAGTTGCCATTGTCGACATTTGAGCAACGAGTTTGTGTCTGAATGCCCGAAGTCCCTGTGGACACTTCAAATAAATCCAGTTTCTATGTTTTAACGCAGGTTGATGCATGTTGCTTACTTTTGATTTATGCATCAATATTTTGCTTACAGATGTAGATCTCGTATTTTGTAAATCGACAGACTCTTACCTGAATGTAGTTTTGATACGATTTGCATTTGATAATCTCAAACTGTAGCGTTGTGGGGTGGGTGGCTGGCTTAGGATAATTGTGGGCTTTGGCTCTTTTCACCTGGAGCGTGATGGGATAACTTTCCCACGATGACTTAATATTCTGTGAACACACTGCATTAAGCTCCGGATATTGATCCACAGATCCTTGCATCCTGTGGGACTTTCCCCTGAGCATCTTTGGGATCTTCTGTGTGGGAAGATGCTAATGCACCCCAACCTCGGGTGGTCCTTAGAGACCATGGGAGGCAACACGGTGGAGATGAATGAGAAAGAAACGAGCTAGGCTGGAGAACTGTTCACAATATCTCCTCTGTGTGTTCTTCCTCTCAAGGAATTAAAGAGCGACGAAACGAAAACGTATGCCATTTTAAAAACGGTATTGTTTGCATTTTGATTGCATTTTAATGTAGGCCTATAGGGAAGATAGGCCATGTGGAGATGTTCATATTGAAACATATCCTCTTTTTTTAAGTTCCTAACTTTTTTGATGAGATTAGTACAGATTTCCTCAAGTTTGGGAGCCACTGTACTAACCTCTCTCTGCTTGCTTCCTTTCTCTCTCTGTCTCCTCTGCTTCCTCCTGCAAGCATTGCAGCCTGCCTCAGCTTCACCACTGAGCGCCACATCACTGTCTGTCTCAGCCTACTCTCTGTAAAGCAAAGTTAATATGAGAACTTAGTAGCGTATTCTCTTCTCCTGCTGAGGTATGCTCCGTTTAACGTTACGTTCTTACTTCATCCTTCTAGCTGGCTAAGTAATACTAGCCAGACCAGAGCCCTTCAACGTTACTTCAATAGAAGTCTCTGCCGGCAGCTAGCCGCCTGACTGACTGACATACAGTGCCTTCAGAAGTTTTCACACCCCTTGACTTTTTCCACATTTTGTTGTGTTACAGCCTGAATTTAAAATTGATTAAATTGAGATTTTTGGTCACTTGCCTACACACAATACCCCATAATGTGGAAGTACACTGAACAAAAATATAATCGCAACATGTAAAGTTGTTGGTCCCATGTTTCATGAGCTGAAATAAAAGATCCCAGAAATGTTCCATACGCACAAAAAACGTATTTCTCTCAAATTTTGGGCACAAATTTGTTTACATCCCTGTTAGTGAGCATTTCTCCTTTGCCAATATAATCCAGCCACCTGACAGGTGTGGCATATCAAGAAGCTGATTAAATAGCATGATCATTACAGAGGTGCACCTTCTGCTGGTGACAATAAAAGGCCACTCTAAAATATGTAGTTTTGTCACACAACACAATGCCACAGATGTCTCAAGTTAAGGGAGCGTGCAAATGGAATGCTGACTACAGGAATGTCCAGCATAAGCGTTGTTTTAGAGAATTTGTACGCCCAACCGGCCTCACAACCGCAGACTACGTGTATGGCGTCGCATGGGCGAGTGGTTTGCTAATGTCAACGTTGTGAACAGAGTGCCCCATGGTGGCGGTGGGGTTATGGTATTGGCAGGCATAAGCTACAGACAACGAACACAATTGCATTTTATCTATGGCAATTTGAATGCACAGAGATACCGTGACGAGATCCTGAGGCCCATTGTCGTGCCATTAATCCGCCCGCCATCACCTCATGTTTCAGCATGATAATGCACGGCCCCATGTTGCAAAGATCTGTACACAATTCCTGGAAGCTGAAAATGTCCCAGTTCTTCCATGGTCTGCGTACTCACCAGACATGTCACCTATTGAGCATGTTTGGAATGCTCTGGATCGACGTGTACGACAGCGTGTTTCAGCTCCCGCCAGTATCCAGCAACATCGCACAACCAATGAAGAGGGGTGGGTCAACATTCCACAGGCCACAATCAACAGCCTGATCAACTCTATGTGAAAGGAAATGTGTTGCACTGCATTAGGCAAATGGTGGTCATAACAGATACTGTCTGGTTTTCTGATCCACGCCCTTACCTTTTTTAAGGTATCTGTGACCAACAGATGCATATCTGTATTCCCAGTCATGAGAATTCCATAGATTAGGGACACATTTATTTATTTCAATTGACTGATTTCCTTATATGAACTGTAACTCATTAAAATCTTTGAAATTGTTGCATGTTGCGTTTATTTTTGTTCAGTATATGTTTTTCAAAATGTTTACAAATATAAATTAAAAGCTGAAATGTCTTTAGTCAATAAGTATTCAACCCCTTTGTTATGGCAAGCCTAAATACTGTACGTTCAGGAGTAAAAATGTGCTTAACAAGTCATGTAATAAGTTGCATGGACTCAGTCTGTGTGCAATAATATTGTTTAACATGATTTTTGAATGACTGCCTCATCTCTGTACCCCACACATACAATTATCTGTAAGGTCCCTTAGTCGAGCAGTGAATTGCAAACACAGATTCAACCACAAAGACCAGGGAGGTTTTCCAATGCCTCACAAGGAAGGGCACCTATTGGTAGATGAAAATAAATATATAGAAAAAATAACAGTTGAAGTTATTAATTACACTTTGAATGGTGTATCAATACATCCTACAAGGATACAGGCGTCCTTACTTACTCAGTTGCCGGAGAGGAAGGAAACCACTCAGGGATTTCACCATGAGGTCAATGGTGACTTTAAACCAGTTACAGAGTTTAATGGCTGTGATCGGAAAAAACCTAATTGACAGAGTGAAAAGAAGGAAGCCTGGACAGAATACACATTTTACAAAACATGCATCCTGTTGTGGCAGTTAACCCACTGTTCCCCGGGTGCCGATGACGTGGATGTCGATTTTAAGGCAGCCCCCCCGCACCTCTCTGATTCAGAGGGGCTGGGTTAAATGCGGAAGACACATTTCAGTTGAATTCATTCAGTTGTACAATTGACTAGGTATCCCCCTTTCCCATTTACAACAAGGCACTAAAGTAATACTGCAAAAAATGTGGCAAAGCAATTCACTTTTTGTCCTGAATACAAAGTGTTATGTTTGGGGCAAATCCAATACAACACATTACTGAGTACCACTCTCCATATTTTGAAGCATAGTGGTGGCGGCATCATTATTTTTTATTTTTTTTACATTTTATTCATTTTAGCAGACACTCTTATTCAGAGCGACTTACAGTTAGTGAGTGCATACTGGCCCCCCGTGGAAATCGAACCCACAACCCTGGCGTTGCAAACGCCATGCTCTACCAACTGAGCTACATCCCTGCCGGCCATTCCCTTCCCTACCCTGGACGACGCTGGGCCAATTGTGCACCGCCCCATGGGTCTCCCGGTCGCGGCCGGCTACGACAGAGGCTGGATTCGAACCAGGATCTCTAGTGGCACAGCTAGCACTGCGATGCAGTGCCTTAGACCACTGCGCCACTCGGGAGGACCCATCATGTTATGGGTATGCTTGTAATCGTTAAGGACTGGGGAGTTTTTCACGATAAAAAAGAAATGGAATGGAGCTAGCTAAGCACAGGCAAAATCCTAGAGGAAAACCTGGTTCAGTTTGCTTTCCATCAGACAGGTGGATATTAATTCATCTTTCAGCGGGACAATAAACAAAAGCACAAGGCCAAATCTACACTGGATTTGCTTACCAAAAAAGACAATGAATGTTCCTGAGTGGCTGAGTTACAATTTTGACTTAAATCTGCTTGAAAATCTATGGCAAGACCTGAAAATGGTTGTCTAGCTCTTAGAGACTTACCCAGAAAGACTTACAGCTGTAATCGCTGCCAACGGTGCTTCTACAAAATATTTACTCAGGGGTGTGAATACTTATGTAAATGAGATTTTTGTATTCATTTTCAATACATTTGCTAAAATCTCTAAAAGCATGTTTTCACTTTTTCATTATGGGGTATTGTGTGTAGATGGGTGAAAGATTTTTTTTTATATTTACTCCATTTTTAATTTGGGCTGTAACACAACAAAATGTGGAATAAGTCAAATAACTCAGCCCCTCGGCCTGTGCCGCGAGAGGGCGAAGTTAGCCATTTGAGAGAGTGGTGAATGTGCTGCTAAAAAGGCAAATCTGGGAGGCAAATCAGAGGGATGCAGGCGAACATAACGAACAAACCACTGTTCATGATTCCACTCGTTCGCAAAGGAAGGCGGGATTAGAACGGTCAAATAATGAATATAAGCGTTGATAATAATAATAATATGCCATTTAGCAGACGCTTTTATCCAAAGCGACTTACAGTCATGTGTGCATAAATTTTTACATATGGGTGGTCCCGGGGATCGAACCCACTACCCTGGCGTTACAAGCGCCATGCTCTACCATTGAGCTACAGAGGACCATCAACGCTGGGAGCAATATTTAGATGTTGACCCGAAATTGATTTTATTTATTGTGTACAAAATATTTTATTTTATTATAAAAAATTATTGAGGTCCAGACCTCGGTGTCCTCGTATGTAGTTAAGGCCATGCTCTGCTTTTGTACTTTGCTGAGTTCGAAGTAACTTGGAGGCCATTTTCCTTCCACATGGAAAGTTAAAGGGGCCAAATAAGTGATGCAACTTCTTCAGCCAGTTAACGTTCCTCTGAAAAAAATATGAACTTCACACAGCATGGAATGTTTTATGAGGTGTCCTCTCAGACACTCCAGGATGTAGGGTTCGATCCAAACCTCTCACACACACACACACACACACACACACACACACACACACACACACACACACAAAAATACCCTCAAGTACTTAAGCTGTGAGGAGACAAGCAGCTCTCACTCTGTGATAACAGCTCTACTGTCAGCACAGACTATCTGCAGACCTTGGACTGTCTCACTCTGTAAAATCTAGCCAAATGAAAGCTGCAGGCAGAGACCTGTAAATAAATCCTCTCACCAAATGCCTCTAAAACCACAGAATGAGTTCTACAATGTCAACAGTAAGGTTGATTTTGTATGACCTATCTGACCTCCACTACCCTCTGTCCTCCTCCTCTCCCTCTCCTCTCCCCACTGTCTGGTCTAGATGAAGACATCAGTCAGGAAGGAGTTTCAGGTTTTCTGATTGTGTGTTGCTATACCCCACTAAACCACCTCCCAGGGTGATTCTTTGCCAGCATCTTGGTTTGAGGCCTAAATAAATACTAAAAGTGCTCTCATTTCAGAAGGTGAAGGATATATGATGCTAGTTGGCTCTAAAAGTAGCAGTCCTGGTTTTGTTGCAGATTTAGAAAGTCCTAAAGCCTTTGTGATGTTTTACGATAAGCTAATGAAAGAAAATTTGGTAGATTAATAAATGCGGTGTGACTTTAACTATGTACTGTAAGCTAATGGGACTTGCTTGTTTTTGCCGTTTGACTTAAGACATTTACTGAGCTTTCTTGGAACGTAACTTAATGTATGTAAATGTGTTCAGCTATTGAATAATGTTAACTTTGAGGGAAAAATATAAATTCATTTAATCATCTTAAAGTTCATATTTGCTTATTCAAATTACATCACTTTCACCCTTCAGATAACTCCTGAACAAATTAAAATTGATTTACTTGGACAGTTGGCTGTCATCCAAAATAGCTACTTTAGTTTTAATAGGAAGTCCTTTTTTTAGCTTTTGGCTGTTTGCACTTGTCGTCTTGACATTGCCCCTTGTCTGTGCTTTTTCAGTGCAGGGCACCGAGGTGAACCTAGAATGCTTTTAAAATCTACATAATTGGTGGGCGCACACATGCACGCACTCACCTTTTCCCAACACCTTGCACTGTCCTTAAAGTACAGTAGATTCTCAGGGAGTAGGAATTATGATTTGATGTTGTACAGTGGAACATGAGTGTGGGTGAGGTCTTTCAGTTGTCATCTGCATTAACATGTCAATGTTGTAGACATTCATCCGCATCAGCATTTAAAAAAACTTTACCTTTCCTGATTGACTTGACTACATACCCCGTTGGCTGTGAAGAGCCTAAGAAGCTAGAGCAGGGTTCCCCAACTGGTGGCCCGCGGGCCACATTTGGCACATGGGTGGTTTTATTTGGCCCCCCAAGTTTTCAAAAAATAAATAGATAATAATATGTAAACACTTTCTTTTTTTATTTTGGACATAATAGACTAAAAACACAAGGAAATCAGCTCCAAGTGATTTTAATTTAAGAAATCTGTTACCAAGTATTCCCATTGCATAATAGAGAGAAACATGTGATCCTATACAAATGTAAGCAAGGTTTGAAATGATTATATTTTAGTCAAAAGTTATACACTATTAGGGGTGTAACGATTCGTTTTAACAACGATTCGATTTGTATCACGATTCGTAGTTGTCGATACGATTCAAGGACGATATTGGTTCATTTAGAACGATACGATCCGAAACGATTCAGTGACTTGAAATCGATTCAGTAACCTTTTAGCCAAAAATTCAACCAGTGTGACTGAAATAAATACCTGGATACTGGACAGTGCAGGTGAAGTTTCCTAGATTCCTGTTTCTTGTAAGGACCGCAATGGTGGCTTGATAATTTCTCGCTCATCGGCTTCTCCTCTGTCGTCCGCCATGCTATGTTTTGTTGTCTTTGCGCTGCTGCTGGCGCGGGGCGATGACGTCACGGATAGGCAGACTGAATCGAGTAATGTTTAAAGCCTTTATCATTAAAAGTGCTAAGAAAAAACATCCATATAAAGTCTGACGTGCTTAAATCCAATGGGTTATTTCCTAGTATCGATACAATCGATTTATTACATTTTAAAACGATGTTAGATTGATATATGTTGTCCAAAAGGCCAACTCGCCGAGCACAGATCGATGTAGTTGGATCATAGGAATATAAATCGATACATCGATGTAGTAGATGGATCGTTACACCCCTATACACTATATATACACAAATGAATGTGGACACCCCTTGAAATTAGTGGATTCGGCTATGTATGAAAACGAGCACACAGCCATCTCCATAGACAATCATTGGCAGTAGAGTGGCCTCACTGAAGAGCTCAGTGACTTTCAACGTGGCTCCGTCATAGGATGCCACCTTTTCAACAAGTCAGTTCGTCAAATTTCTGCTCTGCTAGAGCTGCCCCGGTCAACTGTAAGTACTGTTATTGTGAAGTGGAAACATCTAGGAGCAACAATGGCTCAGCCGCAAAGTGGTAGGCCAGACAAGCTCACAGAATGGGAGTGCTGACGCGTGTAGTGCGTAAAAATCGTCTGTCCTCAGTTGCAACACTCACTACCGCGTTCCAAATTGCTTCTGGAAGCAATGTCAGCACAATAACTGTTCGTCGGGAGCTTCATGAAATGGGTTTCCATGGCTGAGCACCGCACACAAGCCTAAGAGCACCATGCACAATGCCAAGCATCAGCTGGAGTGGTATAAAGCTCGACGCCATTCGACTCTGGAGCAGTGGAAACGCGTTCTCTGGAGTGATGAATCACGCTTCACCATCTGGCAGTCCGACGGATGAATCTGGGTTTAGCGGATGCCAGGAGAACGCTACCTGCCTCAATGCGTAGTGCCAACTGTAAAATTTGGTGAAGGAGGAATAATGGTCTTGGGCAATTTTTCATGGTTCGGGCTTGGCCCCTTAGTTCCAGTGAAGGGAAATCTTAACGCTACAGCATACAGTGACATTGTAGACGATTCTGTGTTTCCAACTTTGTGGCAACAGTTTGGGGAAGGCCCTTTTCTGTTTCAGCATGACAATCCCCCATGCACAAAGTGAAGTCCATACAGAAATGGTTTGTCGAGATCGGTGTGGAAAAACTTGACAGGCCTGCACAGAGCCCTGACCTCAACCCCATCGAACACCTTTGGGATGAATTGGAAATTCGACTGCGAGGCCTAATCGCCCAACATCAGTGCCCGACCTTACTAATGCTCTTGTGGCTGAATGGAAGCAGGTCCCCGCAGCAATGTTCCAACATCTAGTGGAAAGCCTTCCCAGAAGAGTGGAGGCTGTTATAGCAGCAAAGGGGGGACCAACTCCATATTAATGGAATTATATGTTCGAGCAGGTGTCCACATACTTTTGGTCATGTAGTGTATCTGTTTGCACTTCTTGTGGTCAATTTGCTATCTACAAATTATTTGTAATTATGTTCTGGCCCCCTGACCATCCCCTGAAGAAAAAATCGGGCCGCGGCTGAATCTAGTTGATGATCCCTGGGATAGAGGACTTTCCCTCTATCATTATCTACTCTATATATTCATGTTTGTTAAATGCCAGCCACTAAAAGGTGTAAATATAATGAAACTCCTATGGGTCAGAGTAACTCACAGTTATTCATTATTGTAAACTTTTTGCTACCCAGGAATGTGTGTATTGAAGCTCAGCACTGAATGCAGGCAGCCAACAGGCTCAGAGCACGGCTGTATCAGTCCAGGACTCAAAGCTCCGGGCATAAAGGACATGATGTGCTCCATCACAGAGCGCTGATTAAAAGTGTGCGTGTCACGGACAGGGCAGCGGCGACATATGGCTGTGGAGCTTTAGCACACAGAAAAGACATCTGCACCGCCAATCCCAGGAATGAAGAAAAAATAACAAAGATTAAAGTGGATCTCTACCCGGGCGAGAGACTAAATCCATGAGCATGGCTAATTTTAGATGGCACAGGGATGTAATGTAACGGAAGGTAGTCGTCACTGTTGCTGCTGCCAGACTTTTTAATTGGCATGGCATTTCAACACAAAGGAAGCTACTTTTGCCTCTTTACTGTATGATTAGTCATTTAATAGGATAGACTCAAATGTAATTGTACCCTCTCCCAAAATAAGTAATATTGCTATAGTTTTTACTCTGGAAGACAATTTGAACATTAGATCATTTATATTTGGGCTGTAACTATACGTGGGCCTCGTTAGCGATGCCAGTGTGTTTTGATTGACACTTAACGTCTCGTAGGGTTATGGTGTAAGAGACCTGACTTGCAAAGTCGACCTTCGCTTTACAAGGCATCACTTTTATTAACCCTAACGCCCAGGCGTTGCACTGTATGGAATGTTTTGACGGGTCCTTTTAAAAGTATGTATGCACAGTTTCTAGTGAAAGTAGGGGGTGGGGTCCTTGCTCCTTGTTTCAATTTACACAAAAATTGTTTTGATTTGGATGAATGCCAGACCACAAATTTGAAAGGTTTAAGAGGGGGAAAAAAGGAGGAGCAGTCATGAAATGTACATTTTATTGCGTGTTTACACATGTAGACTTTGGACAAAGGTGTGTAAATAAACAAAACGATCAGAAGGAGCTGTTTTATAGCATGCAGAGTTCGCCTCAGCTTTTCATGCTTCAGTTGTTTTCTAATAATATTTCCCTTGTTTCAAAGTAAAATCAACCATCCTTATAACTAATAGCATGTTATCTTGGTAATTCAATGTAAGACCTGGGTCAGATTGAAAAGTAAACCGTGAAAATGATATTTAGAAAGTTATTTCAAGTACACAATCCATTAAAAGCTATTTTAATGCCACCTTAATGACAACCTGAAAATATAATATCCTAGCGCACTCCTTTATTTGGAACACCTATTTAGGAAAAGTTCATTTGTACCCCAGTACCATATTGGTTCATTTGAATCCCTAGACATCTGCAATCACAAAGCAGGGACCTGTTTATAGGGTGTCGTCTTATAGCTTTTAAAATATCTCACTCCATTTAGATTTAGCTAGTTTTTTTTGTAACGTGATGATTTGAAGAGCAGATACTGCAAACGGCATCTATATTAAAAACTCTTTAAAACTCTTCTCAGTTGTTATGCGGAAAATAAATACAATTCAAAACATGATGCTATTCAAGGTCAAGATAGCGGTAGAGACGCCACATTTCTCAAGAGGGCGAAAGTCAACTTCTAAGTGACCAAATAAGGTCGGTGATGATGAGGCGGCCCAGGAATAGTTTGACAAACCATATCACCCGAGACAAATTAAAAGTGTCACCGACCTGTACGTGGCTGTTCTCACATTTCCTATGATGTTCTATGATAAGCCAGCGCTGATATGAACGACTGCCAACAAAGGGCTGCCTGCCCGTTGAGCAGGGGGGAGAGGAGGCTTAGGGACGACAGGGTAACAGGACACCCGGCCAGACACTCTCTCCAAGTATTGATTGGAGCAGAGCAGACGTCCAGACGACTCAGTTACTGACACAGGTCGTTCTGCGGCTGGCTGCTGCTATAGCTGTGGCTGTCTATACCTTGAAGGGAGCATTTAAGAAACCTGACACAACACACAAAGCAAAAACACACGTTCACTTCCTATGTACACTGAGTATACCAAACATTAGAAACACCTTCCTAATATTGAGTTGCACTCCCCACCCCCTTTTGCCCACAGAACAGCCTCAATTCGTTGGGCATGGACTCTACAGGGTGCCGAAAGCTTTCATTTACATTTTAGTCATTTAGCAGACGCTCTTATCCAGAGCGACTTACAGTTAGTGAGTGCATACATTTTTCATAGGGATGCTGGCCCATGTTGACTCGAATGCTTCCCACAGTTGTGTCAAGTTGGCTGGAGGTCCTTTGGGTGGTGGACCATTCTTAAATACACACAGAAAACTGTTCAGCGTCAAAAACCTAGCAGCATTGCAGTTCTTGACCCAAACCGCCTGGCACCTACTACCATACCCTGTTCAAAGGCACTTCAATGTTTTGTCTTGCCCATTCACCCTCTGAATGGCACACACACAATCTATTTCACAATTGTCTCAAGGCTTAATCCTTCTTTAACCTGTCTCCTCCCCTTCATCTACACTGATTTGAAGTGACATCAATTAGGGATCATAGCATTCACCTGGTCAGTCTGTCATGGAAAGAGCAGGTTTTCTTGTATGCTCAGTGTATGTACACACCTACAGAGCATTTCATCATGACACAGAAGCAGATTATTATCAAACTCTTTTACACACCCACACAGTTGTACATTGCCACACACATGAAACACACATTCCCTTCGTACACACGTACAGTACACAACAAAACACAAACACTAGATACAGAAACACAGACACACACACTCGGCGTGGTGTCACCGCAGCCACAAGAGCAATAGCCTCCAGTTCCCTCCTGCACACAGACTAATGAGAATCTCAAATACGACAAGCAGAGTGCATTTATCACGCACTCACACTTAATGACACCATCGCCCAGGCTTAACAGCACCCATACACCACTATCTAGCCTGTTAAAGATGGGCCTGTTTGTCTCCTCTCTTTTCCATTACGGCTGCTGGAGGCTGCTGAGGGAAGAACGGCTCATAATAATGGCTGTAAAGGAGCGGATGGAATGGCGTCAAACACATGGAACACGTGTTTGATATATTTGATTCCATTCCACTAATTCCGCTCCAGCCATTACCACAAGCCTGTCTTCCCCAATTAAGGTGCCACCAACCTCCTGTGCTTCCCAGGGCTGCTGAGGGAGAGGAGGAAGAGAAGGAGAAGTGAGTAGTGGGTGGTGGTAAGTCGGGGGGATGCTGGAAGCAACAGACAGCTTTTGTTTTTCTCCCTCTCTCTTTTTCTGTCCATCTTTCATCCTCGCCCTGTGGATTCGTCTAGTCTCTCTCTGATTCTCCTTGTGCCTGCCGCGTTTTGCTTTTTGACTTCAGGACAACAAATGCAGATGAGTGTTTGTGCATCGACGGAGGAACAGTGGGAGACTTGACAGATAAATACTAAATGCGCTGCTTTGATCCACACTGTGACTGTTGTTTTGTTTGAGAGTGGGCAGCGTTCTTTACAACGGATCTCGACCCTAACGAAATGTCTGTCAAGAATGACCAGGGTGGTTTATTGTTTTCTATACATTTACATTTATATTTACATCATTTAGCAGACGCTCTTATCCAAAGCGACTTACAAATTGGTGCATTCACCTTATAGCCAGTGGGATAACCACTTTACAATATGTTTTTTTTCTTTCTCTCGGGGTGGGGTAAGGGGGGGTAGAAGGATTACTTTATCCTATCCCAGGTATTCCTTAAAGAGGTGGGGTTTCAAGTGTCTCCGGAAGGTGGTGAGTGACTCCGCTGTCCTGGCGTCGTGAGGGAGCTTGTTCCACCATTGGGGTGCCAGAGCAGCGAACAGTTTTGACTGGGCTGAGCGGGAACTGTGCTTCCACAGAAGTAGGGGGGCCAGCAGGCCAGAGGTGGATGAACGCAATGCCCTCGTTTGGGTGTAGGGACTGATCAGAGCCTGAAGGTACGGAGGTGCCGTTCCCCTCACAGCTCCGTAGGCAAGCACCATGGTCTTGTAGCAGATGCAAGCTTCAACTGGAAGCCAGTGGAGTGTGCGGAGGAGCGGGGTGACGTGAGAGAACTTGGGAAGGTTGAACACCAGACGGGCTGCGGCATTCTGGATGAGTTGTAGGGGTTTAATGGCACAGGCAGGGAGCCCAGCCAACAGCGAGTTGCAGTAATCCAGACGGGAGCTGACAAGTGCCTGGATTAGGACCTGTGCCGCTTCCTGTGTAAGGCAGGGTCGTACTCTCCGAATGTTGTAGAGCATGAACCTACAGGATCGGGTCACCGCCTTGTTGTTAGCGGAGAACGACAGGGTGTTGTCCAGGGTCACGCCAAGGCTCTTCGCACTCTGGGAGGAGGACACAACGGAGTTGTCAACCGTGATTGGCGAGATCATGGAACAGGCAGTCCTTCCCCGGGAGGAAGAGCAGCTCTGTCTTGTCGAGGTTCAGCTTGAGGTGGTGATCCGTCATCCACACTGATATGTCTGCCAGACATGCAGAGATGCGATTCGCCACCTGGTTATCAGAAGGGGGAAAGGGGAAGATTTAGTTGTGTGTCGTCTGCATAACAATGATAGGAGATGCCATGTGAGGATATGACAGAGCCAAGTGACTTGGTGTATAGCGAGAATAGGAGAGGGCCTAGAACTGAGCCCTGGGGGACACCAGTGGTGAGAGCACGTGGTGCGGAGACAGATTCTCGCCATGCCACTTGGTAGGAGCGACCGGTCAGGTAGGACGCATTCCAAGAGTGAGCCGCGCCGGAGATGCCCTACTCGGAGAGGGTGGAGAGGAGGATCTGATGGTTCACAGTATCAAAGGCAGCAGACTGGTCTAGAAGGACAAGAGCAGAGGAGAGAGAGTTAGCTTTAGCAGTGCGGAGAGCCTCCGTGACACAGAGAAGAGCAGTCTCAGTTGAATGGATCAAGAAGGTCATTCTGAGAGAGATAGCAAGAGAGTTGGCTAAAGACGGCACGCTCAAGAGTTTTGGAGAGAAAAGAAAGAAGGGATACTGGTCTGTAGTTGTTGACATCGGAGGGATCGAGTGTTGGTTTTTTGAGAAGGGGTGCAACTCTCGCTCTCTTGAAGACGGAAGGGACATAGCCAGCGGTCAAGGATGAGTTGATGAGTGAGGTGAGGTAAGGGAGAAGGTCACCAGAGATGGTCTGGAGAAGAGAGGAGGGGATAGGATCAAGCGGGCAGGTTGTTGGGCGGCCGGCCGTCACAAGTCGCAAGATTTCATCTGGAGAGAGAGGGGAGAAAGATGTCAAAGCATAGGGTAGGGCAGTGTGAGCAGGACCAGCAGTGTCATTTGACTTAACAAACGAGGATCGGATGTCGTCAATCTTCTTTTCAAAATGGTTGACGAAGTCATCCACAGAGAGGGAGGAGGGGGAGGAGGATTCAGCAGGGAGGAGAAGGTGGCAAAGAGCTTCCTAGGGTTAGAGGCAGATGCTTGGAATTTAGAGTGGTAGAAAGTGGCTTTAACAGCAGAAACAGATGAAGAAAATGTAGAGAGGAGGGAGTGAAAAGATGCCAGGTCCGCAGGGAGTCTAGTTTTCCTCCATTTCCGCTCGGCTGCCCGGAGCCCTGTTCTGTGAGCTCGCAATGAGTCGTCAAGCCACGGAGCAGGAGGGGAGGACCGAGCCGGCCGGGAGGATAGGGGACATAGAGAGTCAAAGGATGCAGAAAGGGAGGAGAGGAGGGTTGAGGAGGCAGAATCAGGAGATTGGAGGGAGAAGGATTGAGCAGAGGGAAGAGATGATAGGATGGAAGAGGAGAGAGTAGCGGGAGAGAGAGAGCGAAGGTTGCGACGGCGCATTACCATCTGAGTAGGGGCAGAGTGAGTAGTGTTGGAGGAGAGCGAGAGAGAAAAGGATACAAAGTAGTGGTCGGAGACATGGAGGGGAGTTGCAGTGAGATTAGTAGAAGAACAGCATCTAGTAAAGATGAGGTCAAGCGTATTGCCTGCCTTGTGAGTAGGGGGGGACGGTGAGAGGGTGAGGTCAAAAGAGGAGAGGAGTGGAAAGAAGGAGGCAGAGAGAAATGAGTCAAAGGTAGACATAGGGAGGTTGAAGTCACCCAGAATTGTGAGGGGTGATCCCTCAGGAAAGGAACTTATCAAGGCGTCAAGCTCATTGATGAACTCTCCAAGGGAACCTGGAGGGCGATAAATGACAAGGATGTTAAGCTTGAATGGGCTAGTGACTGTGACAGCATGGAATTCAAATGAGGAGATAGACAGATGGGTCAGGGGAAAAAGAGAGAATGTCCACTTGGGAGAGATGAGGATTCCTGTGCCACCACCCCGCTGACCAGATGCTCTCGGGTATGCGAGAACACATGGTCAGACGAGGAGAGAGCAGTAGGAGTAGCAGTGTTTTCAGTGGTAATCCATGTTTCCGTCAGCGCCAAGAAGTCGAGGGACTGGAGGGTAGCATAGACTGAGATGAACTCTGCCTTGTTGGCCGCAGAACGGCAGTTCCAGAGGCTGCCGGAGACCTGGAACTCCACGTGGGTCGTGCGTGCAGGGACCACCAGGTTAGAGGCAGCAGCCATGCGGTGTGAGGCGTTTGTATAGCCTGTGCGGAGAGGAGAGAACAGGGATAGACAGATGCATAGTTGACAGGCTACAGAAAATGGCTACAATAATGCAAAGGAGATCGGAATGAAATGAACTAAACATCTGGGAAAGCGAGAAAGCGGGGCCTCCCTCACTTACGTTTCACTGAAACACCCAAATATAACTCTCCAACTTCCACCTCGGAAACTATAATTGTTGTAAACTACAGCGGTTCAATGTTTTCTAGGAATAGACTAACTTAGTTTATTCAGCTAGTTTTCAGTATTCTTTCGTGAAAACCGTCCAGGGCACCTAGTCATGACGCCACAGCCAACTAGCATGCCGGGCTCCAACAACACAGTTTAGCACCAATACTCGGCCACAACAAACCACCAGTGTGTCAACACGCCAAGCAGATCATTCGTGTCCATGTCTAACGTTGTGGGTTAGTCCCGACAGCTTGAGCGAGTCCGTCGTCAACTTATTCAGCCAGTTAGTTGAATACATTTGAAACAAAGGGTTTCTGCAGTGTACAGTATTTAGCTAGCTTGATAACTAATTGATCGTGCTTTGTGAACTACAGTCAGTGTCTCAACAGAATGGTAGAATGGCTGGATACACTAGCTGTATTATACTGTATGTCCATCATAGAAATCAATCTAGGAGGAGAACATTTGGTAACACTTTACTTGACACACAGTGTCAACACGTTATGACATGGTCATAACTATGTCATAACAGCTGACATAACTTGTCATAACCTGTCATAATATGGTCATAACACTGTCATGACCCATATATTTACACCTGTTGTGACATATTGCATTATTTTATGGCAGGTTATGACATCTACATAAGTGTCAAAACACACATTTATTAAAATGTGTTTTTTCCCTGCCAAGAAGTGTCCTTTCATTTGAAAGTTTGTTTCTTAAATCCTTTGTTGTTGTAATGAATTCTTTACAGTCATTTTTTCCATCATATTTTAATTAACTTGTAGAAAATACACTTTATGACACTGTCAAGAAGCATTATGACCATCATAATCCTATAAGCCAGAAAGGCCTATCACGTGCATGCCCTTATGTCAGTCATCAGTCAAAAAGAGGGTGTCTTGTCCTGCTCCTGAAACCTACTCCTGCATTCATCCCAGTCATCAGCAACAGCGTATTGGGCTAGGTGCATGTCTGACATCAATGTGTGCGCAATTACAATGATAATTTAATATGGTCAATTTCTGAAAATTGTATATGACATTAACATACTGTTGACAAGTAGGCTATGGTGTAATGGAATGTTTTGCCTTGTTATGTAGGTGTCATAGCCAGCCATAAAATAACGCAATATATGTCACCAGTCCAAATATGTGTCATGACAGTGTAATGTCCATATTATGACAGGTTATGTCAGCTATTATGACATGGTTATGGCCGTGTCATAACGTGTTATGACGCTGGGTGTCAAGTAAAGAATTATTATAAAAAATTATTTGAACTCTAATTAGTTGGACTTCTAAGCAGCTCCGGAGCCCCTTAACGACTTTTGGGATTTAGCCGAAAGATAAGAGCTTATCCTCCCTAAGGGCTGCAGGATCTACAGTATCTGCACTGTGATCAGAGACTCACTTTAACAGCTCAGACACACACACACACACACACACAGACACACATTCACACACACACACTCCAACCGTCAGTCTCCATACACATACTTAACCTTGGTCAACAATCTGTAGACTAGAGAGAGCATTGTTGGCACCAACTAGTAGGGCCGGGACGATACCAGTATCGCAATATTTTTTACATGGCAAAAATGAAAACACCAAGCAGACCAAACTCTTTGGTCCTTTAAAAACCTGCTGTATGTAAAACGTGTGCTATAGCTTGGGAAATAAATAAATGTGACTCTAGATGACAACATAATGATGTTTGTTTTCAACATTAGGGCTGTTTTCCTAAAGAAGTTAAATCCGCTTCATGTTTTGTTTCCTTGCCACGATACTAACGAGTATCGCGATACTGGTATCGTCCCGGCCCTAGCAACTAGTGTTGGCAACATGGCCCCATTCACTTACAGAGCACAGCGACCAGTGCCCTGTGACGCGTCAAGGTCAGGAGGATCACATTGGTCACTCTGACACCTAATGGAGGAGGAATGGGGTCAGAGGGCTCAGTGTGTTTTCATGGAGAAGCCAGTCCTGCTCCTCAATGACTCCTTTGTCTTCCAGTGCACCTCTAGCTCTGGTCTGGTGCACCTCTAGCTCTGGTCTGGTGCACCTCTAGCTCTGGTCTGCTCATAGAGAAATGAGATCCATTGTTTTGTGTAATACATAAAATATAAAATATGTCCTGAAATAAATATTATAGATTTTGTTCAGCAAGTAGTGTTATTCTAGTGTGCTTGTTTTGTTAGCCGTTGTTGTTTTGACACCTTAATGTCTCAATATTGTGTGGAGCTGTCAGTAGATCTGCTGGACTGAGAATGAGTGGGAGGATTGATTTCCTGGCTGATTCCAGATCAGTGCACTGCGAGGTCACAGACATCATCCTCATTTACAGCAACTGGTTCTTTCTCAGCACAACACGGCTAGACTACATGTCCCCAGGACATAGTCTAGTCAGACAGGCCTGCGCTACCAACCCCAGCAATTTGATAGTACTTCAGACTGACACAATGTAGCCTTCAGCACACCGAGAAGAGCCTCACTTCACATTCTGTGTACGAGCAGCCCATGGTCATGGACTTTCTTGAGCTGAGAAAGAAGTGCCACAGCAATAACATGAGATAAATGGAGCAAAAAGCCCCCGGGGACTCAGATGCCTCTCGATGATGTCATCAGTTGTGAGACGGCGCTAATGATGTCAGGTTCATCCACTAGGCCATAACCCGAACGTAGGGATGCCCTGATAAACCAGTGCTCTCTCTTGCTCTCTTTCTCTCCTGACTCTCCCTCAGGCAGTGTGTGATTGTGCTGTTAAGAGCGGCAGCCTGGTGGGTCTGAATGGGAAGGTGTTTGATTATGGGATGTATGTTGGGAATGGGGACTGTTTGTAGCCAAGACAATGATAAAGCGTTTAATCTCCACAGGAACAGTGAAGCACGAGGGCATGATAATACCATTACTGCGAGGAGCGTTCTCCAGAACCCCTCCACTGCTCCTCACCTGATTTATATGTCCCTTCATCAGCATCGACTTCTCAGATTGGAAAATCATTCATTTATTAAAGAGGTCGGCCATTTTGTGCACCGGCTGCTAAAGATGCTGGGAACATACTGCTGTCACCAACCCGTCTTGCGTGCCCGCTACCTTTTTTTAAATTATATTTTTGGGTAATGTGACAAGGATGGATCTAGTGGGTGACGGCAGCGTGATTGCAGACGCTAAACAGGGATAAAAGGCAATGGAAAGATCCTCTCCGACATTTATCTTCCTTTGATAAATTCACAACTATTCTGTCTCTAATGTGACGCCTGAGTCCTTGACTAGGTGCTTTCTACATGTTTTCACACATATTATTGTGTGCTTGTCCTGCGTCATAAGGGCTCTATCTATGGCTCTGACGAACATGATACAGGTCCTTCAAACATAATGAAAGAAAGATATTCAATGGGCACGATGTGGATGAGATGAGTAACTTGAGGGGTTTGACTTATCTTCCTTCACTATCTCTAAAGTTCACTTGCAAATGAAACCTAACTCCGGAACACCGTGACACTCCAAATGCACTTTTTTATCAAGGGGGAACAAAAGTTCTGCAACATCGATAATTAATGTGTCTTCCAACTTTCAGAATTGGAACGCGGAGATTTGAAGTGCAAACAGTGCACCCATCTAATTGGTGCCTAGGGAGGTTCCATTTGCTGGAGAGCATGGCGAGAGATGGAGATCAAAGAGCTTTTTGTTAATAGAGATGTCGCACTCTCTCATTGTTCCCCACCTTAAATACAGAGATGGATACAAAGGTGTCATGAGACCATCATCTCAGCAGTCCTCAGCTCAAGCACCCTTCAGGGCGGTAAAGACAGGTTGCTCTCCACATGTTTTAAAACATTTTATTTACTTAATTGTCCCTGTTTCTATGGGGCTCAGTCTCAATACCTCTCCTTGTAAGGCCATGTTACAGAAATAATAATATCAAAGAACACGCAGTCTCCTTCATGAATTGCTTCATGTTAGATCATTGGTTATTAAACCTACTTAACAGTCCAAGGTGGGCCATAACAGTAAACTTTATTATATTTCTCATCGCTCTGCAGTGTGCATAATTACTGTTGTCCTTCAGAATCAGCCTGGCTCTGATGCGCTGATAGACGGGCTTTATTTTGGGCGCTCGCTTTCTGCATTGGCAGCAGAACGAGGACTGGCCAAGCCAGAGAAGCACCGCAGTGCCTAATCAGAGCAGTGTAATGAGGGGAATCAGCACCACACACACACACACACACCCTCTCTCTCCCTCTCTCACTCTCACTCTCAACGAGCCCAAATCTAATCACAGGGAGTCAGACCAGCCGCTTAGCTCGGTCCCCCCGCCCATTAGCTTACATCACCACCCAAGGGGCCCTGACACCAGCAGGAACACACATCTCCACCCCGCTGCTGCACTGTACTGTACCTCCTAGGTTGAACTCAGTGGGTCTTAAGTGATAGGAGGGTCCAGGGCTAGCCCCCCCTCCCCCCCGGTGGTAATAAAGAGCCACTGGAGAATGCTGAGCGAACAGCAGCCTGATGAGCACTGACAGCGCTGCTTATTCACCTCATCCTCTTCTCCTTCGTTCCATCTCTCCCTCGCACTGTCTATCGGTGCAGCGCGTTTCATCTTTCCCAGCAGGAGTGTGGTGAATATCGTCTTCATCTGGCTGCTCGCTCCTCTCTCCTCTCCCCTCCGGGCGGTCGGCAGTTCTGGTGAAATAATGATAGGCTATGCTGGTACTATAGTCTGCAAAGCGTAGGGGGAGGGAGCACTATCTCTGTTCCTATTGTTTAGCAGTCAGAGGAGAGAACACTGCACGACAGCAGCGTTGAGTTAGCCATATTTCTATATTGTGCATAAAAGCGAGGCTTTGAGTACCACTGATTTTGACGTAGAAGATATGTTTACTGTGAATACTGTAGTTCCGTTTTTGACAGTTTTGCTATTGTTTAAACTTTAATCTAGCTCTATGAATGCTGAATCATTTTTTGTTCTACCACCCACTTCAACACTGAAATATTGAAGCTGTTGACATACTGCATGTTATGATACCATTGTATGTCATACTGGTGAGCCTGTTATTTTTAAGTATGTACTGTGGGAGTTAGAAGGTTTCTTTGTGAAATCCAACTCTCATCATTTTAACCTTCTCAAAAGCTGCCACTCCTGCATGCAATGCACCTCTCCTCACCTTTTGACTTGTGCCAAACAACTGCACTCTCCAGGTTTGAGAAAGTGCACTACTGCAATTGATAAAGAGCTTCACTGCCCTTCCCAATCTGACTCATCCGCAATCCCTCCACAATCCTTTCTCCACGGTGCTAGATAACCAAACACTTTCCCGCCCACCTTTAAAACATCTCTGAGGGGAATGTTCCTAAGACTGGCCGATTCACTCTATGCACGGGATGGCTCCTGCTGTGTGCTGTTGGGTCTGGAGGCAGCCGGTTTGAAGTACTGAAATAAATATGTAAAAATAGAAACAAACACACCACACACACACAATGACGCCTCAACAAAAAAACATAAACACAGACTCCTGTTCCCCCGCCTGGGTCTGCAGCAGCAGACTTCGGGTATCCAATTATGATGCCCTTGAGGGAATGACAGTGCTTGAGTTTCTGTCAATAGAGGTTCAGGTAGTGTTTCTCAACAACACTTTGAATTATTGATGATGGGGCGATTGAGAGGAGGAGGTAGATACCATTCAGTTTTAGTTATGAGGTGGAGGCAAAGGGAGGAGGGTTGAAGAGGGAGCTTGAACAACATCTGTATATTCCTGTCAGTATGTCTGAGGTGACCCGGGGTTACACTCATCCGAAGATGTCACACTAGAAACAGAAGAAGAAACTTGAGATAGATAGATACGATGGATAGAGAGAGGGATAGACAGAGAGAGGGATTTGCCAGTGAATTACAGGGCTTGTCTGAAGATGAAAATATATAATGAAGGTGAGGCAGACAAATGAAGAGGATAACATTAGTGTGTGTCTGATCCCTCTCTCACTGATAGCCTTTGGGGCTTTTTTCATCTCAAGTAGACACAAAGACGATGGATAACGCTCTCTGCGGTTCTCCCGATCGATTGGAGGACCGTCTCAGTGTCTGTGTCTCGCATAGATCCCTCTCTGAAGTCTGGCCAGCTCGCCCACTGTGGCGGGGATGCCTTACAGGTTTAGGCCCAGACTGGAGGCAGAGGCACTTTTCTCAGAGATTGATACCAGTAAAGAGAAAGCAATGGGTGCCAGTTATTTTTTGTTTAAGTTGTCAACATCTCTCGGTCCTTGAACACTGGTGCGATATTTCAAACCGCTGTTTAGATGCTCCCTTTCAGTCTCATTTTTAGAGAGCCCTCAGCCCAGGGTTCCTGAACCTGATTTTGCACTGACTTTGAACAGTATCACAACTTCTTACAGTACAACATTAGTTGACTCTCACTGTCAACTTGATTCAGCCCAACATCATTCCTAGAGAGAGGAGCTGGTGGGGATGAGTTGGGGGCTTGATGGGCTGCCCATGGCTGACAAACAGGCTTTAATCTGTGGGGACCCTTCCATGTGGAAGGGGTAGAGCACTCTTACGTAGGGTGACAATAGATGGCCCATCTCACAGGACGACCCGTCACTTTGTCTGAACCCTATGGGCGAGGAGGGCATCACAGCATCCCTTTGGGACAAGTTGAGTGGCAGTGATGGCAGGGAGGGTCCTGACCTCCGCTGACAGACACATCTCACCCTGGATGACATGGTGCCCCCATCTCCCCTCCCCTCCCCCAAACTATTTTCTCCTGCCCATGCAACTGTTCAGATAAAGACTATGGAGAGATTCCACGACACTGCCACCATCAGTTTGAAATGCAAATCCCAGAACTAAGGGACTATGGGGGGCAAAAGGAAAGCAGCCAGCCGTCGCTCCCTCTTGACCCGGCATACTAATAGAGTTTTCAGAATGTTGTCACTGAGGCCCCCCTTGAGCCGCTCTCATGTTGCTACGGTAGGGCCTCTGAAATTCCCCATCAACTTCAACTGACATGTTGTTATTCAACAGCAAGTTTAAGTTTCTGGCCCTCATCTAGATCAAGTGTTGACTTCATTCACAGAACTTGGCCTGTCAAAGCCTGCCAATATTGCAACTCTGACTCTGACATTGAACGTTGTTGCACTCCTGCCCCAACTGAAAGTAGAATTTAGAAGTAACTGATAAAGAAGTGTTTAAAACTACTGTGAAAGTAGTTACACCAGCAGAGGCTATAAACGGCCTGAAGCCTGCTGGCCTTGCTGGATGTGGTTGAACTTGTAGAGGTGCTTTCAAAGACTCCGGGCTTAAACTAAGGTAATTTATGAGCAACAGTAGGATGAACTCCTAGCACCACCAGCATGTAGTAGTCGTCTGAAAATCACCCATAGAAATCTCCTCCGTATCCTGCGGGTGCTGTTCCCCAATTATTGCCCAATGCTCCTTGTTTCCAATTCCAATTTGCCTCGGCGGCGTCTGTGTGGTTAGCCATTGGAAATCTAATTAGCGAAGTTCCTCTGTCTGAGGGGGTCGTGTAGAGAGTTGAAAAGGCCCCCGGGCAGAAGAGGGGCTTGTTGAGAAGTAGCATCTAACACAAAGTCTACTGAAGGCTAGGAGTTGAGAATTCAGAGTGATAAGAGGAGCATCATACTTCCTGAAAACCTTATGTGAATCATCAGCTGCATACAGTGCTGCCACACTGTGAGGACTCTGTGGGGGAGTGGATGACTCGAGGTAAGAGGAGAGTTGTGTGTGACTAGAAAACGGTCTCTGTGCAGCAGCTAATCGTCAGCCTTGTGAGGGGGCATCATGGGACAGTGTTCAGATATCGACAGTCAAATGAACTCTCAGAGAGTAGGGTAAGGACGATGTTGCCCAGGCTTAACAATGGGATCTTTTGTAGCTCCAGGTCACTCACAAGATGCATGTCTCGGGTTAGTTTTCTTCCAATTAAGTTGTTTTTGCACAGCAGAAAATGTATAAGGTGTTGGTCAAACTTGTTTGTCAGAAAAGAAAACTGAGTGCCAATTCCTGAGGTAACCTCAGTCTTGAATAAACAATGTGCTTCCTCAGCTATGATTTGTGAAGTTATAATTTCATTAATCAGTCTATTGAGTAAATATAATATGAGAAATTATAACTGCATCGGTCTTCTATCCAACTTGTAGATTTTCACACAGAACTGTTATTGATCAATGAATGTGCTGTACAGTGTACTCCATGCACATGGACGACTTTCTGGCTCTTTATCAGGCAGAACAATGGTCATTTCACAGTAATAATCATTGGATCAATGACCAAAGAAAAGTCACAATAGCTAGGGGATAAATGCTTAGAGAGCTAAACAGGCATCGCAGTGCTCCCCTTCCCAAATGAGGTAGACACACATCCACAAAGGCCTACACACTCCGACCACACACACATTCTGTGGCAAATCATCTGGCCCCCTGTCCCTGCTCATCGCCATGGTGATGTGATAGTCCCCAGTCCCCAGCAGAGCCCCGGGTGGGTAATGGTCCGTGGAGAGCAGGGGGTAATGTGCCTAATCGTGTCTGAAATGACAGAGGGGGCCAGGGACATGCACCCTCATTATGTAGGCCCATGTATACTGGGGGTGGGCTCATTCAATTCCTATTTCTCTGGGGCCCTGTGGCGTCCCAAGGCGCAGATGTGAGAGGTGGTCGCTAGCTATTCCCCTGTTATCCAAAACAATGAAGGGATTAGCCTCCACCCCAGTGAAACGGCAGCGGTGTTCAGTTTGTGAGGTCACAGCATATCAGAGGGATAGGTCTGCATTAGGATAATGCGCCTCTTTTTAGTTTGTACGACAGGTGTTGGCAGAAAATAAACGTCCCCGTAGCAGACAGGTGCATAAAGCGGTTGATTTGAGGATACAATTGGCATTTAAGATTTAAGTGCATATTTTTATGGAACAGTGGTCCCATAGCCAAACTGAAGCTGGGTCATAAAGATTTACTTGTGAAGGTTTATGTATGAATTAAAATGGATCCTTTTTAAAGATGACACCCACCCCTCACAAAGGCTCCCATTTCCTCATCATTATGTGTCCTTTTCGCACAATGCTGTGAAAAGCCCTCAAACCGCCAGACTGAGGACATCTCATCAAACCACAGAACCAGCACTGTGGACTAATCCAAATGAATGTCAGATAATCAATGTGCAGCCCCAGCGGCCCTCAATTCCTTACCCTACAAAGAGATCCAACTGCCAGTATCTCCCAGATGGCTTGACAAGTCCAGTTCATTAAAAACAAAATGATCCCACACCTCCCATCCAAAATAGAACACAGAGAGAGAGTGTGGGTCGGGATAAGCAGTGGCTTATTTCCCATCGACAGCTGTCAGCTCATCAGCCTGCCTCTCCATTCGCTCTGTAAAAGGCGATTGATTAGAGAAGAAAATGAAGAGCCACATATTCCTAATGGGTGCTGCATCGTTTATGGGGAGGGTGCGGTGTGTTTGTGACATAGCAAGTTTTGGCGGGCGGCATTCAATGTGGCGGTAGCAGCTGGACCCTGGTATCAGGTTTTAGATCATGCCCCTGTCACTATGGAAATATCCCATTGAGAAGAAGCTGAAGAATTTACGGGTTGAGGCGATAAACAACATGAACACATTAGATGCACTACATGCAGGGCAATTTGAAGGCAGGCCCTAAAGATATTTGTAAAACCACATCTTAAAAGACTGTTAAATTAAGCCATTGCATTGGCTTTATGGGGATTGAGCATAGTGAGGTTCTGAGCGTCTGTTCCTTTTTGCAACTTCCAAAGAAGTTCACTTTGTCACTGTGGACTGTCTATAAATGTATTTTAAAGAGGCAGAAGTCAGCCCCTACTCTAGCAGTGATGCTTACCATCTCATCTGTCACTCACTCAGCATGAAAGACTGGACGTGCCTCCACATACAGTACCCTGGAAGTCTACATGATAGGGTTCTTTCTACCATGTCACTGTCATCAAGCCCTGGATAAAGGCTCCTTGCCAAATCCCCACCACCAGCACACGTCTCGAAGGGAACCCCAGGACAACAGTGTATGCAGCAGATCAAAGGGATTTATGCTGGTTTACATTACATTACTGTAGCTAGGACTGAATTGGATTACGTTGGGCACTTCGTCGCATTTTCCACTTCCACAAGCTCCACATCCATCCCCAGCTGTGAGGCTCGTCAACATGTGGAGAACTTCACAAACAGAAACAGCAACTGTTCAGGGTGCTGCTGATAAACACGCCAAGAAGCTCATCCACTCAGTGCCTTTGTGTGGAAATCTGTGGAAGGTCCAGAGGCCTCAGAGGGTCTGTAGGGTCAGTTCATCTGGTGGTCGGTCTTGCATAAGCTCCTGCAGGCACTGTGCTTGTCTTGTTGTGAGTCATCTTTGCATTTTCCTGGCTTTATAGCCATTGGATAAATACTCTGCACTTGTCGATATTTGATCTCTGCCCCGTCTCCATAACCTTTGATTTGATTTTCACACTCTACATGTTTATGATCGTCGGCCTAGTCTATGCATATTCATGAGAGCAGAGAGCCAGTTATGCAAATAATGTCATAGTTTTATTGAGTTTATTTAGCATATTTTTAACTGCAACTTTACCTAGTGTTTTTTTATTTATTTCAAGATCCCTCAAGCATTTACATAAGCAGCATAAATGTGAGCCTACTCTTTTAACTTGAAGGCATTGCTCAACCATCAGAGCATGTACAAAGATCTTAGATCTTCAATGATAGATTCAGGTTAGATCGGGTGACAGTGGTGTTTGGGGGACCTGCTGTTTGTCCTGCTCAGGCAGGAAGCCACCGCATCATATCCTGTTTGCTCAAGCTGTCTGCCTCATCTGAGAAGCCGAAAAGCCTGTGAGTTAATCCATCGGGAGTAATGTCCTCATATATCGCCCAGGCAGGACACGCAGGAGGCAGTAATTCATGAAGTAAACAGGAGCAGACACCGCCTCCCCTCGATTTATGACACCGTGATCATCGCTTGATCTCATCGCTAAATGCAACCGTCTCCTCTGAATCAGAATGAGGCAGCCCGTTATCAATATTGATGGCGGTTCATATCTCTGTTGACTTTGTTTTCAGCTCCCCATTTAACAGCAGTGTGGCAGGATCTCATTGGTACAGTACATCAATCTGGGCTGTGCTGAGTTGAAACCCTTAGAGGACACGCTGCCCTTATTAAGTTGGTGCCAAAACACCGGTCACGGCATTCTGGAGATTTAGTTTAACAAATCCCTGCGCCATCCGCATCCATCTGTCCCGGTCTCTCATCTCAGAAATCAAGCAGATGTGGAAATTAGCATTTTGAGACAATTCAGGTCTGACGCATAGCTTACCTGAGTGATTTAATAATGCAGAGAGCAAACTTTGCTCGAACTTGAATAGTCTGACCTTACAGGAGCCGCTCGTTTTTCCCATCTAGTCAAACAATTCATAGTTTGTTTTGTATATTAGGTGAAAGTGGGTACCTGTTGCCTCCCCTTGGGCATGGTGTCTTGGTGCAGACAGAGGGAGTCGCGTTCCCCTGTGTGGGCGGTGGTTAATTGTGTGAAGTCACCTGTGAAAGACTGAAGGCTGGGAGTAAATGAGCCAGGTGTCCCAGTCAGGGCCCTTGTGGCCTCACCTCTCTCTCTCTCTCTCTCTGTGTCTCTCTGTCTCTCTGTCTCTCTCTCTCTCTCTCTGTGTGTGTGTTCACAGACTGCCATCACAGTTCAGCTAACACTCAATCACAATGCCGCACCGGCAGTAAGCATCGCATGCTAATGAGAGCTTAGCATCCAAATTCAGAAAGTTCCAACAGCTACTGTAGAACTTGATAGCAGAATTATAGGGAGCATTAAGCCGATGCTGCTGTTGTTGTCATTCACATTAGCGTATGACTGTTTTAAGTCGCTCTGGATAAGAGCAACTTCTAAATGACGAAAATGTAGATAGAGGTACAGCTAACTTTTGTTGTAGCCATGTTAAACTGTGTCTCACTCTCTCGCCTCTTCTAGGTGGTGATGTGCCCGCTGTTGGCCATGCTGTTCTGGTGAGGTGTGGTGAACCCCTGCCAACATGAGGCTGGTGCCCGGGTCGCCTCGGCCCCTCCCCCTTCTGGCGGTGGGCCTGGCTCTAGCCCTCACAGCTCTCTTACCTCACCTGGCCATGGGAGCCACACCCTTCCCCCAGGACCTGGAGCCAATCAGCATTGTGGGAAGAGAACGTGAGTGCAAGCCCGTCATGATGCAATGTTGGTCCTTAGTTCAGGGGGGCTTGAAGTTCTGATATACCGTTAAAGGGCAGCATCTTGTCAGTTGTATGTACACATATTTTGTCAGTCTTCTTACAGATCTATGTCAATAATAGGATGACTTCTTCTAATACATAATTACCACTATCGAAATAAAATAGCTATACACTTGACTTCAGCTATATGACATAATACAGCATCTGATTGGGTACCTGTTGCCTCCCCTTGGGCATCCCATCAGTGGCACCTAATCAATAGGAGGTGTGGTGAGGAGGTCCTGGCGGTTACAGTCGCCAGCCCCATTAATTTATTTAAGAGGTGACTGAGACCGAGGCCTGGCGCTTTAATTGATCTATCTGGAGGAGTGTAACATGGCCATTAGCATAAATAGCCATGCTAATAGTTCTATATGTGGAGCCCATCTCAGGTGTAATGAGGGCCATTTGTCAGCAGGTCTGTAGGTGACAGGGCGTCAGAACCCCTCACAACTCCCCAGGATGTCCATTATGTATGGTAATACATCCAGTGCCCAGCTCCATCGCCGGAATCATCTCCCTCGCCGAGGCTAATTGGAGGAACTGTGTTAGAGGTTTCCGTGGCAATGCGGCGCCCAAAACTTTAAAGGAAGTGAAAGTGCTGAGGAGTAATAAAAGGGCTGAGTGGTCGCTAGGGGGAACTTATCCCTCTCCCTTTCTGCCCCACAGCGAATCACTGCTCTGCTTGACTCAGTCCAATCGCCCCTGAGTTAAAATCTTTAAACAGTCGAGTCGGATTTGCTTGGTTGGGGGAAAGATGTTTCCTCCGAGGAGATTGTAATTTCAGATAGTGCCCCATTTTAGAGGTCTTCTAATTCAGCTACACCTGCCAAGTTGGACGGGAGGGCCTAAGCCAGGGGTGTCAAACTCATTTGTGTTATATTTCCTATCCGTAAAAATATGCAAAAATTAGTCTATCCATAGTTTTTTAAATTTTCGATGCTCCATGACTGTCTAGTGATTATTACCGAGCTGGACAGACAAGAAAGTGTATGGATGTAGGTCTATTGACTGCAGTGATTATTAGAGAGCTGGACAGTCAAGAAACTGTATGAATATAGGTCCATTATCATTTGTATACAGTTTGGATTTGTTTTTAGTAATTTCAAAGTATATTGAGTTTGTTTCACCCCCAACCCCCCTTCCCCCCAATTCAAACCAACCACGGGCCGGATTGGACCCCCTCCGACCCACGGGCCATATGTTTGATACCCCTGGCCTGAGCAGTTAATGCAGCACTATGGGAGAGATGATGGTCTAGAGGCCAGCCTCGACGGGTTGATTTTGTTGCAGTGTTTTTGTTTTGTCTAGATCTTGTGATAAACTTAGGGTCTAGAGATGCTTCCCGCTCCCCCATCTAAAGTTATACAATTAAGTGTATTATCTCTAGCAGCACAGCATGGAGTCATGGGATAGCGTACAATAACAACCAGCTGACAGTTAGAACAAATTGCAATCTGGGCATCTGCAGCAAATGTGGGGCAAAGGAAAAAACTTCTTTTTTAAGAAACTGAGAAAGCATACTGCAATCAGAGGGTTATATCAAGTCAACCACCTACAGTGGGGAAAAAAAGTATTTAGTCAGCCACCAATTGTGCAAGTTCTCCCACTTAAAAAGATGAGAGAGGCCTTTAATTTTCATCATAGGTACACGTCAACTATGACAGAGAAATTGAGGGGAAAAAATCCAGAAAATCACATTGTAGGATTTTCTATGAATTTATTTGCAAATTATGGTGGAAAATAAGTATTTGGTCACCTACAAACAAGCAAGATTTCTGGCTCTCACAGACCTGTAACTTCTTCAAAAAGAGGCTCCTCTGTCCACTCGTTACCTGTATTAATGGCACCTGTTTGAACTTGTTATCAGTATAAAAGACACCTGTCCACAACCTCAAACAGTCACACTCCAAACTCCACTATGGCCAAGACCAAAGAGCTGTCAAAGGACACCAGAAACAAAATTGTAGACCTGCACCAGGCTGGGAAGACTGAATCTGCAATAGGTAAGCAGCTTGGTTTGAAGAAATCAACTGTGGGAGCAATTATTAGGAAATGGAAGACATACAAGACCACTGATAATCTCCCTCGATCTGGGGCTCCACGCAAGATCTCACCCTGTGGGCATGGGGGTGGAAGGCATGGGGGTGGAAACATCATGCTTTGGGGCTGTTTTTCTGCAAAGGGACCAGGACGACTGATCCGTGTAAAGGAAAGAATGAATGGGGCCATGTATAGTGAGATTTTGAGTGAAAACCTCCTTCCATCAGCAAGGGCATTGAAGATGAAACGTGGCTGGGTCTTTCAGCATGACAATGATCCCAAACACACCGCCCGGGCAACGAAGGAGTGGCTTCGTAAGAAGCATTTCAAGGTCCTGGAGTGGCCTAGCCAGTCTCCAGATCTCAACCCCATAGAAAATATTTGGAGGGAGTTGAAAGTCTGTGTTGCCCAGCGACAGCCCCAAAACATCACTGCTCTAGAGGAGATCTGCATGGAGGAATGGGCCAAAATACCAGCAACAGTGTGTGGAAACCTTGTGAAGACTTACAGAAAACGTTTGACCTGTGTCATTGCCAACAAAGGGTATAAAACAAAGTATTGAGAAACTTTTGTTATTGACCAAATACTTATTTTCCACCATAATTTGCAAATAAATTCATAAAAAATCCTACAATGTGATTTTCTGGATTATTTTTTCTCATTTTGTCTGTCATAGTTGACGTGTACCTATGATGAAAATTACAGGCCTCTCTCATCTTTTTAAGTGGGAGAACTTGCACAATTGGTGGCTGACTAAATACTTTTTTTCCCCACTGTATTTTCTCTTTCTCTCTCTTTCTCTCTCTCACGTACTCACGCTCTCAAGTACTCACGCTCTCAAACAATCTCTATTTTTGTGCTTGAATACACCCTATTTCCAGATTCACACACTTGATTTCTTTAGTGCCTGGTTTAGTTTTTCCCGGAACTCAGCTTGCTACTCTTTCCCCCTCCCAATGCAGACTCCTACCTGTACCCCAGCTTCCAGGGCCTCATGTCAGACAACGATACAGTACGACTGGGCCTGGACTTCCAGAGGATGCTCCGGATCAACCACATGCTCTACATCGCAGCCAGGTCAGTCAACATGCCTCTCATTATTATGCACTGGACTGCCTTACATTAACCCTGTATTGACAACTCTTCCTTGAATCCCTTTGTAGTATTTCTGTCATTGTATCAATCAACCTTATTGCATAGCTCCCCTTACATTCATATTGTCATACTATAGGTTCATTATGTAAAAGGTTCCTCAGGCTCAGCAAGAAGCCATTCTACATCAATAAGCCTGCGTTAAAGAGCTGTGTGACTGACCCTAATCAATCTAATTTAGGCTAAGAACAGGCAGCTTGGGTGTTAAGTGTGGTGTGGTGGGGTTGGGTTTCAGGCAGAGACGAGAAATCTTCAAATGTTTTCTGACCTTTGACCTCTTACAGGGATCATGTGTTTGCTGTCAGTCTCAGCGCCTCCTCTGAGCAGATCGTCCCACAACAGGTAAGCCTTATGTTGTCTCACAAACACATCGTTTACATGAGTCAGGATCTCATGGGTCATAGACTATTATAAATTGTGTGGTTCGAGCCCTGAATGCTGATTGGCTGACAGCCAATTGGCTTCATCAATAAGTGCATTGATGTTGTCGTCCCCACAGTAACTGTACGTACCCCAACCAGAAGCCATGGATTACAGGCAACATCCGCACTGAGCTAAAGGGTAGAGCTGCCGCTTTCAAGGAGCAGGACTCTTACCCGGAAGCTTATAAGAAATCCCGCTAAGCCCACGACAAACCATCAAATAGGCAAAGCGTCAATACAGGACTAAGATCGAATCATACTACACCGGGTCCGACGCTCGTTGGATGTGGCAGGGCTTGCAAACTATTACAGACTACAAAGGGAAGCACAGCTGCGAGCTGCCCAGTGACACAAGCCTACCAGATGAGCTAAATTACTTCGAGGCAAGTAACACTGAAACATGCATGAGAGCATCAGCTGTTCTGGACGACTGTGTGATCACGCTCTCCGTAGCCATTGTGAGTAAGACCTTTAAACAGGTCAACATTCACAAGGCCGCAGGGCCAGACGGATTACCAGGACGTGTACACCGAGCATGCGCTGACCAACTGGCAAGTGTCTTCACTGACATTTTCAACCTCTCCCTGTCTGAGTCTGTAATACCAACATGTTTTAAGCAGTCCTTGTGCCCAAGAATACTAAGGTAACCTGCCTAAATGACTACCGACCCATAGCACTCACATCTGTAGCCATGAAGTGCTTTGAAAGGCTGGTCATGGCTCACATCAACACCATTATCCCAGAAACTCTAGATCCACTCCAATATGCATACCGCCCAAACAGATCCACAGATGATGCAATCTCTATTGCGCTCCACACTGCCCTTTCACACCTGGACAAATGGAACACCTATGTGAGAATGCTATTCATTGACTACAGCTCAGCATTCAACACCATAGCTAAGGACCCTGGGACTAAACACCTCCCTCTGCAACTGGATCATGGACTTCCTGACGGGCCGCCCCCAGGTGGTAAGGTTAGGTAACAACACATCCGCCACGCTGATCCTCAACACGGGGGCCCCTCAGGGGTGCGTGCTCAGTCCCCTACTGTACTCCCTGTTCACTCATGACTGCATGGCCAGGCACGACTCCAACACCATCATTAAGTTTGCCGACGACACAACAGTGGTTGGCCTGATGACAAAGATGACACAGCCTATAGGGAGGTCAGAGACCTGGCCGTGTGGTGCCAGGATAACAACCTCTCCCTCAACGTGATCAAGACAAAGGAGATGATTGTGGACTACAATAAAAAGAAGAGGACCGAGCACGCCCCCATTCTCATCGACGGGGCTGTAGTGGAGCAGGTTGAGAGCGTCAAGTTCCTTGGTGTCCACATCACCAATAATATAATATAATATGCCATTTAGCAGACGCTTTTAACCAAAGCGACTTACAGTCATATGTGCATACATTTTTACCAACAAACTAACATGGTCCAAGCACACCAAGACAGTCGTGAAGACGGCACGACAAAACCTATTCCCCCTTAGGAGACTGAAAAGATTTGGCATGGGTCCTCAGATCCTCAAAAGGTTCTACTGCTGCACCATCGAGAGCATCCTGACTGGTTGCATCACTGCCTGGTATGGCAACTGCTCGGCCTCCGACCGCAAGGCACTACAGAGGGTAGTGCATACGGCCCAGTACATCACTGGGGCCAAGCTTCCTGCCATCCAGGACCTCTATACCAGGCGGTGTCAAAGGAAGGCCCTAAGAATTGTCAAAGACTCCAGCCACCCTAGTCATAAATTGTTCTCTCTGCTACCGCATGGAAAGCGGTACCGGAGCGCCAAGTCTAGGTCCAAAAGCCTATGCATAGTAACTTTAATTACTCTACCTACATGTATATATTACCTCAATTACCTCGACTAACCGGTGCCCCCGCACATTGACTGGGTACCAGTAACCCCTGTATATAGCCTTGTTACCTTTATTTCGTATTATTTTATATTGTATTTTTTTGTGTGCTTTTTTGTATTCGGCCCATGTGACAAATCAAATTTGATTTGATATCAGACCGTATACCATGGGTATGACAAAACATTTATTTTTACTGCTCTAATTACGTTGGTAACCAGTTTATAATAGCAATAAGGCACCTCGGGGGTTTGGGATATATGGCCAAAATACCACGGGTAAGGGCTGTGTCCAGGCACTCCGCGTTGTGTCGTGCTTAAGAACAGCCCTTAGCTGTGGTATATTGGTTAAGTGTATCATTGCAGCTGGCTGGACCTAAGAGCATTACTGGTGGTTCAATGGCTCCTCTTTTTCTGCTAATCTTTTAAAATAGTTTATTTGTGTTGTTTTCTTCTTACTCAGCCGGTCTCTTCACTCATGCAGATACGAAGCCATTTCACTTCAGACAGATATCCAATAGAAGTTATGTCGTGCACTCCTGGTTTTGAAGTGCTGTGCTCTCTCTCTCCCATCTGAATCCCATTTGTCAAACTCGATTGCGCTTAAATAAAAAGCACTTTAAGGCCTGTGTTTGTGTTTGCTTGTCCCTATCGTATTTAGATTAATTTACAGCATGAGTCATCCCCATAAGGGACCCACTCAACATCAATGAGATCTAACGTTATTGACTTGTATTTGATTGCAGTGGAAATACATGAGAAGAATGATGTGTAGTGCAGAGAATTGTTGGAAGAGAAAGTCTGTATTTTCAAAAAAAAACTTGAAGTTAGGAGAACTAAGAATATGTGCATTGCAAAGTACATAGTGCATTGGTCATCAGCCATAATACCAACCTGGCTTTCTCACTTTCCCATGCTTCTTATGTCTCAGTGAGATCATTAGTGTGCGCCTGAGTCATAATCAAAAACCTAGGGTCTGCTTCATCATGGATCTATTCCTTTTCTCTGGCCCAGTTTCAGTTCTAATCCCCAGTCTCCTCACCAGGCACATCATGATCCCCCATTCAGAGATACTGTATATCAAAGTCCTGGATGGGTATAAGCAATAAATAGCTAACTCCAGCTCACTCTGCCAGAGGGCAAGGGGGAACTATTAGCATATTGCTGACGTCCTATCTATCCTATCATGGTGGATCTTCAAGAGGGAAGTGAAGAGCTGGGGGGGGGGACATTTCACTCCACTTTAAGGCCCAGAAGGGTAACGGTTGAGTCTTGAGCCAAAAGAGGGATTTCGCCTTAGTCTCTGGAGAAATCTTATTTCCCAGCATGCCCCATGGTGTTGATGAGTTTGGTGCTCCTGCAGGGTGGACAGCGGAGTCAGTAAATCACCCTCCCAGTCAGTCGGTAGTGGAACAGTGGCTCTGCACTGGTGGGCAGTGCATTAAACCTTCAACCAGGCAACCTTGTTAACAAGTTGATGGATCTCTTCCTATTCACTCAACTAGCGGAGGCCCACTGGGGGACCAATGCTAGGAGATAAGGACGTTGAGGAGGACCAGGAGGACCATAGATAGCTAGTATCAGGCCAATCCACTTCCCATAGGAATGCATTGCAGATTCCTTTCTGATTCCTTGATCTTCTTGTTGGTCTAATTAACCATAGAGATGTATTATTGTTAAGTACAGGTGGATTGTGATGAATTGTATGGGAGATGGATTGTAGAGGAACAACAGTCTTTAGTTGCACGCTGACAGAGTTAGACACAGCTCCTCAGGTGTTTCAGATGTTTTTGTTTGTTTGTCAGAAGCTTTATTGAACGTGATGAGATTTTCATCACAGCTGTCTGCTAATAGCACTTGAATGGCTGGGTGAAAAAAGTGTCTCTTTCTTGCTCTGACAGTTGGTTGTCTGTCTGTGTGTTCCAGAAATTGACTTGGAAGACAAAGGACGTGGACAAATGCACAGTGAGGGGGAAGAACAGTGTGAGTATCTCTCTCCCTTTCTCTCTCTCTGTTTCTCTCCCACTCTCCCACTGTCTGTTCTGCGATGTGGGAGGGTAGCACTAACAATAGCACAGATTGCTTATCAAAATCAGCACCACAGGTATCTGTAGTTCCAGAACCAGTCTCTGGCACAGGCAGCGTCAGCCTCCCAGAGCTCTAGTGAAACCATAGAGATCAGCACAGGGATTATGGTAATGACGAGAATAGAACCAGAAGTATGACAGAGAGGTGTGTGTGTGTGCACCCTTAGCAAAATGCCATTCCGTGCATAATAAGCTGTGCAATGACACTGCAGGTGGGGTGATAACGCCAGGAGTCACATTGCCGTCCCCTGAAACCCAGCTGTTTCCCTTTGACAGGATGAGTGCTACAACTACATCAAAGTTCTGGTCCCACGCAACGACGAGACGCTATTTGCCTGCGGTACCAACGCCTTTAACCCGACCTGCCGCAACTACAAGGTAGGACACTACACCTCAGTCACCTTTTCATCTAAAGCCTCCAGCCCCATACCCAGCACTGTTCTGAAACAAATGGAGTAAATAAGCTTAGTTTAAAAAAGTGTTGGACCAATGTCAAAGTGTTATTTTCTGCAGCCTGGGGCGGTTTAGCGGTTAAGGGTTGTGCCTTCAGAGCATATGCCTACAGGTATTGGTGTGGGCGTCCTGACTTTCTCTTAACTTCTTTCAGAGGAAAAAGTGTCCTCTCTTTATTTACAGTATAAAATCATCAAGTTGACATTGATGTGCACAGATGGACCCCTATAGGACTCCAGATTGCAGAACCACTTCAAAGTAGTGCTGCTATACTGGATGTTGATGGAGAAACATGTTGACTCAAGAGGTTGGCAGCGGTCTGTTGACTGAACACAGATCCAGCATGATAATAAGTCTTTATTCACACATCTGAGGAATAAACTGCAACCGCAGATGATTTGAGATCATGTCATCCTCCGAGGAAGAGAGTGGGGGAAAGAGAGTGGGGGAAAGAGAGTTGGGGAGGGGAGAGCGAGAACAAAACATGCCAGAACACTAGAGTCAGAATCCCAGGGGAGCCACTACTTTAGTTCCATAAAGTAACTCACGCCACCTACTCTCCATGGCTTTCTGACTGCTCAAATGATTAACAACCCAAAGTGTGCCAGAGAGAGCTGTCGGCTAAGTGGAAACATACAATAGGAAAATAGCGATACGTTAATCGTGACAACGGTGCGCAGATAGACTCTCACTCTCCAGGATGTATACCAGTACAAAAGAAGTCAGATTGAGCTGAGGAGAGATGACATCACGGTTCTGGGCAATGATTCACAGTGTGCTTTTTGGATAAGGGGACGTAACGTCTACTGTCTGAGAAGTCCAACGGGGAGCTGGCTAAATCCATACAGACCACGGCAGAGGCTTTACCTTTTCCGCCATAGACTCCCAATGGAAGACGTTGATTTACACTTTATCCAGAACAAATTCCTCTCCCTGTCCCGTTCCCTCCTGGCTCTGAAAAACCGGGAGCGATGACTGCCCGGAGAACTGGGAAGAGTGTGCTGAAGTGTAAATCATATCACGCAATCTGTCTGCATCATTCCTTGGAAATACTGAGGAGGGCAGTGGGGTCAGGAGAGGGTGTTAGGGTGAAGGGGATTGGATTGTGGGTGTGGACGGGTGGAAGATGTTTGCACATTTTCCATGTAAATTCATCACCACAAAACACTCTGCCCAATGAGCCAGCTGATCAAAGACAGAGGTTGTGTGACCAGGTGGTAGCTAGACCAGGAGGTGAAAACCTGTAACCTCTAGTCTAAATCACACTGTACTGTAGTACTGAAGCCCCAGAACCATGGTTTAGCAGACAGATGAGAGATGTAACGGTAACAACCACAGTAACAATGGTGGATTTCTCACTTAGAGAGTGTACCCATAGGGAAAATGAGCAGTGACACAGCATTAAATATAAACACACATGTTGACGGGCTGTCACTGTGTGTGTTTGTGAAGGCAGCTGTGTGCTGGAGGTGCTGAGCATGACCTCTCCTCTGGGTCGCATTCTGCCCCCACCCCGGCGGGATTCACACGTATTGTCTGAGCCTAGGTTTTACGACCTTGTTAACGGTGGGGCAGGAATAGCTGCTAAAGATCTGTGGTTAAGAGATACTGTATCCTCACAGTGCCGCCAGTGTAGCAGCCATACCACAGGCTGACAGGAGTGTTACTCCTGACCGTTTGACCTCACTGTTGTTACAATGCAATGTAAAACGTATCAAATAAAAGGTATCTTTATGACAAGTGTTCCTATTTATTCAACAGGATTGACTAGAGGCATATTCTGTCCATGACTTTAAGGGGTCGACTTTATATCTTGGCAGTTAGCAGTAAAGCTAAAATGATATAAAACAGAACAATACTCAAGTTTGGACTGAAATCGATTTTTCAGTAAGGGGAAAATAGTAAACTTAACAACTGCAAACACTGACTTAGTTATTTTAGTTGAGGTTTTTCAATATAATTGAATTGCATTTGAGTTACACTCCTATAAATAGCTTTATTAAGTATCCCCTTCCCTCTCTTCTTTCTTCCCTCTCTCTCCCAGATGTCCACACTGGAACAGGATGGTGAGGAGGTGGTGGGTCAGGCCCGCTGTCCCTTTGAGTCTCGCCAATCCAACGTCGGCCTCTTCGCTGGTGAGTTGCTTTGGACAGAGACAGAGCGAAATGTCAGCTGGGGGCAGCAACTTGATCAATAAACCTGCCCTCAATCTTGCCAATTTGCCAGTGACATTTAGACGTAGTTCACAGAGTGTTATTGAGAGCAGCACAGCCCCTACATCAAGTGTAGCCATGAGATAAAAATACACATTGGGTGGCATCGGTTCCTAATCTTCATTGCAATTGTGTTCATTTTAAAAAAGCACGCCTTTCTTAAGTTAGTTATTTTGTTCCTCTCAGGTGGCGATTTCTACTCGGCCACCATGACAGACTTCCTGGCGAGTGATGCAGTGATTTACCGTAGTCTGGGAGAGAGCAGCCCGGTGCTTCGTACCGTGAAGTACGACTCCAAATGGCTACGAGGTGAGCCCCTGGCCTTTGCCTCAGGTCTTAATTTGAACCAACTTGTGAATTTACCTTTTGAATCTTCCTCAGAATCTTCCTTCTGAAATCTTCTCACTTTTGCATTGCCAAATATCATTATCTATTTGTATGCAGTACGTTACATATTAGAGAGGTATCTCATTCTAAATCAGTGTGTGGTACCTACTTGAGTGATGTTTCCTACCAAAACACTGACTGCCTAATGCAATATTGTTGTGAATACCAAATAGTCAGTGTTACTGTTTCATATTTCTCCCTTTGTCTCCTCAGAGCCTCATTTCCTCCATGCCATTGAGTACGGGAACTACGTGTACTTCTTCTTCAGTGAGATTGCTGTGGAGTACACCACACTTGGCAAGGTAAGAGAGTTGTAATTCAATATCACAGAATGGGGCGGTAGGTAGCCCAGCGGCTAAGGACCTGTAGCCGAAAGGTGGCCGGTTCGTTAGCCGGGCGCTGGAAAATAGGGCAGAATTGATCTGGCAACTGGAGGGCTGCTGGGTTCACATCCTCAAGACAATCCCCTACCATTGGGCCCTTGAGCAAGGCCCTTAACCCCCTAGAGTCCATTTCTGTGGCCCCGCTGAAAACTAATTACCATAATAAAAAAATATCCATCCAAATCCGTCAGTTTAAGCTAGAGATATGTTTTTTTTGCATTTCGTGCGTCTCAATCCACTGTATCCGCTGATGTCGCACTTCCGCATCTGCAGTGAAAGGTGGCAGAGCTAGTGCGGTGTTTGTCTTGATTCGGTCTTATGTAGCAAAATTTGAAATTTTGTTTTTTACATTGGCTAAAAGCAGAGACACAGAGCTACAAAATGGTATATCATACACTGCATTTGAGGAACAATGGAAAAGTAAATCTGCTTTGAAAGTTGATAAACTTGTAATCTCACTTTTGAGAAAATGGCCTTTGAATGTTTTGGTACCTACTGGAGAGCTCTTCTTTGTCTACACCCATTCAGCATCGTTCACACCCTTTTAAGCTTTAGCCCCACCCATCACACCACCACCACCATGCTTGACCTTTGGTATGATGTTACTTACTGTGGAATGCAGAGTTTGGTTTTCGCCAGGCATTACTGGAACCATGTTGTCCAAAAAGTTATACTTTTAAATCATCTGTCCATAGAACGTTCTTCCAAGAGTCTTGATGATCATCCAGGTGCTTTTTGGCAAACTTGAGTCAACCTTTTGGATGAGATAGGTCCCATTATGCCTGGCGAAAACCAAACACTGCATTCCACAGTAAGAACATCATACCAAAGGTCAAGCATGGTGATGGTGGTGGTGGTGTGATGGTTTGGGGATGCTTTGCTGCCTCAGGACCTGGACGACTTGCCTTAATAGAAGGAACCATGAATTCTGCTCTGTATCAGAGAATTCTACAGGAGAATGTCAGACCATCCGTCTGTGAGCTGAAGCTGAAGCACAGCTGGGTCATGCAGCAAGACAATGATCCAAAACACACAATCAAGTCTACATGAAAATTGCTAAAAAGCAACAAATTGGAAGTTTTGGAATGGCCTAGTCAAAGTCCAGACCTAATCCCAATTGAGATGTTGTGGCAGGACTTGAAACGAGCAGTTCATGCTTGAAAACCCACACGTCACTGAGTTAAAGCAGTTCTGCATGGAAGAGTGGGCCAAAATTCCTCCACAGCGACGTGAGAGACTGATCAACAACTACAGGAAGCATTTGGTTGGAGTCATTGCAGCTAAAGGTGGCACAACCAGTTATTGAGTGTAAGGGGGCAATTACTTTTTCACACAGGGGAATTGGGTGTTGCATAACTTTGTTTATGAAATAAATATGTAATTGTTGTGTTATTTGTTCACTTATGTTCCCTTTATCTAATATTAGGTTTTGGTTGAAGATCTGATAACATTCAGTATCACAAATATGCAAATGTAGAGGAAATTAGAAAGGGGGCAAATACTTTTTCATAGCACTGTATGTGGAGATAGTTTAGTGCCAAAAGAAGGGGTCAAATACATGTTTTAAAAAATATATATGGTTTCCTGATCTTTCTTATCCCTCTCAGATATAGGACAGACACTTCAGAGCAAGCTTTATTTTGCTATTTTTTTGGGACTATCTGTTGTTCCATGTAGTGAATCTGTAATTCAATGTGTTTGTATGGGCTAATAGCAGTAAGGCCAAATTCAATTTTTCATCAAATAATTAGTTTGAAAATCCTATAAATCTTCCTCTAACCTTTCCCCATTCTCTCTCTCCCCCTCAGGTTGTGTTCTCCAGAGTGGCTCGTGTATGTAAGAATGACAACGGAGGTTCTCCCAGGGTTCTAGAGCGTTACTGGACGTCGTTCCTCAAAGCGCGGCTCAACTGCTCGGTGCCGGGCGATTCCTTCTTCTACTTTGACGTTCTGCAGTCGTTGACCAACGTGCTGCAGATCAATCACAGACCAGCCGTGCTGGGAGTCTTCACTACACAGGCCAACAGGTCAGTCACAGTACCAGGCGGCAACATTACAGACGGCCATACAGATATACAGTACATACTCATACAATGAGTATAATGAGATTTTACTGTACCTCTTTTTATAGAAAATATAAAGAAAAAAACAGCCAAAAGCTTTTACAGAAGATAATGCTCACATTTGCAAATCATACCCCTTGATTAAAAGCCTATTTTATAAGATTGTTGTTTAATGTCCTTTACAACCTTGGGCAGCAGTCTTGAATGCTTTTATAGCTTTTATAGCTATACATTCCATTATAACCTGGGCTAATAATGGCCTTTCCCATGACAGATGTCTCTGTTGTTTTCCTCATCAGTATCACAGGCTCAGCAGTGTGTGCATTCTACATGGATGACATTGAGAAGGCCTTCAACGGGAAGTTCAAGGAGCAGAGGAACAGTGAGTCAGCCTGGACGCCCGTGCCTGAGGACCAAGTGCCCAAGCCCAGGTAAGACCGACACATATGAGTGGGACCTTTGACAGCCTCAGTCCAGACATATTTACTTTATTCCAGTGTCAACACTGTCAACAAAAGTTTGCATCTACAATATTATATTCCCTCAGAGTGAATGCTTAGCAAATCTATCCCACTGACTTTTTGAAACTCCACTGACTAACTTCTGCCCCTCCTCTCGGTCCCACAGACCAGGCTGCTGTGCCGGCGACGGCTCTGCCGCTGCCTACAAGTCGTCCACGACCTTCCCCGACGACACCCTGACCTTCATCAAGAACCACCCCCTGATGGACGAGGCAGTTCCCTCCGTCAACCACCGGCCCTACTTCACACGCACAACCAGCAGGTAGCTACAGCAGCAGGGTGGATGGAGGGATGAAAAGATGGATAGATAAAAGGGGAAATTGATGGGTGGAAAACTATTTCATCGATCTCCTTGGGGAAATGGATAACAGTTGGTCCCTTGTCTCAACATGAAAAGCCCATTAAATATAAAAGTTAGACGCAGTCAGGATGGGGTCTTCCAAAACACCACATCAAATATAGACCCAAGCAGGATAGGGCCTCCCCAAATTATAGATCTAACCAGAAAGGGGTCTGTGAAAAGCTGAAAAGCACATCAATTTAAGACAACGTCCGGAAGGGGTCCACCAGACTAACACAGGCAATAGCGCCAGCGGCTCATTTAGAAGCCCAGCCATGTAGTGGTGCTGAAGGTAGAGTAGGTGTCAGAGGGCCAGACAGCCCCCTAGCTTGGACCCCTGCTGTGATTTACATGGTGAAGTCGAGCCAGTCTGACAGACAACCAGGCGTCTTCACACAGCGGAGGGAGGGTACGCGGTCTGTCTCACATCTGCCTTCAAACGTCACATCTGCTTCAGAACTCTCCAGAGACGAGCTGAACGGAACTTTAACGATGAATACATCACGTTGTTGAGTCATTTAGCTAGTGTAGTGCCAGTCAGTGTGATGTTTTGAGTAAACAACAACATGTCGCCAACTTGTATGGGACTGAAGGAAAGTTGAGAGCAGCTGTACAATGGTTTTACTAACAATAGTGTCCTGCATAATCTTACACAGTGTTGTCACATTGCAGTGCATGCACACACTCTGATAATAATTCACATATTTAATTGCAGATGCTTTCTCTTCGGAGATATCATCATGTTAACCCGAACCACAACCCTGTTGTGTCCATCCAGGTTCAAGTTGACCCAGCTAGCAGTGGATACGTCAGCTGGGCCCTATAAGAACCACACAGTGCTGTTCCTGGGGAGCGAGGACGGCAGGGTACTGAAGATCCTGGCCAGCACCCAGCCCAACGCCTCCTTCAGCACACAGCTACTGGAGGACATCGATGTCTACAACCCCACCAAGTCAGCCTCCCTTTCTCAATTCTCTTTCAGCTATATGATACAAACGATCTGTTTTATAATACAGCGCACTCCTCTCATAACATTCACATCTATTGGTTCAGCAACAAAAAAAAGTCCCTAATGTTTTTACCACTGTAAGAGGATGATTATTGTATGTGATGCTTCCAATCCGAGTCCGCTGTAGTAAGACAGAGATATGTGTTGTGGTGCTGTTAGTATGTGTCCTGCACAGCTTTTCAACTCCACTCTCATTTGCATACAGTCTCCCAGGATGCTGTTGTTGTCACCACCCATCAGCATAATTTTCGGAAAATAATGAGTCGTGTTTGATGTTTCCCCTTTCCTAGATGTAACGTCCGCGGAGAGGACAGACGGGTTCTGGGATTGGAGCTGGACAGGGAACATCACGCCCTGTTTGTGGCCTTCTCCAGCTGTGTGATCCGAGTACCTCTGAGCCGCTGCAATGACTATGGCTCCTGCAAGAAGTAAGTGACACCCCATCTATTATATAAAGCTATTACTGCACTGTTAACAGTTGCCAAGTGTGTGTTAATATTGCAGTGGAATTGCAGTGGAATTCTAGGCTTCCTTCCCCCAGTGCTACTGTGGTGATGTGTAGTTACAATGTGACTTACAATCAATCATGTTGTTGCTATCGTTTATGTCAAGTTGTAAATATACTGTATGCAACGGACTATTTTCAAAATATGAATCACCAAGAATTTAGAAGCTGACGTTGTTGTTATGAGGGCAGTGAAAATAGCTTCCTTGTAGTCAGAGCTACTGCTGGAGTTGATGTTTTTGTCCGAGCTAGTGTACTCTACAATTTTGTCCTATTTTGGGATTGTGGAGGAAAGTCCCCTCCCCCACCCCAACACCAAGAAAAACATTTTGTATAAAATTTGAACAGGGACGTGTATACCCCATAGCATGCTAAACCCTCATTGCGAGCCTTAGAGAAGTGCTCAACAGCATTTATGCACAAATTGGAACCAGCTGATTGGCGGTAGGCCAACCCACGGCCAGGGTTTCAACGCGGCGAGGAGAAAGTGGATAGGGCCTGTCTCACTTTAGCCCCTCCATCGCTGGATGCCTCTGAAACAGCCCAGCGCACCTCAACCAGGGATTAGGGGCCCCTTAAGCTCCATGATGCTTTGCAGGAGTCAGGTGTCAGGCCCATATCCTCCTCTCCACACTCTCCCCATCTGTCTGCCTCCAAATTAGGTTTGGTTGGTTTGGTCTCTCTCTCCCCCCTTACTGTAGCCTCTATCTTGCACAAAGAAAAAGCGGTTTTCTATCGCTATCTCTCGCTGCCGCTGCTGTTTCTATTAGGTTTCAGAAATTGATATGGTTCAGACAGCAGAAACACATTGAATGAAATATATAGAGAAAATAGATTTTGTGAAAAAGATGGCGAAGAGAGATATCAAAAGTTGTGTGAAATTCTCAACTCTCTGGCCCACACAAAATGTTTATACATTTTTTATTTCTTTTTAGTTATTAAAGCACAAAGGTTTCAAAAAGTTGTCACATTTGCATCTGTTTTGCCTCACAGTGCTGGGTTAATGAGAACCCCCAGACCAGGGGTGATATTCTCAGTAAAGAACAGTACGTCAGCAAAACTGACAAGCCACAGGTGGGGAAGAGACATAATGAATTTACACCACAGAAAGAGGAGAGATTAGACATGGTGTATATATATATACACACACACAGTGGGGAAAAAAAGTATTTAGTCAGCCACCAATTGTGCAAATTCTCCCACTTAAAAAGATGAGAGAGGCCTGTAATTTTCATCATAGGTACACGTCAACTATGACAGACAAAATGAGAAAAAATAATCCAGAAAATCACATTGTAGGATTTTTAATGAATTTATTTGCAAAGTATGGTGGAAAATAAGTATTTGGTCAATAACAAAAGTTTCTCAATACTTTGTTATATACCCTTTGTTGGCAATGACACAGGTCAAACGTTTTCTGTAAGTCTTCACAAGGTTTCCACACAATGTTGCTGGTATTTTGGCCCATTCCTCCATGCAGATCTCCTCTAGAGCAGTGATGTTTTGGGGCTGTCGCTGGGCAACACAGACTTTCAACTCCCTCCAAAGATTTTCTATGGGGTTGAGATCTGGAGACTGGCTAGGCCACTCCAGGACCTTGAAATGCTTCTTACGAAGCCACTCCTTCGTTGCCCGGGCGGTGTGTTTGGGATCATTGTCATGCTGAAAGACCCAGCCACGTTTCATCTTCAATGCCCTTGCTGATGGAAGGAGGTTTTCACTCAAAATCTCACGATACATGGACCCATTCATTCTTTCCTTTACACGGATCAGTCGTCCTGGTCCCTTTGCAGAAAAACAGCCCCAAAGCATGATGTTTCCACCCCCATGCTTCACAGAAGGTATGGTGTTCTTTCGATGCAACTCAGCATTCTTTGTCCTCCAAACACGACGAGTTGAGTTTTTACCAAAAAGTTCTATTTTGGTTTCATCTGACCATATAACATTCTCCCAATCCTCTTCTGGATCATCCAAATGCACTCTAGCAAACTTCAGACGGGCCTGGACATGTACTGGCTTAAGCAGGGGGACACGTCTAGCACTGCAGGATTTGAGTCCCTGGCGGCGTAGTGTGTTACTGATGGTAGGCTTTGTTACTTTGGTCCCAGCTCTCTGCAGGTCATTCACTAGGTCCCCCGTGTGGTTCTGGGATTTTTGCTCACCGTTCTTGTGATCATTTTGACCCCACGGGGTGAGATCTTGCGTGGAGCCCCAGATCGAGGGAGATTATCAGTGGTCTTGTATGTCTTCCATTTCCTAATAATTGCTCCCACAGTTGATTTCTTCAAACCAAGCTGCTTACCTATTGCAGATTCAGTCTTCCCAGCCTGGTGCAGGTCTACAATTTTGTTTCTGGTGTCCTTTGACAGCTCTTTGGTCTTGGCCATAGTGGAGTTTGGAGTGTGACTGTTTGAGGTTGTGGACAGGTGTCTTTTATACTGATAACAAGTTCAAACAGGTGCCATTAATACAGGTAACAAGTGGAGGACAGAGGAGCCTCTTAAAGAAGAAGTTACAGGTCTGTGAGAGCCAGAATTCTTGCTTGTTTGTAGGTGACCAAATACTTATTTTCCACCATACTTTGCAAATAAATTCATAAAAAATCCTACAATGTGATTTTCTGGTTTTTTTTCCTCAATTTGTCTGTCATAGTTGACGTGTACCTATGATGAAAATTACAGGCGCCTCTCATCTTTTTAAGTGGGAGAACTTGCACAATTGGTGGCTGACTAAATACTTTTTTCCCCCACTGTGTATATATATATATATGTGTGTGTGTGTGTGTGTGTGTGTGTGTGTGTGTGTGTGTATGTATATATATATATATATATATATACACACACATAGAGCTCTGGTGGTCCCATAGGTGAGAGGAACACCTGTGTCTTCATCATGTCCTGACAGGCACAGAGAAAAGGAGCCAGCGGGGATGCTTCAAGTCTCCCCTGCAGATGGGGGTCATTACCTTTAACTCTGACATGTTGTCAATGCTGGTCTGGTGGAGACCCCTCCGCCCTCCCACTCTACACGGCCCTCTGTATTGTAAACCATGCTGAGCATGACTGACCTAACGTATTGTAAGCATGACTGACCTAACTCTCAGTCCTCCTCTCTGGCTCCCTACATCTCTTCTACGTACTGGCCTGTTAGTTGGGCTGTGTCACTGAGTCTCTGTCCAAGACTGCCTCTGGCTACCAGACACCCTGGGGGCTCTCAACAAACACTGCTGTCTGTAGCCTAACAGACCGACAGCCAGTCACACTACATTGACCATCTCTCATATTCATCTCTGCCTCTTTCTGAGCTCCTAGATAGGAGAGTTACAAGCTAGGCTCACCTGGCAGTTGAGGTTTTTCTGTTAGGTAAAATGACAGTCTGGTGTGACTGTGGCCTGTGATGTTAATGAGACACTCCAGAATATGGGGGTGTTGATAGGTGAATAGATATCACATATCACTTTAGGTCATGCCTCACGAAAGAGTCGTCATTAAAATATGTATTTGGTCTCTACTACTTTTTGATAGTGTTCACACACCGAACTCTGACTGTCTGTCTCGCAGGAGCTGTCTGTCCTCGAGGGACCCTTACTGCGTGTGGCAGAGGACGGGGAGCTGTGCCACGGTGGTGCCCGGATTCAGGTGAGTCACAGATGTCGCATACGGACCACCCCACCACGCAGCCAATCATAAGAGAGCAGGTTTAGAGGCCAAGTACCAAACCATCCCTAGCCCCTACTCTTTGGTCCTTGTTTTGTTGAGTACTATGTGTCAAATATTACTGTTGAGTCTTCGATCAGAAAAATAAAATTTTACTGACAATTTATCAACATCAAATTGCCATAGACATGACCTTGCATGAAACATACACTAAATGAATGAAGTAGCAGTAGCTTCATAGTACTCTGCAAACCACTTCCTTGTATGCTTTCAATAATCGATACCTAATCTGGAGTTTGACTTGCCCAGATTGTCAACGTGAAGAATACGGCCTCTAAATTACAGTAAAAACATTGGTCTGTCGGCTCCATTTCACATATAGGATGAGCATCCATCTTGTTTATTTCTAAGTGGCGGACATACATCACATCTGCAATCACTCGGAAATTAAACCCCAGATACCCGCTTGGAGGGGTCGTGGGTCACTCTGGGGTAGAACTGAGAGGCATCGATCAAAATGACCTCGGTGTAATTGACTGATCCATTCTGATGAACTGGAAGGAAGCCATTTGACACCTAGAGCTATCGACTGGCTCAGCATCAGCGCCAAGCAGGGTGTGTGTGTGCAAGCAAAAGGCCAATCAATTCCACTGTCTGAGACTCCTCCCCCCCTGACCCACTGTCTTTCTCTTTCTGCACTGTCGCATGGAATCGAAAGTAATGTTCAGCTGGGTGGATTTCAATCATGTCGTGTGTACCTCACTGTCTGCCGAACGGAGGGAGTGAGGGAGGGAAAGAGAGAGGTAGAAGAGGAGAAGCAGTAGAAGGTACTATTTCACCTCCAATGTTGCCTCCTGACACTCAGGGACTGGGCTGTCGCTGTTCCACTGATTTTCAGTGTGGCCTTAAATCACCTGCTGTAGGTATTTCCTTCTGCAAACATGGGCTGTAAACTTAGTGTGGATAGGTGGACAGACATCACAGTAAAGGCAGCTGCCACTGTCCTGATAGTCATATGGACTGCTTCAAATGGATTATTCTGTGGGGGTTGACTTATTGCATATCCTGTGGTTGGCCACCCATGGGTTATATTTGCCATAGCTTCACAGCCAGAGGTTAATGGAATATTCAAAAAGTGCGTATGTGCGTGTGGCGGTGCGTACGTGCTGGGCAAGTAATCAGAATTGGACTGAGGCTTGATTTATCACGTTTTTAACCAGTGGGACAGTGCCATGCAGCAAGCCAATGGAGTGGAACCGAAGAGATTGGCAAATATTATACATGCAGTCAGTAGAGCTATTACACTGTGCCTGCTCTGTCCACGTCAGAGAGAGAGAGAGGTGAAATAGGCAGAACCCGAGCATGGCCATGCCTCCAGAACAGATGCAACAGCTCATAAAGGCTGTGATGGGGCTGGACCGGAGAGCAACAGGGGACACATCCACCTCTACTCTCTCCTCCCTTACTCTCTCGCTCCAGAGGTGGCATAAATTCTGCCGGCTGCTTTGGGGGGGTTGAGCCAGAGGTGAAGCGTTTCCATGGTTTCCTGTCTCTCTCCCATCACCGTCAGCGCTTGGGGACATGGCGTGCCAAAGAGGCCAGTCTAAGACTCTCTCCTTGGCTCTTTCTCTCTCACACTCTAAGAAGAAATACATACGTTTATATAACAGACAGAAAGGAAATGGAGGCATATGGTAATACTGGTTACTAGTTGTAGTCCACAAACACAGACACACATTCGCACAAAATCCCCCAGGCCGACCTATTCACTCACAAACAAACCCACTCTGCTGTGGTAATACAAATAATGCTATTGGCTGTCAGTGGGCCCACTGATGAGCATAGAAAGATAAGTGAAGATATTATTTCATTGAGTTTATTATTTCTCCCCTCTGAATTCCCTGTTTTATTTTTTCACTCTTGATTTGCTCACTGGGTCTGTATTCACTCATCTAGGCCTGCTTTTCATTTAGATGTAATTTGTTTTTGGCCGCGCCTGGAAAGTCTGTGTGTAGATGTGTGTGTTTGATTGCCAGTGCGTGACTGCTATACGTGTGTGTGTGTGTGCGTGCGTGCGTGTGCATGTGTGTTTGCATATGTGTGTGTGAATGTTCATGAGTATTTATATCTGTTATTTTCTTTGATTGCCTGCACAGTCGATACTGCATCGTAGAAGATTCAGTGTCATTGATGTTATGTTCTGCTTGACTAAGGGGCCATTCGCTCCACTGTGCATCAACGCAATCACATTACTCACCAGGGGGAATGTATGATTTCTGAATGTGTACAAGCCTTTGATTCATAGAAGAAAGATGACGTGTCCAATGCACTGGAGCACAACCAAACCTAAATAAATATGTTTAATACTAGAGGTACTAAATGTCTTACAAGAATGCAGTGTTTCTTTTGCTGTATAAGAGAAAAAGTGGAGAACCAGAGAATGGAGTATCAGCATGGATGCAACTGGTGGTGAAACATTATGCTAGCTAGGTGATAGCACCTCGAAACATCCATTTGAATTTGGACTCCAGTGCATTAACAAAACAGTCAGCCTGACCTTGCAGAGACAAAACCAATTAAATGGTTTTCTTTTGCAGCACCATTTATTTAAGTCTTTGTCATCAACAGAGCCATTTTGGAAAGCTTGACAATGTACCCAATTAATGAAAGCGGAGGTTGTGTTTAAATGGTGAAAGAGGAATGACGCATACACGCTGACAGGCCGTTTTGTCCTCTTCTGTTTTGTTTTTCCTCAGGGGCGGATTTGAGCAGGATGTGGAGAATGGCTACCCTCACTACCCAGATAGCTGCCACGGTAAGGTGGAACAATCATCTGTCCTTAATGGCTCTCCACTAGATGCACAGAGCCATCATAAAAGCTATTTCATAACAAGCAAAGCTTAACAAGTGCTTTTAATTGTCCCAAATGATACAGAAAAAGTGATTGCCATACTTGGGGAATGATAGTACATTGAAATTAATTCATTTCATAAACTGTGTCAGCAACTCAATACAAGTTGAAGTAGCCTGTAATTTCCTAGCTGAAGAGAGTACCCCAATGGGAATTTTTCTCCCAATTTTCCCTTGCACATGGGCACATGTTAAACAAGCAGTCAATTATACATTTAACTAAGCACAGTTTAAGTATTTAACCACTACTCAGACTTACACGATGTACTGTTCTGTCAATATGTCTGTTGCTTTCCCTTTTCTTCTCTAGACGTCCTGGCGACCACACGCAAGCAAAACACTCTTTCTGATTCAGCATATGGTCAGTTGACATTTCTTTATCCTCTATTTTTAAAGCTTGTCCGAACTGTCTGAGGTTGTTAGCGAACAGGCTAATGCTAGCAAAGCCCGGTAAGCATCTCTGTTCCCCTTTTTTTAGCAGTTCGGGAGTGTTTGTTGCAGAGAACAGTAACACCACCTCTCTCACACAAACAGCTAGCTTTAACATTGGAGCTATTGTCCAAAGCTAGTCGCTGCAGCAGCACCAGCATGGATATTTGACAGGCTAGCAGCTCCAGTGGCCAAGCTGCCTACTTCCCTTAATCAAGGAGGATCATCATCCCTGTAACATTCCATTACTCCCCACAGCCTGCCCATAGAGCACGGTGGCTACAGAGCTCAGTGGCTGGCAGCAGGCGCTAAAGCGTAGTGCTAGCGCTAGCTCTCAGCTGAGATGTAGCCTAACGTAGCATTACTAGACAATTACTGTATAATTATTTCCGAATTATGGTAATGTCACTCATGAAGTATGGTAATGATAATCATGAATTATGGTAATGAATCCATGAATTATGGTAAAGTCATCCATGGGCCGTGTCGTAACGATTGTTTTTTGTCAGAGAGCAGAATTACAATATATATATATATATATATATATTGTAATGACCCAGCTGGGTCATTAAGGAAAAGAAAGATGGGCACCAGGTGTACAGGCAGAACACAGGTTTATTCCTAAATGGGCTATTGTTCAGGCCACAGCCCACGCCACTAAATCCCGAACGTACACAAATATAACATGTAAAGTTAAGGGTCCCGAACAGAAGAGAGAGAGATGAGACAGTAACCCCTATTTATGCATTTCAAAACCCAGCGGGATTACCTGTCATACCCCCCCCCCCAACCTTTCCATCTGTCATGGCATATTTAACCCCTGCTAGCACCCATGAGAACAATAACACACCCACGAACACAGAAAACAATACCGGGTCGTTACATAGCCCCCCCATTTCTAAACCCTAGCCCCCTAGTGTTACAAAACAAAATCCTTAAAACGACCCGGAGGTCGCATCAGTCTCTTGTGCCTCCCCGTGGCTCTCACCAGCGGACCCCCAGAACACTCATCTGCCCCAATGTCATTTCCAGCGCCCTCCAAAGAGGCAGCCCCCGCCCCAGGCTCAGGTTGCGCTAGGGTCTCCTCGCTAGACTGTTCCCGTGGGCTCACATCAGAGTCCTCACTTCCATTCCCTACCGTTTTCCTCCCTCTGTAGGGCGCCAATCGGTCCCGGTGGACCACCACCTTCCTGCTCCGTGGGGGAACCTCCACCCGGTACGGGGTTGTGAAGCCACACGCGTTCTCCCGCTCCAAAGTGCCTCCCCCTAGCGCGTGAGTCATAGTGCCGCTTTTGGCGCATCCCTGCGTTCTCGAGTTGCTCTCTTGCGAAGGTGTGAGCCGCTTCTAACCGGTTCTGCAGACGACGAACATAGTTCGGGCCAGGCAAAACCCCGTCGTCGTTATCAGGAGGGTGGCCAAACGTCAGTTCGGCTGTGGTGCGCAACTCACGACCTAACATTAGTAGCGCTGGGGAGCACGCAGTCGATTCTTGAACAGCCGACCTACATGCCATAAGAATAAACGGTAAGTGGGTGTCCCAATCTCTCTGGTGTTTTGAGGTAACGATGGCCAGCTGTTGTGCTAATGTTCTGTTAAATCTTTCCACCAGCCCATCACTCTGGGGTGAAGCGGAGTAGTTCACGTCTTCTCCGCGCCTAACCGTCTACACAACTCTGAGAATACCCGTGACTCAAAGTTTCTCCCCTGGTCGCTGTGTATAGACTGTGGCACCCCAAACTGACTGATTATTCCCCCTACCAACGCATCAGCTACTGTTTCTGCCTCCTGGTCTGGGAGAGCGTAAGCCTCTGGCCACTTGGTGAAGTAGTCCATAGCAGTTAGAATCCACCTGTTACCGCTGTCTGTGGTTGGAAACGGCCCCACTATGTCTACCCCCAGTCTCGCCATGGGCTCCCCTACTGGGAATTGTTGTAGGAGGGTGTGTGACTGACCTGGAGGTCCTTTCTTAGCAGCACACTCGTCGCACTGCCTACAAAAGTCCTCCACATCCCTCCTGTGCCTGGCCCAATAGAAGCCTTTACGTACGCGCTTTAACGTTTTGGAGACCCCAAAATGCCCTGTGCCTACTCCCCCGTGAAGCTGCTGTAACACGCTCCCTTGCAGCCTTTTGGGAACCACTACCTGCCACGTAATTTCTCCAGTAGCTGGCTTTTTCCACCCCCTCTGGAGCACTCCCTCAGCCACTCTAAGGACTGAGAATTTAGCCCACAGTCCTTTGGTGACTGGTGATAGAGGGGCTACTTCCCCCCACGGCGGTCGTCTTCTCTCTTCCACCCACCCCAGCACAGGACGCAGCTCTGCGTCCTCCTCCTGGCGACGCCTCCAGAGAAGCCACTGCAGGGCGGAGTGATCCGTCCGGACCACAATCGGCAGGCCCCCCAGGTAGTACTTGAAATGGCGTACTGCTGCCACGACAGCCAAAAGCTCTCTCCTTGTCACGCAGTAGCGTTTTTCAGCCTTATCAAAAGTTCTGCTGTAATAAGCTACTACGTGCTCCCCGTCAGAACCACGCTGAGACAGCACAGCCCCCAAGCCCTCATTGCTTGTGTTGGTGTCCAGGATAAACGGACGTTCGGGTCTGGTGAGGCCAGGACAGGGGCCTCCACCAGGGCACGTTTAAGGGCCTCAAACGCCCGCTGGTGCTCTTCGGTCCACTGAAAAACAGTGTCCTCCTTGAGAAGGTGGTTCAAAGGGGCTGCTACCCCCGCAAACCCCTTCACAAACCTACGATAGTAGGATGCCAGACCCAGGAAGCTCTTAACCTCTTTTTCTCTCCCTGGAACTGGCCACCCCCTCACAGCCTCCACTTTGTCTGGCATCGTGCTGATGCCCTGATGACCCAGGAACGCCACCTCCCTTTGCATGAAATGGCACTTTTCCGGGTGTAACTTTAGCCCCGCCCCCGAAATCCTCTCCAACACTCGCCTAAGTGCCCCCAGTGCCCCCTCAAACGATGTGCCGTGCACCAATATGTCGTCTAGGTACACAACACACTCGTCTCTCGGAACCCCCGCCAGCACTCTGTCCATGAGCCTCTCAAAGGTGGCAGGAGCATTACAGAGCCCGAAGCACAGCACCTTGAACTGCCAATGGCCCCTATCCGTGGAGAAGGCAGTTTTTTCACGTGCCCCAGGCGAGAGGGGCACCTGCCAGTAGCCACTGCGCAGATCAAGTGAGGAGAACCACGAGGACCCTCTGACGTGGTCTAGCGACTCATCGATCCTCGGTAGGGGGTAAGAGTCTTTAGTGGTGACAGAATTTAGGCCCCTGTAGTCAGCACAAAACCTAAGTTTCCCCCCTTTCTTAGGCACCATGACGACCGGCACGGACCATGGGCTATCTGATGGCTCAATGAAATCAGCCCGCAACATGTCAGCAATAGCTGTGTCTGCTGCTTCCCTCTTGGCAAGGGGAATACGACGGGCCGAATTTTAATGGTCGGGTGTCCCCAGTGTCGATGTCGTGCTGAACCAGGTGCGTTTGCCCTACCTCATCTTCCCCCCAAGCGAAGCTATCTTTAAAGTCAAACAGCAGCTGCTTTAACTGTCTCTGTTGTCTCTCATCCAGACCTTGACAGTTTTTCAGCCACACAGCCTCAACGGCGTCGATAACTTCCTCCTTCCCCCCCGTCGGGCTGATGGGGTGAAGGAGCCAGTGTGTTTTGGGCTACTGGGCTGCCTGTGCTTGCACCATTATGGGCAGTGAAGGTTGTTGCCGCCGGAGACAGCTGCTGGGATGGCACAACGATCAAGGGAGCAGCCGGGACGGCCAGTGGAGTTTCGGCCAGCTTGGAGGAAGACTGAGGGACAGCCCTGCCCCCTGCTGGCCCTCCCAAAGGCGACATTCCCACTGTGGGCCCCCCCGACAGCCTCAAAGTGCCCTAAGCTAGGTCCAACTGAGCCCCACAGTTTTTCAAAAAGTCCATTCCCAGTATACAGGGGTCCTGTACCACTGCTACCCACACCGGACACCCCACAGTTCTCCCCCCCCCCCCACAGTCACAGACAGCTGACACTTCCCTAACATGGGGGCTAGCTCCCCCATGACAGTCCGTAGCTAGACAAGGGTCGGCTCCACCCGCACCCCAACAGGTAGTATGTCTAGTCTCACCAGGGTTACTGTAGAGCCCGTGTCGACCAGGGCCAAACATTCCACCCCCCCTACCTTGACGATGACATTGCAGAAGTCCCCAATGGTGGTACGTCCCACCACAACTACCGGACTAGGAAACACGGCGGCAGCTACACCCTGGGGAAGCAGGTCCCCACCCTCTTGCCTGCGCTGCTGGGTACCTCTTCTGCTTACTGTGGGTTCGGTGGCGGGGGGGTGGGCTGCGCTGCCCCCTGCGCGAGAACCCGCTGTTGTTTCCCTGGTGATGGGAGAATCTGCCACACTCCCGCTGAATGTGGCCAGGCTGGCCACAACCCCAGCAGACAATGGGAGTTGAGCTGACACTGTGATGTTGCCTGGAGCCCCTCTCAATGACAAGCAAAGCGGACTTGACTGACCCGCCCAACTCGTCGACCCACTCTGGTTTGGTGACCCCCGGCTGCCGCTGCTCTCACCTCTGGTTGATTGGCAACCTCCACTCCCTCACCCCAGATCAGCTCCCTCTTCCTGGCTATCTCCACTGCAGCCCGCAGAGATGGTGGGTCCGCCATCTGAACATGCTTACCCAGTTCGGTGGAAGAGAGCGCTCTAATAAAACTGTCCCGTGCCAGCTCGTCTTGCACCCCAGTCGGCATAGTTGCATAAGCCCGCCTGGTCAGGCTCAGAATACCACTTGCCAACGCCTTTAATGATTCCCCCTGAAGTCTCTTTTTGTTACTCAGTTCAATCCGCAGCATGTTGGGCTGCGCATCGCTGCCGAAACGGCCCCCCAATGCCTCCACTAGCGCACCGTAGTTGCCCCTCTTGTCCGGGGCTAGCGTTAGCAGGCATTCCAACGCCTCCTCTGCCAGGCTCAGGGCAAGCTGTAACGCTTTCATCTCATCAGACCACCTCCCGGCTCTAGCCAACAACTCGAATTGAGTGAAAAAAACTTCCCATTTACCTTGTCCATTGAACTCTGGAAGTTTAGCCGCTACCGTGGCCAATGGCAATAGGGCGCTGCCATCTCTGTTTACATAAGCAGGCCCAGCCATTTCCGCACGCGGTGACGTCGACATCCCCGTCGCCGTGACGTCTGTTCTGGTCGAGCGGTGTGAAGGAAAACCCGCCAGTTCTGCCATCTTGCTGACTGACAATTTAACTTCCACCATGTGGCTCTCCAGCTCTTCTACAGCAGTCGTCGCCTGACCCTCCCGACCGGGTACCCCCGAGCCCACAACGGACACTTTGTCCGACTCTTCCTTAATCTTCCGCCTCGCCCCGAGCATCATGACCGTAGATGCGAGTTACGCTAAAGCCAACCACGGCCTATACTGAAACGGCTAACTCGCCTAATCTCGATCTATCCCGTAGTTCGAAAGCACTTCTGACACCAATGTAATGACCCAGCTGGGTCATAAAGGAAAAGAAAGATGGGCACCAGGTGTACAGGCAGAACACAGGTTTATTCCTAAATGGGCTATTGTTCAGGCCACACCCCACGCCGCTAAATCCCGAACGTACACAAATATAAAATGTCAAGTTAAGGGTCCCGAACAGAAGAGAGAGAGATGAGACAGTAACCCCTATTTATGCATTTCAAAACCCTGCGGGATTACCCATTATACCCCCCCAACCTTTCCATCTGTCCTGGCATATTTAACCCCTGCTAGCACCCATGAGAACAATAACACACCCACGAACACAGAACACAATACCAGGTCGTTACTATATATATATATATATATATATATATATATATATATATATATATATATATATATATATATATATATATATATATATATATATATATATATATATATCCCTTTGTCACCTTACAAAATTATCCATGGGTACTGATGGTGGCTGCTTATCCTTGGAAGTGATTGAGACCATCTTAGTGAGAGTTGCTGGCCATTATATCTCAACAATACCATCCATCCAGTGTCCAGCCCTTCCATCTATTTCAGAACAAAAGCAATACTGTCTGCACGGCGGCATAGCCTCAGACTAGATGAGCAACCCCACTGGCTAATTCCACCAGGCGGTTACTCCATCCATGCCTCTGTACTCTGTTTGAAGTACTTCACTCCAGACTCAAACTTGCAGAATGACAAAAGCCTTTGAGTCCAAACTGAAGATCAAGGTTTCCCCACAATAAAACACCCCATAATGTTGAATAATGCTATTCTCGCTGGTGTGCATTGGTTCCTAAGTCCTCTTTCTTACTAATCCCCGGCAGTGAACAATCCCATCCCATAGAGAGAGCAGTGAAAGACAAACACCCAGCAGTGTGGACAATCAAACCATTCACATTTGCGAATTGTGCTTTTCTCCTTTTTTTTCTCACTGTAAAGGAGAGAACAGTGCACAGGCACACACACAATGTTGATAAACTGAACAAATAATGCAGCCTTGGAGCTGTTGTCTGTCATGCCAAGGCTGAACTCCCCCGGTGTGCCGTTTTAATTTGCCTGGCGCAGATGGTGCTCTGACAGGGCACCTTATTCGGAGTGAAAACTATCAACTGGCATCGAGAGCGGGCCTTTCGCTTTCAATCTGGGCTGGCACCCTCCAGTATGCTAACATTATGGCCGGCATATTAGCGAAATGTCCACGTCAATAGCAGCGTGCTGTACACAAGGCCTCAAGGACATCCACTGTCAGAGAATTAGGAAGACACTTATGATGGTTGTTGTGAAGATGACAATGCTTTCATCTGCCAGGTCTCTCACAGTACAGATCCACAGACTCAGACCCCACATACCTCCACAGTACCAGTACAGATCCTAATTGAATATGTTGCCATTGTCACATTTTCCATAGACCATTCCCTGTGTAGGTTAGACGGTAACTACCTGTAAAACAGTTTAGTGACGCAGAGAACCGAAAGTTGCTGTAAATCATTACCTCAGCTACTGGTATCTATTTCAACTCATCTGTCAAACCACTTAGTAAAGAAGATCAGACTTGGAAGGTAACTGTATAACAGAGTTTGTATGTGCTGGAAGAGTCATTCATGCACCAGCTGGTCGCGTCCACAACAACAGGGTTTTGCTGTGTAGAACGTGCTGCAGTGCCGGGGGTAAGAGATTCCTTACTGGTTTGGTAACAAAGGCAGCAGGTTTGGAAATCTAAGGCCGATACTGCAGCCAAATCATGACCATATTGGGCCTGAGCGTATTCCTCCAATGACTCGTAATTGCTGAAACTCCTGAATGTTTTATCTATTAAGGTCATTAAACAGTGGGAAAAACTTGCAGCTATGGAGGAGTGCTTTACTTGTTGTAACGTATAGGCTACCTACTTTATTTATTGCAGTCATGGGTTAAGTTGAATTCTCTTCAATGCACTCTTTATGTTAATGTCCTCACTGTCATCAAGACTTTATGCACAACAGCTTAACAGTAATTATGACAGTGATATTTTTTTCATGCTGGATTTAGGTATTTTTTTCTCCAAGGTACTAAGAATCCTTCCCTTGTCATAAAACAACATATTTAGGTATTTTTGTGTGCTGCATTTTCCATTTCACTAACGGGTTACTTTGTTACCCCTCCCCCACCTGCACAACAACAGGGAAGACCACACCCACAACAACCGCCAGCACAACCAATCAGGTGGCCCCATTCCCAAAGGTGGCAGGTGACTCTGAAAGAGGTACAGGTCCTGATGGCGGTCCTCCAGTCCCAGTTGGGGACCAGGGGTCACCTGACTCGGAACCAATCAGTGTGGAGATGGAGGGTAAGGGGGTGGGGTGTCTGTGTCTGCTGAACTTTGACCTGCACTGGATTGCATTTATGGGCCCTGCAGCTTAACTGTACACTGCTAATCAGGCTGAGGACTAACACTCTAATCTCTGTGTATGACACTGAACATTTAACCATATATCCACTCACTTAATGAAGCAACCATGAGTTAGAGAGGCTTAATCACTTAAATAGATACTGCATTGGATCCAATTAACTCTTCAATTAACTCTTCAAATCAATGTCCAAACAAAATGACTCCTGCATGTCTCCTTTCATCTCTTATTTAGTCCATCTACTAGGGTAACTTCCTCTCCGCTCTCCAGTGGGACACACTTTAACAATCACACACGACCAAGCACGTCTTCTCTTCTCACGCTGTCTAGAGCGCTGCTTCCTAAATGTCATTCCCAGATTACTCCCAATAGGAAACCAACCGGAGCTCTTAATATTCAGCAGGATGGGAAGACTGTTCATTGATGCTATTTCCTTTAGCCCAGGCTCTCCTTACTGCGCTCCTCTGGCGCCTTGTCAGGAGTCCATAAATCCTTGGTAGTGATGGGTTCCATTCAGGCCGACAGAGTCTCCGGCTGCAATGATGAGCCACTCAGGCTCAAATGAGAAAAGCCTGTAACAAATAAATAACCAGCAGCCAGCGCATGGACAAGGGGAAACCGTAATAGAAACTTGGGCGACACAATCTATTTCAGCCTGGGCTAGTGTCGCCTGGCTGCCGGTTCAATCAAAAGCACGGGGGACCCGGCTGATAAGGCGAGAGAGGAACTGTTCTGGAAGTAACAGCGTGGCAGTTCCAGAAAGGACTCTCTCTCTCTCTGATGCACCCACAAACTGTACTAGCTATAGGACACACATATTTATATATATATATATATATATATATATATATATATATATATATATATATATATATATATATATATATATTGGATGCTATTGGTTTCAGTTAAGGAACATCATGGAAAAACTTTAGATGAGATACAGTATAGGTAGAACAGGGGTTTTGTTCTAGCTCAGCACCAACACAACTGATAATGTACTTCTGTAAACTGAGGTTAATTTGAGAAGAGATAGCTCTGATGTAAGTTTAAGGCTAGCCTTGAGGCAGGTTTGAAACATCTTTGGCACAATAAACAAAAACAATTTACCGCAAGCTACAGTAATAGCAATTCTGAAGCCCTCTAGAATTGCGTCCCAAATACTTTTGTTTATATTTTATATAAGGCCTACACACATACAAATACAAGGTGACATGATTCATCCAGCTACGGATAGAAGCAATATATTATATAAAGACTAGGACCGACCAAAATACAAGTACAAGCACCCCTTTTGAGACCTCGCTGTTATGAACATTTCCAGCAATCATTCAGCTGCGGTTAGACCCTGTGTTTCCATCAAGGATACCTCTCTATAGTGTCAGAATGCTTCAACCTACGCATTTGCAAAAGTACATTATTTAGACCCAGCTTTTAGACCTCACTGTTTGTTTTTCCAGTGTTATTTCCTGCTTAGCTTTATTTTAAACAGACCTCCTCCGGGGTCGTCCGCATATTCAAATGAACCTGTGTGGGTACCGCGAAAAAACCCTCGCTATCACAGGGAGACAACTCGATAATAGAGGCAAGCAAGCAGGGCTCTGAAACTCATTAAAGCACGAGGAGAAGAGCAGAGATTGAACTTAGGCTGAACTTCTCTTTGCTGCTGAAGAGGGGTTGGTGTCCTGGGGGGGACGGTGCCAGATCCTTACTCTTATTTATATCTCAGTGGACCGAGGAATATAGACACCAGGTTACATCACTTCCCATCTAGCCATAAATACAACTACTCTCTCATATCACCTCTCTTCTTGATTACGACATCATTTGTCATCCTATGTCGCTAAGTTCGTTTTAAGTTGTGCATTATAAACTCAAATAACTTGGATAACTTAGGCATATACATTTAGGCATACCAATAATCCCATACAGCACCCTCCTCAAGCTGGGTGTGTACATTAAGCTGTTCATCATAACTAGGAAAATGATGCCCACCTCACTCACAGCTGTTACAGCCAATTTAGTGTCACTATTTAGTCATGTCGTAATGACACTTAATAAAGGCCACTTTAACTAGATCACTTTTTCCTTTAATTCCTGTGCCCGAATCACTCGCTCTTTATGACAGCTATGAATGACATCAGGTTTTACTATGAAAACACACACTGTAGGGCTCTGTACTGTACACCTCCCCACGGATCATATACAGTACGTGCACAATACTACATCTTTCCATATGCAACAAAAAACAGACCCAACTATAACATTCACTATAATAATGTTGTTCACAACATATCCTTACCTGTCTGTCAACATTAGGGGCTGGTTTCCCATACCCAGATTAACCCTAGTACTGGACAAAAAAGCTAATGGTGATTCTCCATTGAGCATGCTTTTTAATCGAGTACCAGGCTTAATCTGTGTTTGGGAAACTGTTCCTATATGTTTACTGTCACCATCGGGTTCAGAGTGCTTAGTGTCACCATGACATTCTTATTGTCATGTTAACACCATGGAGACCAGAGTGTTAGTCAACATCAGAGTGTTGAGTGTCCCAGTGACATTTGGGCCCACAGTGTACAGATCCACACACGCAGTTGTCCTGACTCCAAACCCCAACACCTTACCCCTTTCTGTCTCCTCGACCCCTGACCCCATGGGGAATAATTCTCTATTAACCTGCCTGTTTTTCGGTTGGACTGACTAACCCTTATCTGCCTCCTTTGTTGAACCCTCCTCTGCTTCTCTTCCCCTTTTCTCCCTATGACCTCTCTACCCAGTTTCAAAGCCTATGACTGAAACTGTGCTTTGTGTGATTTTGTTGCCTACAAGCAGTTGTTTATGGCTTTAGGCCTGCTTTCAGGCCACTGTTTGGTAAAGCTATGGTTCTTCCAGAGCTGCTTTTCTATCCACACAGTTAATCTGTTTGTTTAGGGAGTTAAGGTAGGGAATGGCTCTGGAATAAAGTAGCTTTACCAGGTGCTGATTGGTGAATGCCCTCTTTATTTTCTTTATTTTATTTCTGATGCAACTGCATGTAAAATGTGTCCCACAATGCATGTAGTGCCATGCTTGATTTGATGGTGTATGATGAGGCAATCATACACTACTTGAACTATGTCTGTTCCAAAGCTGTTTGAAATGGAAAATCTGTCTTTGTACTGTATTACCGCTAATGGTTTGACAAATAATATATTGGTTTTCAAAGTCAGGGTTGAGTGATATACTGTACTGAGATATTATGGAAAATTGGTCTCTACTTGCCAGGTTCTAAGGGATTGTACATTATTTATAATGAGGGATACCTGGAGAAAATTGGATCTCTGAAATTAAAATGGATGGTCTTCCCTTAGTAAAATATATTTTTAACCGACCCTCCCCGAACGCTTAAAAAAAAAAGTGAAATCAGTTGTGTTGTCCCTTTAGGTTTCGTAGATGGTGTTTCCTCCCAGACGCGTCCCACAGTGGAGGTCTGTTACAGGCGGTTCCTCGTCCTTTATTATCACTGCCGGAGAGGTTCACAAACTCAATCCAATCTTGATGAAAACTCTGAAAAGGGCGTTCCCTTTCAGTCCTTATATACTGCTACACAAACAAGTCATAGAAGCATGATTTACATTATTAATTATTTATTATTAACATTGGTTCCTGCATGTGACTGACTGATACTTCACGAGGTTTCTTCTCTCAAAGCTGGGACCTTGAAACTGAGATACTCCTTGTGGTTCCCAGAGCAATGTTCTGGGCGTACTGCCAATTGGTCTGAGGAAGAGGTCACAGTCACCTGCACGAACCAAGATAGAGTGAGAGGAGATGATGTGTACAATTCAAGGCTATGTCTTCAGACAATAAAAATGTCCCTCGCACTCCTCCATACCCAAAATAATAATTAAAACATAAAGTGGATAGCAGAGAACATGCCTACTGTTTACCCTCACTCCTAGGACAGACAGGAGCCTTATATATGCAGTGTTAGAAACTGTTCTTCATTTTGTAAGCATTACATGGCAAAGTAGCCAGAAGGTTGTGGATTCACAGACCACCGCGGACAAGAGGGGGTGAAAAGATATCAATTATAATAAAAGCACTGCATGAAATGATCAACTTATTTGCGGTCCGAGAAAAAAGTGCCTTTTATAAACACATTTCTACGCAATTCTACGTCATTTCTACATCACTGTCTCCAGTCATGTAAAATATTTTTTAATACCACAACAGAACATGACAAAGAATGAGTGCATGCTGCAGCACCGGATGCATTTAGATTTCTATACAGGCTACTGTTAAAAAAGAGGATAGTCTAAGTTTGGAACACTGCTAAAGTAGTCTATCAACTGTAAAAATGTAGTGCAACAGAACCAGTTACAACTGAAGTAGCTTAGTGGGGCGGCAGGTAGCTTAGTGGTTAAGAGTGTTGTGCCAGTAACCGAAAGGTCGCTGGTTCTAATCCCCGAGCAGACTAGGTGAAAAATCTGTCTGTGCCCTTGAGCAAGGCACTTAACCCTAATTGCTCCTGTAAGTCGCTCTGGATAAGAGCGTCTGCTAAATGACTAAAAATTTAAAATGTAAAGTATCTGACCATCAGTGAATTCGAGAAAAATCCATTAATTGTTTAACACTGCAGCCACATATAAACAGGTTGGCCTATATGCACTTGTAAAAAAAAAAAGACTGGGGAAACTAACATTTTTATAATTTATTATATTTTATTCCATGATATTGTTGTTACAAAATAGATGTGTGTTGACTGTGATTAGGGCATGCTAAGCGGAAAATTAAAACTACGCATGCATAGCTCAAAGCATGATCCTCAAACCAAAGACTGACCAAACTCGTGTAATAAGGCATTTTTCCTTTAATTATTATTTAATTCTAAGTCATATTTTCTTTTATTTAATTTAATACAGCCTAAACGCTAAATTCATAGGCATGTTGTTGAAGTGCTGTTGTTGGTGTGTTGTTGAAATGCTGAGTGCTCCTGCCAGCCTGTAGCATGTCACAAATGCTTCACAATTGATTTCTTAAATGGCTGGCTATAGCCTTGAAATAATAACAATATAGCCTAAATAATTCATTTTAATTCCTTCTCAGGCTACCTGGCTTGGTCCTGACTGATTTCGAGGTAGTATGTTGTTTAATAGCCTGTTGCAGTGCTCCCTCACTTTTTTCACATTGAGAATACACCAGGCTGCATGGTAAAATTATTTCTGGAAAATTAATTAGGATAAATTGTAAATCAATTATATTTATGCCTAATTACCACTTAAATTCCATGAAAACTATAGAATGACAAACTACACTGAACGAAAATATAAACGCAACATGCAACAATTTTCTAAGATTTTACTGAGTTACAGTTCATTATAAGGAAATCAGTCAATTGAAATAAATAAATTAGGCCCTGATCTATGGATTTCACATGACTGGGACTACAGATATGCATCTGTTGGTAACAGATACCTTTAAAAAAAAAAGTAGGGCCGTGGATCAGAAAATCAGTCAGTATCTGGTGTGACCACCATTTGCCTCATGCAGCGCGACACATCTCCTTCGCATCGAGTTGTTCAAGCTGTTGATTGTGGCCTGTGGAATGTTGTCCCACTCCTCTTCAATGGCTGTGCGAAGTTGCTGGATATTGGCGGGAACTGGAACACGCTGTCGTGCAGGTCGATCCAGAGCATTCCAAACATGCTCAACGAGTGACATGTCTGGTGAACTGGGACATTTTCATCTTCCAGGAATTGTGTACAGATCCTTTCGATATGGGGTCGTGTATTTTCATGCTGAAACATGAGGTAATGGTGGCGGATGAATGGCACGACAATGGGCCTCAGGATTTCGTCACGGTATCTCCTATGAATTCAAATTGTCATTGATAAAATGCAATTGTGTTTGTTGTCCGTAGCTTATGCCTGCCCATACCATAACCCCACACCCACCATGGGGCACTCTTTTCACAAAGTTGATATCCACAAACTGCTCGCCCACACGCCATCTGCCATCTGCCCGGTATAGTTGAAACCGGGATTCATGAAGAGCACTCTTCTCCAGCGTGCCAGTGGCCATAGAAGGTGAGCATTTGCCCTCTGAAGTCGGTTACGACGCCAAACTGCAGTCTGGTGAGGACGACGAGCATGCAGATGAGCGTCCCAGAGATGGTTTCTGACAGTTTGTGCAGAAATTATTCTGTTGTGCAAACCCACAGTTTCATCAGCTGTCCGGGTGGCTGGTCTCAGACGATGCCGCAGGTGAAGAAGCCGGATGTTGAGGTACTGGGCTGGCGTGGTTACACATGGTCTGTGGTTGTGAGGCCATACTGCCAAATTCTCTAAAACAACGTTGGGGGCGGCTTATGGTAGAGAAATGAACATACTAAATTCTCTGGCAACAGCTCTGGTGGACATTCCTGTAGTCAGCATGCCAATTGCACGCTGAGACATCTCTGGCATTGTGTCGTGTGACAAAACTGCACATTTTAGAGTGGCCTTTTATTGTCCCCAGCACAAGGTGCACCTGTGTTATGATCATGCTGTTTAATCAGCTTCTTGATATGCTACACCTGTCAGGTGGATGGATTATCTTGACAAAGGAGAAATGCTCACTAACGGGGATGTAAACAAATTTGTGCACAAAATATGAACATTTCTGGGATCTTTTATTTCAGCTCATGAAACATGGGACAAACACTTTACATGTTGTGTTTATTTTTGTTCAGTATAATGGCATATACAGTTGAAGTCGGAAGTTTACATACACCTTAGCCAAATAAATTTAAACTCAGTTTTTCACAATTCCTGACATTTAATCCTAGTAAAAATTCCCTGTTTTAGGATCACCACTTTATTTTAAGAATGTGAAATGTCAGAATAATAGTAGAGAGAATCATTTCTTTCAGCTTTTATTTCTTTCATCACATTCCCAGTGGGTCAGAAGTTTACATACACTCAATTAGTATTTGGTAGCATTACCTTTAAATTGTTTAACTTGGGTCAAACGTTTCAGGTAGCCTTCCACAAGCTTCCCACAGTAAGTTGGGTGAATTCTGGCCTATTCCTCCTGACAGAGCTGGTGTAACTGAGTCAGGTTTGTAGGCTCGCACACGCTTTTTCAGTTCTGCCCACAAATTTTCTATAGGATTGAGGTCAGGGCTTTGTAATGGCCACTCCAATACTTTGACTTTGTTTTCCTTAAGCCATTTTGCCACAACTTTGGAAGTATGCTTGGGGTCATTGTCCATTTGGAAGACACATTTGCGACCAAGCTTTAACTTCCTGACTGATGTCTTGAGATGTTGCTTCAATATATCCACATAATTTTCCTTCCTCATGATGCCATCTATTTTGTGAAGTGCACCAGTCCCTCCTGCAGCAAAGCACTCCCACAGCATAATGCTGCCACCCCCGTGCTTCAGGTTTGGGATGGTGTTCTTCGGCTTGCAAGCATTCCCCTTTTTCCTCCAAACATAACAATGGTCATTATGGCCAAACAGTTCTATTTCTGTTTCATCAAACCAGAGGACATTTCTCTAAAAAGTACAATCTTTGTCCCAATGTGCAGTTTTTATGCAGTTTTTTTTTTTCTGATATCTTTGCTGATTCCTTTTGATTTTCCCATGATGTCAAGCAAAGAGGCACTGAGTTTGAAGGTAGGCCTTGAAATACAGTGGGGGGAAAAAGTATTTAGTCAGCCACCAATTGTGCAAGTTCTCCCACTTAAAAATATGAGAGAGGCCTGTAATTTTCATCATAGGTACACGTCAACTATGACAGACAAAATGAGAATTTATTTTCTCCAGAAAATCACATTGTAGGATTTTTAATGAATTTATTTGCAAATTATGGTGGAAAATAAGTATTTGGTCACCTACAAACAAGCAAGATTTCTGGCTCTCACAGACCTGTAACTTCTTCTTTAAGAGGATCCTCTGTCCTCCACTCGTTACCTGTATTAATGGCACCTGTTTGAACTTGTTATCAGTATAAAAGACACCTGTCCACAACCTCAGTCACACTCCAAACTCCACTATGGCCAAGACCAAAGAGCTGTCAAAGGACACCAGAAACAAAATTGTAGACCTGCACCAGGCTGGGAAGACTGAATCTGCAATAGGTAAGCAGCTTGGTTTGAAGAAATCAACTGTGGGAGCAATTATTAGGAAATGGAAGACATACAAGACCACTGATAATCTCCCTCGATCTGGGGCTCCACGCAAGATCTCACCCATCATCATTGAAGATGAAACGTGGCTGGGTCTTTCAGCATGACAATGATCCCAAACACACCGCCCGGGCAACGAAGGAGTGGCTTCGTAAGAAGCATTTCAAGGTCCTGGAGTGGCCGAGCCAGTCTCCAGATCTCAACCCCATAGAAAATCTTTGGAGGGAGTTGAAAGTCTGTGTTGCCCAGCGACAGCCCCAAAACATCACTGCTCTAGAGGAGATCTGCATGGAGGAATGGGCCAAAATACCAGCAACAGTGTGTGGAAACCTTGTGAAGACTTACAGAAAACGTTTGACCTGTGTCATTGCCAACAAAGGGTATATAACAAAGTATTGAGAAACTTTTGTTATTGACCAAATACTTATTTTCCACCATAATTTGCAAATAAATTCATAAAAAATCCTACAATGTGATTTTCTGGATTTTTTTCTCTCATTTTGTCTGTCATAGTTGACGTGTACCTATGATGAAAATTACAGGCCTCTCTCATCTTTTTAAGTGGGAGAACTTGCACAATTGGTGGCTGACTAAATACTTTTTTTCCCCACTGTACATCCACAGGTACACCTCCAACAGAACCTCCATCAGAAGCTTCTAAAGCCATGATATAATTTTCTGGAATTTTCCAAGCTGTTTAAAGGCACTGTCAACTTAGTGTATGTAAACTTCTGACCCACTGGAATTGTGATACAGTGAATTATAAGTGAAATAATCTATTCAAGAAGAGTTAAATGTATCTTCCAATGAAACTGATTGAGATCAAATGATTGGCATGCAGTGGTAAAATGCGAATAATTGTCATTCACGATGGACAGTGAGAATGGCCTACTTTGAAATTAGATATGCCTAACTTGGTGTTTGAGGGTATTAAAAATAGAAAATGTTCTTGAGGCAAGATGTGTGGGCATATAGGCAGACGTTGCAATTGGAGGATGCATTTTCTGCACCTATTCTATAATGATATATCTGTCGGTACAAACTGATTGAGAAATGATGTCATTTAATTCTTATTTTTGCGCTCCCTCTCCTAAAGAAAATAGCACTACCCCAATGCTCCTCGGCTATAGAAGGTTGTAGTGCAGCCTCTGAATGTCAGAGACAAACCAAAGATATCCCATATGCAACGGACTCACGTCTTTCCCCGGCATTTTACAGCTTGTTTCTAGCATAAAGCATTGCGGACTAAATCGTTGTATATAATTGGGTTCATTTAATATGTATTAAAATCAATTATATCAGTAGCAAGCTTTGGACCCCAGGAAGAGTAGCTGCTGCCTTGGCAGCAGCTAATGGGTATCCGGAATACTTTTTTTCTAAATACCTCGACATCAGTAGGTGCACAGATATTGAATTTTGGGGACAAATTGACTCGCCTCCTGAAGTGCCACCGTACACAACACAGTCATTGGTTAGGCAGCACAAAAGGGTTTATTTATATCAGTAAAAGCAGGGCAGGCCAGGGCTCATGATTGGGCTAGCCTATCCATTGCAGTGTGTAATGCAGTGTAGCCTAGTTTTATATACCATCCCAGCAGCACAAACACTTGGGAAGGCAGTACATTTTCTTATAAATATAACTTTGCTCTGTGCTTCTCCGAGCATGCACTTCGTATAGCCTAGGCCTATAGCTTGTGTCAAACTCATTACACGGAGCGCCGAGTTTCTGCAGGTTTTCGCTCCTCCCTTGTACTTGATTGATTAATTAAGGTCACTAATTAGTAAGGAACTCCCCACACCTGGTTGTCTCGGGCTTCATTGAAGTAAAAACCAAAAACTTGCGGACACTAGGCCCTCCATCGCACTCAACTCTTACCCTACGAGGTCCGGAGCCTGCTGGTTTTCTGTTCTACCTGATAATTAATTGCACACACCTGGTGTCCCAGGTCTAAATCAGTCCCTGATTAGAGGGGAACAATTAAAAAATGCAGTGGAACTGGCTTCGAGGTCCAGAGTTGAGTTTGAGGGGTATAGGCTATGAATCATTTTATTGAGACCACACTAGGCACACTTGATATTGCGCACCCAGTAGAGAATCAGGGATGAGGGGCATCATCGGGCACAAATGAGATACTATAATAAGCAACAAATTCTCAAACCCTGAGCAATATGACATTTAATTTATTACAAATTACATGACCCTCTCCTGGACTAAATTTGTAAAATACTAAACCCTCCCCCTGACTGAAATTGAAAAAGCACGACCCTCCCCCATTTTCCTCCAGGTAACTATTGTGTAAATTTCGATCGCTCCCTAAATTACTTGAATGTTTTATTTCAACCCAAGTCTCAGTGATACCTCTTGATGCTCTACAATCGAAACTCAGCAAAAAAAGAAACGTCATCTCACTGTCAACTGCGTTTATTTTCAGTAAACTTAAATGTGTAAATATTTGTATGAACATAACAAGATTCAACAACTGAGACATAAACTGAACAAGTTCCACAGACAGAAATGGAATAATGTGTCCCTGAACAAAAGTAACAGTCAGTATCTGGTATGGCCACCAGCTGCATTTAAGTACTGCAGTGCATCTCCTCCTCATGGACTGCACCAGATTTGCCAGTTCTTGCTGTGAGATGTTACCCCACTCTTCCACCAAGGCACCTGCAAATTCCCGGACATTTCTGGGGGGAATGGCCCTAGCCCTTACCCTCTGATCCAACAGGTCCCAGATGTGCTCAATAGGATTGAGATCCAGGCTCTTTGCTGGCCATGGCAGAACACTGAAATATTTACTAAATATACTAAAGTAAAAAATAAAATAAAAAGTAACACAATAAAATAACAATAACGAGGCTATATACAGGGGGTACCGGTACCGAGTCAATGTGCGGGGGTACAGGTTAGTCAAGGTAATTTGTACATGTAGGTAGGGGTAAAGTGACTATGCATAGATAATAAACAGCGAGTAGCGGGGGTGGGGGGGTGTCAATGTAAATAGTACGGGTGGCCATTTGATTAATTGTTCAACAGTCTTATGGCTTGGGGGTAGAAGCTGTTAAGGAGCCTTTTGGACCTAGACTTGGTGCTCCGGTACTGCTTGCCGTGCGGTAGCAGAGAGAACAGTCTATGACTTGGGTAACTGGAGTCTTTGACAATTTTTTTGGCCTTCCTCTGACACCGCCTAGTATATAGGTCCTGGATGGCAGGAAGCTTGGCCCCAGTGATGTACTGGGCCGTACGCACTACTCTCTGTAGAGCCTTACGGTCGGATGCCGAGCAGTTGCCATACCCAGGCAGTGATGCAACCGTTCAGGATGCTCTCGATGGTGCAGCTGTATAATTTTTTGAGGATCTGGGGACCTATGCCAAATATTTTCAGTCTCCTGAGGGGAAAAGGTGTTGTCATGCCCTCTTCACGACTGTCTTGGTGTGTTTGGACCATGATAGTTTGTTGGTGATGTGGACACCAAGGAACTTGAAACTCTCGACCCGCTCCACTACAGCACCAGTTCAGCCCTCCTTTTCATGTAGTCCACGATCAGCTCCTTTGTCTTGCTCACATTGAGGGAGAGGTTGTTGTCCTGGCACCACACTGCCAGGTCTTTGACCTCTTCCCTATAGGCTGTCTCATCGTTGTCGGTGATCAGGCCTACCACTGTTGTGTCATCAGCAAACGTCATGATGGTGTTGGAGTCGTGCTTGGCCATGCAGTCGTGGGTGAAAAGGGAGTACAGGAGGGGACTAAGCATGCACCCCTGAGGGGCCCCAGTGTTGAGGATCAGCGTGGCAGATGTGTTGTTGCCTACCCTTACCACCTGGGGGTGGCCCGTCAGGAAGTCCAGGATCCAGTTGCAGAGGGAGGTGTTTAGTCCCAGGGTCATAAGCTTAGTGATGAGCTTTGAGGGCACTATGGTGTTGGACGCTGAGCTGATGGTGTTGAACTTACCCAGAAAGACTGTAATTGCTGCCAAAGGTGCTTCTACGAAGTATTGACTCAGGGGTGTGAATACTTAAGTAAATTAGATATTTCTGTATTTCATTTTCAATATATTTGCAAAAATGTCTAAAAACATGTTTCCACTTTGTCTTTATGGGGTATTGTGTGTAGATGGGTAAGAAAAAGTCAATTTAATCCATTTTGAATTCAGGCTATAACAATAAGTCAAGGGGTATAAATACTTTCTGAAGGCACTGTAAGTGCGATCTTGAGCAGTGTACTGACACACAATGGAAAAGTTATCTCTTTAAAGGGATAGTTCACTCTGAAAACAACATTTGCATACTGTACCTTGGAATTGTCCCAAAGTCGAGCTGTCTATATTTCACCATTCCACAACATCGTTAGCCATCAGCAATCAGGATTACCAAAAGCACCGTAGTATCCCAGCTAAATAATCAGTTGATGTCTAGCTTATCCTACATCCCTGATTCTCAAGACCATCCATTTGGCCATCAACACTGCAGATGGCTAGCTGATTCTATGGTGCACATGCAGTAGAATATAAAAACAGCTAGACTCTGATACACTTCTAAGGTATGTACAGTAGTAGGTCAGTTGGGCGTTTATGGAGCTAATTGAATCTGTATGTTTCATTAACTATCGGTTTTAAGCATCTCAGAGAAGGGTTAGACGTGAGTCAAAGGTGAAAACCTCTGCTTGCGTTGTTTGTGTTTCACTGCTTTTGTTTTTATTTGTTTTGGAGCCATTTTATCACCTGCCGTAATAGCACTTCACACTCCAGAAACGACACATTCTCAACTTTGGCTCCTCGCGCAACCCATCCCCAATTAGAGAAACACAGAACAGACTCCAGGTTACGTATAGCTTTAGCTTGGTTACATAATGCACAGCCTTTATGGATATAATCGCTCAGTGTTTCTCTCATGCAGTGCTATGAAAGCGTCAAGCGGGGGTCTTCTACGTACCAAAACACAGCTGCTTCTGAGAGCGAGGTTTCAAAACCCACCAGGCTGACAATCTGTCACTCACTTTGACACATCTCTCTCTCCATCATCTTCCCCCAGCCTCCCCCTTACAATCTGCTCCCTGCACATTCTTTCTCACACTCTATTTCTGTCACTTTTTGTCCCCAGCTTTCTGCCACATTCTATTTCATTTTATTTTCTCTAGTTCTCTTGCTTGTCTCTTTTCTGTCCTATTCCTCTCTCTCTCTCTCTTTTCCATTGCCTGGCAGTTTCTTACTAAAGTTATATTTTCTCTCTCTTTGTCTCTCTCTCTCTCCCTCTCGAGCATGAATACTTCCAGCTGTCCCCCCCCCCCCTCCCTCTCCTCCTTTCCTCCTGTCCTCTCTCAACCATATGTGTGTTTACCTTTTAGAAGACCTGAGAGTCCTTAATGTGTGAGTGTGAGTGTGTGTTCCTGTTCTTCACACATTAGTTATATTATGCCTCTGTTCAGCAGAGACCATTCTGAACCCACACTTTGCCTAAAGATAGTGTGACAACAGAGAAAAATAAACATGGAACAACACTTATTAATATTATATAAACATTGAGAGGAGGTTATTGTTGTTGCTTTGAGTAGCTTCAATTATCCTGCAGCACCACATATCTTTATATAACACACCTATATTTTACTAACATTTTTGATGTAACTCTACCACTACACAGGTGCGGACAACTCCAATTAATGGTCACATGTTACATTAAAGCAAAGCTCTCAAACATTTTTGTCTCACCTCTTTATCAGAGGTGTCATACGACATTGGATCATAAAATAATTCATTTGACCCTTTTTAAATGTATTTTCTTTCAACACTGTGTTGAGGCAATGCATTAGCCTCAACTGGCAGTATACTGTTTGCCTGCATGCTCTGCCTCCTGTGCGCCATCTAGCAGCACACCAGTCTCCCCCATGCCATGATTGTGGGTATTAATTTCACTGTGACCATGCCACAATATGTCACGCATACGGCCCAATTGAGTCATCCACCCCAGCCCCAAACGTGTTGTGACAGGTTGTGCGTGGGGTTGGAGATCTGTGTACCTCCGCTGTGCATTTCCCCACTGTGACGCTTGACTCATAGCTCCTCGGCCATGTGGAACCCTTCAATAGTCATAGGGGCCCCCAAGGGTCCTGGTCAGAGGCCCCAGATGAGTCACAGGACTGGGAGCTGGGAGCCACAGGGAGGCTGGGGGAAGCCACACAGAGATATGGGCATCCTGACCTGTATTATTCATAAAACCCCATGCTGCCACACTGCCTCGGCTCACTCTGACACACTGGCCTAGGACAGATGGGATAAACGAAGCACAGCCATACCAACGCCATAGAATACAATGGATATAGCACTTGAATGGGTAGAACTCGCGATTTCAAAGCAGCACGTCTGACTTATTCTGTGAATTTAACATTATCGACAGGAGAATGTGATAGTACAGTATATTGCATCTCTCTATAGCGGAATGGCACCCAGTATTCTACTCACTGATGTAGAGCAAATGGTCCAATGGATAGTGATAGAGAGCTTTGCAGTGCTCGAAAACCCTTTACTTCCTGATAGCGCTGGGAGAGAGACAGGGAGCAGACACTTCTCCGGTAACTTTGTGACCTACATATAACTTTCCATCAACGCCAGGCAAAGAGACACTCGTGTCGGCAGCTCCTTCAAGACCAAAGAACCGAGCCTTGTTTGATGCTAATTCTGCCCCATCTTCTCTCTGTTTGTATTAAGGCTGTCAAAGAAAAACGGTAATGGTTACAAGTACCCTTTAGAGTTACTAGCAAAGTGCCAGGAGCTTCAAGGCTGATGCCTATGCTCCTCTATTGACACATCGAGATTTTCCCGTTTGTGCTTTTGTTACTTTTATAGATTCATGATGAGTTTGTGCTTGAAGCTGCAGTGGAGCTTTGCTACTCATTTCTTCAGCCTACAGTGTGTGTGTGCACTGCATACCTGTTCTCCACATATATACCTAAAGGCACACACACACACTTGACCTAAGAGCATTTTTAAAAAATGTGCTGTGTTCTGCATGTACTGTAGATTAATGTGAGTTATTATTCACATCTCCCTTTCCCTTATAAATTCATTAATATCTTTCTTTCAAATGGTATTGGTATGCTGCCTGCATTTACCCTCACAGACTCCAGTTTAAGGCCCAGCAATATTTTTCTTATTCAGACAGAATAATGTATTGGCAACCTGTTTGAACAAAACCCATTTTAAAAAGTTATGAAGTGTAAGACACTGCTGTCATTAAACATTTTGTACGAGATGTTTAATTCCGCTAAACGCCTAATTGTAAATTCCCTCAGTGAAATTCCCTTCTATTCAAGTGCCTTCACTCTGTTAAAGCTGAAGCATGTGGCAGCTCTTTGTAATTTCATCGAAAGAGAAAAACCCTTGACAAGTCTCTCTTAGGCCCAATCATTTCAACCCCCCATCCTCCTCCTCATCATCATCATCTTCAACATTCCATCACCACCATTACGTCTAATCTGGCACTATCATTGCCCATTACTGCCTAACCTGAGCTCTCATTACGGGATAAAATTAGCCTGTTTGGAACACCTGCATTTCCCCTCCCAGTGCGGGCCAATTCCCCTCCCCAGACTTATCAATTTCACAGAGACTATCATTAAGGTTGGAGAAGGGCCTGACACCACAGATGGCAGCAGCCTTTGTAATTGAGCTCTGATTGCGAGAGAGGTGGCAAGTATCACTCCTCCTGTCGAATCTCAGATGCCATTAGGCAAATATAGTGGCAGGGTCACACCATCCAAGGGCGTTTTCATAGTGTTTTGTCACAACAACCTTGAGATTTTGAGGTGCTTAGTTGTGGCAGTTCAGATGTTTTCCCAAACAACCATTTGAATCAAAGAGTGATGTATTCTACGAGCTGGTTGGTCGAGTTGGTTATTTTTGGTTAAGTTCATCGCAGGTGCACTCACCCTGATCCATGCATTTGAAAGCACAGCCAGTGTGAATGACATCAGACCTCTGCCAGTGCACCCATCAATATTTAAAGCCCAAACTCATTTTGGAGTTGATTTCTCACTGACTGGGAAGCTCTTGCCCTCTGCCACTCTTTGCAGTTGGAGACGAAAGCTGAGGTCTTGGCAATAATACTTTATTGATTCATTAACAGAGAGGGAGGCAAGCCAAGAGGCTAGTTCTAACACCTCTGCAATGCTGCATCCCACATAGTAGAGCTCCTGTAAACACAACCAGTCTATTCCAGCTGCTGCCTGCTTGACCTTATATAAATTATAGTCTCTTCTAGGTCTCTGGTTTCATTACACTAAAGACCATTTTGTTCTCTCTCTCTTTTTCTGTGAAGGTGTCCGACGGCCTCCCGAGATGGAGAAGACCAACCACAGTGTCCACTACACCCTGCTGATCGCCTGTGTGCTGGTGGCCTTTGTCCTTGGAGCCTTCCTCTCAGGCTTTCTGGTCTCCTGCTACTGCAACCACACCGGCCACAAGACCAAGAGGCTGGCCAAGGACCCGGAGGCCCCCATCCCTCACGCCCTGTCCCTACGCAGCTTGGCCAAGCTCAATGGCCTGCTGGACAGCCAGAACAAGGAGGATAAGATGGAGGTGTCCTCGCCCAAGCTCTACAACTCCTTCTTCCAGAACGGGAAGGAGCATCATCAAGGAGCACCCAGACGGAACGGTGGTCACCACCCAGGGATGACCATGGGAGACCTGGTCCACCCCATCACCTACACCACTCTTCGGAGCTCTCGGGTCTGCCCACCCCAGACTCCACCCCTGAACTGCCCATCAAGAACATGAAGGCTTTCAAGAACCAGTGGGAGAAGAACCAGAACTGCAACAATGCCAAGGAGCCCAAGTCCCACAACATTGGACAAGGCTCCAGGCCCAGCTCAGGCCTGCTCCACCAGCAGATCTACCCCTACTCTCACAGCTTCTCCAATGGGCAAGCTCTGGCTAATGGGCATGCCCTGGTTGGTGGACCCCAGCTCCTGGAGGAACGCAAGATCCACAATGCCGAGCGCATGTTGGTCCAGCAGCCTTACCCCTGCTACCCGCAGAAGGTGATGGAGGTCACGTCGCTGGACGAGCTGCTCAAACACATCCACGAGGCCAACACCAGCAAGAACGCCCAGGTCATGACCTCATCCGGCCTGTCAGCCAGTGGCGGGTGCCATGGGGGTCAACTAGCCTTTTCCAACCGCGTCCAGCCGCACATCCCCGAGACGGAGTCAGCACCTTACTACAGCTCATCCACCCTGCCCCGAGACAGCCTGACCCGCCGCATGGATGTACCTCCGGACATGCCCCCTCACCACCAGTCCACCCTGGAGCGGAGGCACTCTTCCCAGAGACACTCACTGATTACCGCTGCCACTAAGATTGCCAACGGAGGGGGTGGTGGAGGGATGGTCCACCGGCAGCAAAGCTTCAGCCAGCGTAACGGCCACCAGCACCAACCGCCCCCTATGCTGGCTCGAATGAACTCCACCGGCAGCGCCCTGCGAGATCCACTACCCGCTCATCCCCAATGGGTACCTGACGCGCCAGCAGAGCTACAACGGAGAGCAGCAGGAGGATACCGGAGGATACCTCCACCGGGGGCCATAGTCCGCCGGACCACTTCCCTCAAACCCGACGTCCCTCCCAAACCCCTCTTCATCCCCGCCTCCTCTCCCGTCAACCAACAGGGAAACTTCAACTACTGAGGAGAAAGAGGAGAGGAGGAGAACAGGACAAGAGTGCCTCGTCCTCTCCTCTCAATGAGTGAAAAGTGAAAGACCTTCATGAAAAGGCGTGCCCTGGATTATGCGGCAGCCGTGTTGCTGTCGACAAACCTCAAACAAACTTGTTATTTCCCCCTTTTTGTCCAATGAATATCTTTGTACCATATTGGTATTGCTCAGCTACTTGCTTATAGAAGGTGAGGGACTGGGGTTGGTGAAACGTGACCCCGTTATATTATGCTGCCAATGTCCTCAGTGTGGATTTACAATGCAACTTAGTTATGGAAGGGTTTGGCATCTGACATTTTAAGATTGAATCTAGAGCTTCTTGCGATGCCTATGAAACTTGCTTTTGCTTACCTTTTCTTATATAGTGTTGACAAACAGTCCTGATCCCCCTAACGTGTTTATATATATGCATGTGTGTGTATATATATGAGTGTTTATATCTACACCGTATATGTATACATATACATATGCAGTATATGTATCCTGTGGAGCGACCTCAACAAAACTCCTTTAAAGGTAGCTCTGTCTTTTTGCCTTACTTTGAAACTGAACCCATTCTGTTGAAATACATTACTGGTTGGTGTTTGGCATCTCAAAAATAAGTTCCCCAAATGAGGCAAGGACCTGCCTGCCCCTGTTTCAGCATGGTTAGTATGTGGACTGGGTGAATACAGAATCATTTACCATATTAACACGTTCATGGTGAATTTACTACTCACATTCAAAAAGAGAGCCAAGCTGGTGGATACTGACAAGCAAAGGAAACTACTCAAAGCAACTATGCTAGGCGTTTCTCTTTTTTGGAAAATGGAGACCCTACTATCCTGCCAAGTCCTGAGAAACAGATGAAAGGCATTAATACAGCTGGTCTATGAACTAGGGTCTACAACAATTCCTAAATAATGTTTTTATCACATTGGTGCTTAGTTGATCCTCATGAATTATAATACAATTATCATATATCATACCCAAAGAGGACCAGACACTCAACCCCCAAAGAATCGGGATCAAAATCAGACAATGCCATCCCCCCCCAAAAAACACTCTTAACATGGTACTTACTGCAGTTATTATAATTATTAACTTTGTGGCTATTGGTTGTAAATAAAGGAATAATACTAGCCAAATGTTAATTGTATGTGTAAATGTGTGCCTTATTTAATATAGTATGTGGTATGGGGTGTAGGGGTAAATGCAAGGCGCCAAGATGCTATATAATAGGTGTTATTTTTTTTTTAATGGTCGTCGGTATGTGTCATATCTATTGTAGATTTGTATTTCTAACTAGGGTTTTTAATATCCCTGAACTGTGAGCCTGCCAGCACTGGCATAGTGACTTCCACAGCTTCAGGCTGCATATTTTCATGTGTATTCACTGGGTTTGCTTTTTCCCTGATTGCTAACTTTACCTTTTGATTGTTTGATGGATAGCAGGCTACTCAATAGATTAAAAGGGGGGGGACATCAGTCCCTCAGATGTTAAGATTATTCGGGCTCTCTGATACTCCCAACATATCACTTGGTCTCAACCTCAACACCACAGGTAGCGGAAAAGGGACGCCCTGATCCGATGAGCATAGACTGGAAGGGATCGGAAGTCTCGGCGCCGGCCGTGTCCTTGGATCAACGCTCTCGGAGCATTGGGAAGAGTCGCCCGGGGTGCCAGTGTTCCCCGGAGCGTCCGCCGGGCGTTCTCCTCAGGGAGAGAGAGGGAAAGCAGTCAGATCGGCCTCAGAAATACTACTCCCTCTGGAACTCTCTGCTGATGCACTTTCTGGTCTACTTCATGGGTTGCTGGTTTCATGGTCAATTCTTTGAGAGAGAAAAAACACTATTACTGTATCTGAAAATAGTATTTATGCCCTAGATTCCTGAAGCTGGTCTGACCTCAAGTTTACCATTCCCACTTGAATTCACCTTGGGCTGACCGATAGATACATGAGCCTGAACTACAACATGAGTTATAGATGGCTACATTCTTGCGTTTTAGGCAAACTTGTTGTTTGGATGCAACACACGCATAAGTAGAATCCTCACAGACCATATGGATCACTCCCATTACACATGAAACCAGTATTTGATTTTGAATGTGACCATATCTCATAACAGGAAAAGGGCAGCTACGGTACTTATTGGTGAGTTGAAGTGAAGGTTATTTGAGTTTGCATTGAGATTGTATGGGAAAGGGAATGGTCTGTTTTACTTCTAATAGCTATCAGTATTGCACAGAGTGTAAATACATTATCTTGGGGGGGTGGGCTCTCGTTGATTCAGTATGTTTTCTTTCTCTGGGCTGAAGCTCCTGGGCTCTTATGAATTTGGTCTCACAGAATACCATTGTATGTCTCTTATAATAGAAATAAATGAAAATACATTGCAAGTGTGTTATTGACTCTGGTGTGTCACATTATTCTTACATAGAAGTTACCTGTGTTTTATTACACAAGTATTTAACAACTTTATAAACCATTGTCAAGAGTAGGGTTGAATAGCAGGAACAGGGTTACTGAGATTTCCCGCCTAAACCCACTCCCTTTTCCCCGGGATATATAAATGCGAGAAAGCAGTAAATTATAATATATTATTTCTATGAACACCATGACGTGAAATGGAACAGTTAAATTATATCTGGCTAAATCTGGCTTCTCTACGGCCTTGTCTCTGCTATCTGCATAATCAATCATCAACGCTCAGGGTGGGGACAGAGCGCATCTCAGTAGGCTATGGAGCGCAGTCTACAATGCATCATCTTATCATGGTAACTTTTTTTCTTGTGATAGGTAGGTCTACATTTGCTGCAGCATAGCCTATGCTACAGTAGGATAATATAAGGACTGAATGTGTGTCTAATTTACATATCTCCATCTTTCGGTGTTCACCTTACTTTTTAATTGTAAAGATTATTCATTTTTTTGAGTTTTTAAACAGCCTATCACTCGAATATAATTGCTTTAAATCAGTGGATACTTGAGCACTCCGTGTTTTTCGCCCTCCATCAATTTCATTCAAATTGCATCCCAAATAGATCATCCTGTTCAAGATGTATATATACCCCTACTGAACAAAAATATAAACGCAACATGCAACAATTTCTAAGATTTTACTGAGTTACAGTTCATATAAGGAAATCAGTCAATTGAAATAAATTCATTAGGCCCTAATCTATGGATTTCACATGACTGGGAATACAGATATGCATCTGTTGGTCGCAGATACCTTAAAAAAAAAGTATGGGCGTGGATCAGAAAACCAGTCAGTATCTGGTGTGACCACCATTTGCAGCGCGACACATCTCCTTCGTATAGAGTTGATCAGGCTGTTGATTGTGGCCTGTGGAATGTTGTCCCACTCCTCTTCAATGGCTGTGCGAAGTTGCTGGATATCGGCTGGCGCTGGAACATGCTGTCGTACACGTCGATCCAGAGCTTCCCAAACATGCTCAATGGGTGACATGTCTGGTGAGTATGCAGGCCGTGGAAGAACTGGGACATTTTCAGCTTCCAGGAATTGTGTACAGATCCTTGAGACATTGGGGCCGTGTATTATCATGCTGAATTATCATGCTGAAACATGATATCATGCTGAAACATGAGGTGATGGCGGCGGATGAATGGCACAACAATGGGCCTCAGGATCTCGTCACGGTATCTCAGTGCATTCAAATTGCCATCGATAAAATGCAATTGTGTTCGTTGTTCATAGCTTATGCCTGCCCATACAATAACTCCACCGCCACCATGGGGCACTCTGTTCACAACGTTGACATCAGCAAACCGCTCGCCCACACAATGCCATACACGTGGTCTGTGGTTGTGATGCCGGTTGGACATACTGACAAATTCTCTAAAACAACGTTGGAGGTGGCTTATGGTAGAGAAATTAACATTAAATTCTCTGGCAACAGCTCTGGTGGACATTCCTGCAGTCAGCATGCCATTTGCACACTCCCGCAAAGCTTGAGACATCTGTGGCATTGTGTTGTGTGACAAAACTGCACATTTTAGAGTGGCCTTTTATTGTCCCCAGCACAAGGTGCTCACTAACAGGGATGTAAACAAATTTGTGCCGAACATTTTTGAGAAATAAGCTTTTGTGTTTATGGAAAATTTCTGGGATCTTTCACTTCAGCTCATGAAACATGGGACCAACACTTTACATGTTGCGTTTATATTTTTGTTCAGTGTATGTTATAGATAGATGGATAGATATATAGATAGATAGATGTCCTAGCCTACCCTTTTCAGGTAATAAATGTCATACAGTATAACCTTTTAGCTTATGAATGATGGGTTATGCATATGTTTCAAATTTATATCCTCTTGCTCAATACGCACCTGTGCTCCGCTGGCCTCTATCCTTAAAAAACACTCCTTAGCTCTTGGAGTCCCAGGAAAAGCTAGACTAGAATAGCTTGTTTTTTTATAGTAATAGACTATTTGAAGAAGAATGCAAGCTCTTGTTTGCTGAATGTTAAATGCAGCAGCCAATAGAAAGAAAAGAAGAGAGAACGCGTGATGGTGGTAGGCTATAGCAGTTATTTATTCACCATCCAATCTGGAAGAGAAGTGAAAGAACGCCATCTGTATCCTATTCTAGTCCTATATTATTCAAGCATGTCATTAAAATGATGACGATAAGGACAAAGAAACATATTTCATTTAACTGTTGAAAGCAATGAAGCAACAATAGAGAGAAAGAGGAGGTAGGCTAATACACACGTTGCGTCTGCCTACTAATTATAAAAATGTAAAATAGGCCCTATTATATTTCAAAATTAAAATCAAACTCGCTAGCCTATAATTGTAACTTTGTAGGCCGCATGTACTGCACCAGCATCGCATGTTCTCTCCAATCTTCATGGTTTGAACAAGGTGCGTATTCCAGTCCGTATAATACAATACAGTACAGTAATACAGTCCACACACAAAGAGTAGCTTACTGGAGCGTGTTTCATTTATTTACCCAAGACAGAATAGCTACATCTATGGGCTTTTATGTTTTTCTGTCGTTCGTAATGTGAGGTAACCTATATATTTTATTTTACCTTTATTTAAGCATGGAGTCACCATAGGTTATGTATTGGATGACTGCACAATCACTTGGGCTTCTTTGGGCTTGGGCTCATAAAATGTCTTTAATGTAGGGCTCATAAAATGTCCCTAGTGTATGGTTCATCAGGCAGCATCCGGCTTGAATTTTCATGCCGATCAAAGTTCAAATCAAATCCAGACATACAGTATTTGTATGCTTTAGAACAGGACTGCCCAACCCTGTTCCTGGAGAGCCACCGTCCTGTAGGTTTTTGCGCCAACCCTAATCTAGCACACCTGATTCTAATAGCAGGTTGATAAGATGAATCAGGTTAGTAACACCTGGGGTTGGAGCGAAAACCTACAGGAGGGTAGCTCTCCAGGAACAGGGTTGGGCAACCCTGCTTTAGAATGACACTTCCTGTTTGGCGGGAAATACCAGGTTACCCAGGAGAAAAGTTATTTATTCTAGGGATGGAACATTGTAAAATACCGGGAAAATATTCAACCCTAGTCAAGAGGACTGTTTACATGTGTTGATGTGACCTGGGATTGACCTCTTGGCTGTAACCTTCTCCATGTTGTTGATGAGGTACAATAAGGCTGTGCTGCAATTGCTTGACTTTGGCTCCTCCTGACAAGCCTGTATTGATTAGCGTATATAATTATCCTCAGTGCCTATTGGGTAATCATGACTGCATTAGCGTGGGGGGAGTGAGGTGTGGGTACGGAGTCAAAAGTCCCCACTCACACAGAGGTGAGGCGTTTATTTATTTAATAGGAGTCTACTGCTGTGGTCAAATAAGTAGACGGCCCTTGAAATAACTTATGATGGCTTTTTGTCTTATCAGAGACGTATCACTTAAACCACTTTGCACCTTAATGAAAGAGCAGTCCTTTCAAATGTATAAACATTTTGGTGCTTTTAACTGCAAAGATTTTACTTTGGGAAACTAAAGAGTATATTCAATTGCAGTTTATTACGCAGAAAGCTAGTTTATCTGACACAAAGCAGGCCTACACCTGTGTGACTTGAATTCATATGGGAAGACAGTTTTTTTGTGTGTCTAGTCTTTGAATTGAGGTGTATGAGAAAGCCCTCTGGCCTCAAATAAAGGAATTTCATCCCTGGAAGTTCATGTGAAACAAATTCGATCAGAACACCACCTACACTTTTTCTTCTGATCAGAAAAATCTAATTCCCTGAAATAAGTCACTGTCTGGCAAATTCCAGAACTAGATTGGTCCTTCAGCTTTCTACATCGAAGAAAAACTAATAGAATACTGATGTAAGAAAACACCACATATGATTGACAGAAAAATACATTTTCCAATTACCTTGCATGGTCCCACACCTCCCTTAATCCGCCTGACTGTTGACTTCACAAACCATGTATTTTTCTCCTCCTAAATAGGTTTATATGCTGTCAGCTATTCCATCGTGACCTACCTGCACCCCCCCCCCCGCCGCCTTAAAATGACTTCCTATTCCCAATGTGTCCACCCTAGCGAAAGCACACTGACAGCTGGCATCAGAATTCATTAAATGTCTCCCAATGGAACGTCTGAAAGGCTGGGCAGACGCAGTCGCCATTTTTTACCAGCGAGACCTGTCAGTGAAATAATCACTGTCACTGAAAAGTTGACAGGGTTTTGCCTGCAAAAAAAAGGCGATGCTGAGAACATTGATCCAGGTTTCAGGACACATGTAATGCTGCTTGTCCCTTCCTTGTATTCATACTTTTCCCTCCATCAACCTTTCTTGTGTTTTTCTGTGGCCCTTTCATATAGTCCCATTCATCACTGTCACTGGCCTTAAACAAAGAAGGAGCCCTCACTGCACCTGGCTGTCACTATACAGAACACAGCATTGCTGTTTGACAGTCCATAGAACAAATATGACCACAGAATAAAGAAATACAGTTTAGTCTTTTCCCGCTGGACACAGACGTCAGTTCAACGTCTAGTTTTGTTTTACGTTTGATTGAGTTGTCAACTAATGTGAATGTAGGCTTTACAATATTAACACAGTTTATTTGATTGCACATTATTTGATGAATGATAAATACTGTAAAAGCGCTAACCTCAACGCTGTGCTTTTTCTAGAGAGTAGAATGCAAGGACTTCATTTATGAATACCCCCAAGACTCGATGGAAATGATCTAAGGAAGCTCCTCATTAAATTGGATATTAATTTTAGCTTGTTTTACACCCCACCACCAAGGCTTTCATCTCATTTGGCGTCAGAAACATCTTGCTGAAGTTGACAGTAAAGAAGTTTTCACTTAAAAGTCAGCGGCATACTATCTTCTGTCAGTATGTATCACAAGGGGATGAGGAAACCATGGTTACGTTTTTTTCAAGTCTGTTTTGAATTAACTTTGAAGGGCATTAGTAGTATGTGTCTACATCTGATCAGATAGGGGGGTTATTGAAATGACTACTTTGGTCCAGTACCCTATGATGCTTGTTATTATAGGTTGGTCTTCTGGAGCTCAGTTGTTAGAGCATGGTGCTTGCAACGCCAGGATTGTGGGTTCGATTCCAACGGGGGGCCTGTATAAAAAATGTATGCACTCTGGATAAGAGCGTCTGCTAAATTACTAAAATATAAAATGTCTTCGATGCAAAATGTTCGTCTTTGTAAAGATAGCTTAAACTACATAATTAATCATGTTCCTCTTTGATAAGAATAGTATTTTTTTATTTGCTTGAGAAGAAGAGGGACACATCCTCAAATATCTTGTTTTGGTCTTGCGCTTGAGTATGTGCAATAGATGCTCTCAGAATTGTTTCCTTCAGAAAAATCTAAACATTTATTGACCAGATCATTGCTAAGCTCTGTAGAAGCTATACTCAGTCAAGTACAAATGGATGCCAGAACGATGGAAGCGCTTACAGACATATAAGCCAAAAACTCTCTCTCCACAAAACTAGTGTCCATAACTCAGACTCCTCACTATACAGTATTTGTTTTTACAGTAGGCCCAGTTTGGCCTCGCTCCCAGAGAGGAGTTGGGAAGGACTAGTAGGCCACAAACCACACCGCATTTGGAGCCTTTTAAATGGCCCATAAATACTGGTGGAGAAACACAAAGCTTCAACAGCACATAGAGACAAGCAGCCTCTAGTCTCCCTCCTACTAGGGTGAAAACCATTTAATTTGACTGAAAAATTGTACATTTCTCTTTCATGCTCTCCTTCTTCCTTTATTGCCTTTTCATGAAAGACCCTTTCATGCTGAAAAGAATGTGGGGGGAAATTGCTGTAATAGTATTTCGTCTACACCACATAGATATTATAGGATCCATTCTCTGTTCAAAATTCATTATCACCAACACAAATGTGTTGTGCAAAGGTAATTGACAGGCATACCTATAATGGATTATGGGTGAAATCAGCTAAGCTATAGGTCTCATGGGGTGAGGCTTTTTAAAGAGCTAATACTAACCATATAGTGGCCTCTTATGGCCCCTGTTCAGCATTGATCTGACTCTGGACTCATGCAGGTCTTACAGTAGCTTGCCCAACACAATCACACTAACCTTGTCCTCTCTTACCCTCTGTCCTCCTACCACTGCAAAGCAGTCAACCACGTACCATCAAGTCTCCCTCTGAAATGTATTGGTTTACCAGACCGTTTCTCTGTTTCTGTTTCTGCATGTTTTGTGATTGATTGGATAATTCTCTTCAGGGTTTTCTAAATTGTTTTCCTTTTTTTCTGCCCACAAATCTGACCTCAAGGGCTATTTCAACATTTTCAACTATTGCCTAAAACAAGATCCTATTTCCTGGACATAGAACATACAGTATAATACTGTAAAGACACATTTAAAATGGTCTTGGATAAAATGAGCTTACAGGAAAGTTATTATGTTTAGCTAAGTTCACTGGCTTATTCATTCATCCTTTGTTAGCTAGCCATTGAGAAAGTCACAGACTGTGTGTATGTTGTTCCATGGGGAATGTGAAGCATATGCCCATATCCACAGCGCTACACTCTCTGTTCCGCTTCGTAGCCCATACACTGTGGGGTGAGGAGGCTTGTCGCGCTGGGCTCAGCCACAATAAGGGTTTAGGTCAGTAAAGAGCTATGCGGTATGCTTGGCATGCCTGGCACATCCGGCGCCCGTGGCCCGCAGCACACCCCCAATGCTACAGTTGGCAGAGGGCGGAGGGGACTGGTGCCGGTTCAATCCGGACCGTTACGGCACAGTAGAGGTATCAACTCAGCACTTCTGACACTTTCACCCGGAGACAAGGAGCCACTTGTGCTTGTCCGTTTCCATGAGTCTCCTCTGCCCCTCCCCTCCTTCACCACCCACCCCTCGCCCTTCGTGCCCCCTCCCATTTGTTCCCATGTTCCCTGCCTGTCTCAACCTGTTCACCCTGCACCTGTCCAGACCAGGACATCCCGCTAAAGTTACAACCCCCAACACACACCACTTGCTGGCCTCAGACCTGCCAGAGTATTGTCAGCCAACTGGAAGTCCCCCAGCACAACCAGTCTAAACAGCCTTCATCCAGTCCAGTCCACACTGATACCTATCAAAGAAAAACACACTCATAACATATAACCCCAACCACAGCTGCCCCAGAGGCTACTCCTATATTTAGACTGTGTCCTCAGACAAACCCAAGGCTTTCTGTTGCAGGCGAGAGCGGACCAAAATCGATGATCCCGACACCAATACCACGACATCAACTATCGATGTCTTTAGGGAAAATATGTTGAGCGTCTTGCCTTGCGATGTGGTGAACAACTCCGGGTTTTGACACCTATAATGACACCTGACAGCGTGATTATTGTATGTTTGGTTGGTTCTGTGGTGCCCCATTAAAGCCTCTGTGCTGTGAGGGGCCGGGGAGCGTAAACAGAGAGGTGATCAGAGCCAGAGGAAACCGGAAGTGACAGGTTGAGTGTTCTCATCATGGGCCGTTAGTGGTGGTCACAGCGCGCCCCGTTAGCCTAGTGCTAAACAGAGCCCATTCTCAACTTGGCTCTGAAGATGATAGGTGCAATAAAACAGGCTCTCCCTGTGCACTGAAATGCTGAATGCAGAGATATACGTCCTGCCCAGTTGTGGATGATGAAGTGGAATGGATGATGAAATTGGTTTCCACTTCCAGCTCAGTGGGTAACTTGTCTAGCAGCTATGTGGTTATAGCTCTTCAGGAATACCACACCGTCTGAATTCTTGACATAAAAAAGGAGTGTGTATGTAAAGTTCACATGTATGTAAAGTTCACGCAGTATGTAAATTACAGGTGTATGTAAAGTGCACGTGTATGTAAAGTTCACTGAGTCACGTAAATGGCATATGTGACTTGCAGGATGTAAAGCAAGGGAATTATATCATTATTATCCTAAAAGTTAAGATCTACAACTAACAACGTTGAAAGCTCCTCCACCCATGTGTGGTGATTCTGCGAGACTCAAGGCTGCAAGGAGTGAAGAAAGATGATCAGATCCTGATAAAGCATTCAACCACTGTTCACTTTGTTCCAGTGTCTGATAAAGGCGGTGTGACCTGGAGTCATTGTTGAAATGAACAAGATCAAACAGAACAGGGAGTGTACTGTGACAATAGACCATTTTTCCACTTCCTTACACATCTTCAGGTGTTTGTACATTCTAATTAAATTCCTTAACTCAGCAGTACGTGTACCTAACCTCACTTAACATGCCATACACTCCCTCACTCTGCCTTTCATTACCTCTTTTGCCGCCCACAGCTCATCGGCTGAATCGTCTCAAAGTCGCCCCTATTAAACTGCAGTGATTACTTCTGCCTGGAAGTGGGGCTTCATTTTCCTAGCTTTACAGCCACCCACCTGGTTATGCTGATGCCGGCGCTTTGAGGCCAACCCAACGATGGCTCACCCGGACACTCAATTAGTCCTTTCCACAGAGCTAATGATTCGGAACGTCTTCCCATCCTTCCCTGAGACATCATTCTTTCTTTGTCTTTTTTTCCCCAAACACATTATTTCCTTAAATTGCACAGCCTAAGGATCATTACTGTCTTTGGGAGATTGAGGAGATGACAGTTTGGAGAAATGCTGATTTTATTTTCAGGCAATAACATTTTAGTCTTTGTGATTTGAAATGAGTTGGGCTATTTCCGGATTCTCAACAGTTCCATCAGGTAAAAATCCAGAGAATGAGAAAGGGGAAAGTGAAGACCAGAAGCACGCCTAAGAATTGATCATGAAACCTTAGCTCATAGATTTTTCAACTTGTTTTTGTGAAGAATTAATGTACATTGTCCATCGTGCATAGTGCAAGGCTACTGATAACAAAGAGGTGTGTATCATGTTATTAATAATTTCTCACTTTCACAAAGAAATTCAAACAAAGAAATCCATCACTCATCTGCCAATGGAGATTACATAAAGTAGATTGCCCCCTAAGTACAAGAACACAAAATAAAGATGGGCCACAGAACAAAGGAATCTTTGTGTGATGAAGAATCCTCACCAAAAGTGATTCTGCAGTCTGAGAGGCAGCTAGTTCCTGTCATATTTCATGTTTGTTTTCACACCAAATGTATCTGCGCTCTGCCTTGTTAATTCAAATGATGTGATGCATCATAGAATCCTGTTGTGGCAATCGAAAGGTTGATTACTCGTGGTAATTAACAGCAAAATATATGTTTTAAAAGCGCTTGTGATCCCCTTAATTTACATTGTAAACTGAGCAGGATCAAGTCAAAAGCATCCAGACATTACGAGCTCCACATCACCACTAAAGATGAGTGCAGTGATTTCTACTCAAATGGAAGAGCAGCAGACATGCTGTAATAACTCAGAGAGAGAGAGTGCGAGCGATTGGGACTTTTATATTTTTAGTGGTCTACTCTACAGTTGTATACAGTGAGCCTGCTCTGCTGCAGAGCTACCATGAGCATAGCGGCCACAACTCTCCCAGACAGTCACTTCAGGAAATTAAACACTTGTCAAACTTCCTGTACAGTAATTGCCGGGATATTTTCCAGGCACAAAAGCCACTTTCAGGGCTGCTGTTGTGAATGAATCAAACTTACAGAGCAGCAAAATCCATGTCCGACAGTATCTAGGCAATGGTCAATAAACATTTCGTTTATTTACTGTTTTAAACATGAATGGCGTCTGACTAAATGCTGAAGGTATTTTTTTTGGATTCTGTACATGAGATGTATTACATTATACTGCCCTCTTGTGGATAAAAACGTAGCAACCAGTAATCCAGTTGTGACGTCCTACCATGCCTTTATATGAGCTCTTTGATGGACAACTTAATCTTAACTGCTGCATGAACTGTCAATAATGAATTATCTTTATTTTGACATTCGTGTTCAAGATTCAAGGGTTTACTTCACTTTTCTTCAGTACACATTCAATAGACCACATGTTTACTGACAGATCAACACCATCCAACAACATAGCATATTACTACAATACACACACGTTAAATCAGTCAGACTACTGAGACGTGGAGTTAGGTATGTTACCGAATAGAATATGTTTGTCACACCTAGTCCATTCAGCCCCCAAAGCCACTAAACGTTATTCTAATAAATAGACCTTTCATGAATACATTTAAATGTTATGCGAAACATTTCTCCTTGTCAAACTTGAAAATATGTCTCGAGAGTGTTGTTAAGTGGGACACGCACATTGTAGGTATTATTCTTGGTTCAAAGTCAAACTAATACTTAATAATGTCTGAGCAGCCCCTGACGATTACACTCCTCTCCAAATTAGATTATTGAGGTTGTTCCTGCCGGCAATTAGTCTAAGAAATACAGGGAATAGATTTGTTGAAGTGAGTACAAAGCTATTAATTAATTAAAGCTGGGGAGAACACACAGATGAGTCTACATGGAATGGAGAGGAACTATTGGTGTCAGACAAAGTATGTCTTAGCTGGAAATGCCTCAAGAAAAGGAATGATTGATTTCATTATTATAGTGTCACATCTTCAGGATGCCCAGCCCACATGGGCTTATAAGACACTGCATCTGCAGTAGCAAAGACAATAACCATATACGGTATATGCAAGCATACATACCAGTGGGGGCTCCTCGGAGGAGGAAGGGGAGGGCCATCCTCCTCAGTGAATTTCATAAAAATAAAAATGGTAAAACATTGAAAAAGTTATCCTTTTTAGATAAAACAATACTAAATATAGTCACGTCACCAAATAACTGATTAAAACACACTGTTTTGCAATTAAGGTCTACAGTAGCCTCAACAGCACTCTGTAGGGTAGCACCATGGTGTAGCTGGAGGACAGCTAGCTTCCTTCCTCCTCTTGGTACATTGACTTCAATACAAAATCTAGGAGGCTCTTGGTTCTCACCCCATTCTATAGACTTACACAGTAATTATGACAACTTCCGGAGGACGTCCTCCAACCTATCAGAGCTCTTGCATCATGAACTGACATGTTGTTCACCCAATCAAAGGATCAGAGAATGAATCTAGTACTGAAAGCATAAGCTACAGCTAGCTAGCACTGCAGTGCATAAAATGTGGTGAGTAGTTGACTCAAAGAGAGAGAGAGAGAGAGAGAGAGAGAGAGAGAAAATAGTTTAACAGTTTTCAACAAATTAATTTCTTCAAAAATGAAGGAGAAGCAAGAGCGAGAGAGAGAGAGAGAGAGAGAGAGATTTAGTCTTTTTTTCACTTTCAGTTTCACTTACTTAGCTAGCAAATGCAGCTGACTAGTTTAGTTACTCAAACAGAGGGATGCTATGTTAGCTAGCTGGCTATGACTATCCAACACGACACTGGAACTCTTCCAAATCAAGGTAAGCTTTTGGTTGTATAAATTTTTTGCCTCCGGGGCCCGCTGGTGTAACAGCTTACTGACTATACACTGTAAAGTTACTGCATGATTGTAGCGGGTTTACTAACGCATTAGTTCTATTAGCTATGCTGACTAGGACGTTAATTTTAGCTAATATGGGGACAACGATGTAGGCTGTGTGTAGCGGTTATGACATGGTTTGGGTTGGGAAGGTTTTTTCGCCTGGTCACATAGCCTGGTCACATGTGTTGTTCATTGAAGTCCACAAATGAAGGGAAAAGGTGAGAGGAGGAGAGTGCATAGAGGCGAGAAGGAATGCAACGTGGCTGCTATGAAAGTTAACTGTGTTTATGCATGATCAGGGGTGTATTCATTCCGCCGATTGAAAAACGTTTCTTAAACGGAAGCAAACAAAACGGGAATAAAAATACCTGAATTTGTCCAATAGAAACTCTCGTTTGCAACTGTTGGACTTTGTGGCAAGAGTTTGGGGAAGGCCCTTTGCTGTTCCAGCATGACAATGCCCCTATGCACAAAGCGAGGTCCATACAGAAATGGTTTGTCGAGATCAGTGTGGAAGAACTTGACTGGCCTGCACAGAGCCCTGACCTCAACCCCATCAAACTCCTTTGGGATGAATTGGAATGCCGACTGCGAGCCAGGCCTAATTGCCCAACATCAGTGCCCGACCTCACTAATGCTCTTGTGGCTGAATGTAAGCAAGTCCCCGCAGCAATCTTCCAACATCTAGTGGAAAGCCTTCCCAGAAGAGTGGAGGCTGTTATAGCCGCGAAGAGGGGATCAACTCCATATTAATGCACATGATTTTGGAATGAGTTGTTCGACGAGCAGGTATCCATATACTTTTGGTCATGTAGTGTACATACATTTATACAAAAATAATGAAAGGAAATCAATTTGAACCCACTAGTTGTTTATATATATTTTTTTACTTTTAATGGTTATTCCTTTGAGGCTGTGCCTGAGGAATAGTTTAGGAAAGTCGAGCTTTCACATGAGAGGATATGTGTGTTTTTGTCGAGCAGGCATTTGTGTGTGTGTGTGTGTGTGTGTGTGTCACAGGAGGTTGGTGGCACCTTACAGTTTATTTTTTTGCGCTTTGGTACTATTTTCACAAGTATGTGGTGAATTTTCTAAACTCCATACTGGTAACACTTGTTACGCAGCCAGTCTTACATTCAAAACCTTTCATTGTGCATCCATTTTGTTTGTAAACATCTTTCACCACACAACCATTGATCCAAAATATAAGTTTACTGTGAAATATAATGAGTACATTGGTTTAATAACCAAAACAAAACATAATGATATCTTCTCAATTTAGTTTTTTTTGTTAATTACAGTACATTACAGTTTTCACATTAGGCAATACACTTGCACTACCCATTAAAATTGACTGAACATCACATTTCCATAATTTCTATCCCATGTGTGATCAAAGGTGTGATCATTCAAGACATATTTTACAATGTAATCAAATTAAAGAAATTAAAGAAACATAATGTTTAGCAGGCACTGTTGCATCAAGCCTGTCTTGAGCATTTGGCAATAAGTTCTCATCGACATCACAGTAAATGTCCTCATTGTTCATGTACCTGGGGAAAACCCTTTTGGCATGGTGAATCCAAGTCTGACTGGTCTGGATTTAAATCATTGCATACCTCATCATCCATGGCCTGAAGGAGAGTGGTACGCTCATGGGGATGGAAGTCATACATCTTCCACATGAACAAGCTAAACACCTTCTTCGCCCGCTTCGAGGATAACACAGTGCCACTGACGAGGCCCACTACCAAGGACAGTGGCCTCTCCTTCTCCATGGCCGACGTGATTAAAACATTTAAGCATGTTAACCCCCGCAAGGCTGCCGGCCCAGACGGCATCCCTAGCCGCGTCCTCAGAGCATGCGCAGACCAGCTGGCTGGTGTGTTTATGGACATATTCAATCTCTCCCTTTCCCAGTCTGCTGTTCCCACATGCTTCAAGATGGCCACCATTGTTCCTGTACCCAAGAAAGCAAAGGTAACTGAACTAAATGACTATTGCCCTGTAGCACTCACCTCTGTCATCATGAAGTGCTTTGAGAGACTAGTCAAGGATCATATCACCTCTAACTTACCTGTCACACTAGACCCACTTCAATTTGCTTACCGCCCCAATAGATCCACAGACGATGCAATCGCCATCACACTGCACACTGCCCTATCCCATCCGGACAAGAGGAATACCTATGTAAGAATGCTGTTCATTGATTATAGCTCAGCATTCAACACCATAGTACCCTCCAAGCTCATCATTAAGCTCGAGGCCCTGGGTCTGAACCCCATCCTGTGCAACTGGGTCCTGGACTTCCTGACGGGCCGCCCCCAGGTGGTGAAACAACATCTCCACTTCGCTGATCCTCAACACTGGGGCCCCACAAGGGTGCGTGCTCAGCCCCCTCCTGTACTCCCTGTTCACCCATGACTGCGTGGCCAAGCACGCCTCCAACTCAATCATCAAGTTTGCAGACGACACAACAGTAGTATGCTTGATTACCAACAATGACGAGACCACCTACAGGGAAGAGGTGAGGGCTCTGGGAGTGTGGTGCCAGGAAAATAACCTCTCACTCAACGTCAACAAAACAAAGGAGATGATCGTGGACTTCAGGAAACAGCTGAGGGTGCACCACAGCTGAGGGTGCTCCACATCGACGGGACCGCAGTGGAGAAGGTGGAAAGCTTCAAGTTCCTTGGCGTACACATCACCGACAAACTGAAATGGTCCACCCACGCAGACATTGTGGTGAAGAAGGCGAAACAGAGCCTCTTCAACCTCAGGAGACTGAAGAAATTTGGCATAGCACCTAAAACCCTCACAAACTTTTACAGATGCACAATTGAGAGCATCCTGTCGGGCTGTATCATCGCCTGGTACGGCAACTGCACTGCCCGCAACCGCAGGGCTCTCCAGAGGGTGGTGCCGTCTGCCGAACGCATTACCGGGGGCAAACTACCCGCCCTCAAGACACATACAGCACCCGATGTCACAGGAAGGCCAAAAAGATCATCAAGGACATCAACCACCCGAGCCACTGCCTGTTCACCCCGCTATCATCCAGAAGGCGAGGTCAGTACAGGTGCATCAAAGCTGGGCCCGAGAGATTGAAAAACAGCTTCTATCTCAAGGCCATCAGACTATTAAAGTGACTGGTGTTCCATTTCTTAAAGTGGCCAGTGATTTCAATAGGCAGCAGCAGCCTCTAATGTGCTAGTGATGGCTATTTAACAATGTTTACATATCTTGCACTACTCATCTCATATGTATATACTGCATTCTATTATATTATATTCTACTGTATCTTAGTCCATGCCGCTCTGTCATTTTTTTTTACTTACTGATTATGTTTGGTTGAAAAAGTGACTGTATGATTACTATTGTGTTGTTGTTCAATCAGATCTGCTTCAGCCAACAATTTTTCCGCATGTCGGAGTGTGTATACTGCGTATAGAGCTGTCAAATCCAAAAGCTTGCTCCTGGCATTATACCTAAAGTGGGCATTGCCATTGGCAGCACGGAGTCGCATTATGAGAAATTGCATGCAGCCTTGTTTACAATTTCTGAACACTGAATTTGAGATGTAATCTAAACCTCAATTAGTGCACTGAATAGAAATCCTCATTATTTTGTTTCATGATTTTCAATTTGAGCGTCATTAATTTTATTGGCCTATAGCCTACACTTTCTGATTCTGAACTTTGTGACAATGATCAAGAGCAGTTGCTCACATATTTTGACAGCTCCAACGCAGTTACACCTCCGACACAGCCAAAACATCAGCTATGACACAGCCATATGCAATGCGGGTGTCGACTATCGCCAGTTAACGCTTGATCTGATCAAATCTAGGCCTTAGTCAATTGAAAATGAGTTTTGAAACAACTGCCTTTTTGATGATCTGTTTTGAGTTTGGTACTAAAAGTTGTGAAAATGTACCACATACTTGTGAAAATTGCACCAAAGCGATTAAAAAAATAAAATGTAATTGGGGAGGATGGGCTCATAGTAACGCCTGGGACGGAATAAATGGAATGGTATCAGATTCATCAAAAACATGGTTTCCATGTTCCATATGTATGATACCATTCCATTCACTCCATTCCAGCCAATATGAGCCATCCTCCCCTCAGCAGCCTCCTGTGGTTTGTGTGTGTGTGTGTGTGTGTGTGCGTGGGCGAGTGTGTGTGTGTCCTTCACATGAGAGGGTGTGTGTGCACATGTGCCCACTCATTTCTCAGTAGAAATTTGACTTAAAAGCTTTATAAGCTATGTAGTCAACATGAAAAGCATCTGTCAAGGGATGGCGTGAGTGCATGTTTGAAAATTGTTTAATCTGTTCTGCAACCACATTCCCCCTGGGTAAACTATATTTGTTATGCTCCTCTTTCAAATGCAAATTCAAATGGGTTTCTTTTTGGTGTGTGAACTAAAGTGTTATGGTCAAATGTAGCCTACCCAGCTTCTTGAGTAAATAGCTTCTTGAATGAACTATGCAAATGGTGTTTGATATGAATGGTGTCCATTTCAATTCACTTCCATAAAAGAACATGAAGTGAGAAGGTCTACTAATTAGGAGGGTAGCTAATCAAACACTGTGTTTTCAGTTCTCTATTGGAAAGAAAGCAAGAAACAGTCAGCGGCTACAGATCCCCAAAGTGTTAACAGTGGAACTTCCATAGGAATCAACAAATTAGTAAATCTTTGATTCTTACTTACACATAAAAAACGATTGTTTGCCTGTACGTGTATTGTTTTTGAATAATAATAGCCTGCATGCAGTGAGGGTGTAGATTTATGGAGATTCAGCTTCCCTTTGAGTCAATGACAGCATTGGTATAGGCCCATCCCTGTCCGGTAACTAAACGCCTGAGGCTCAATACCAGTATATTCTTATACACTGAGTGTACAAAACATTAGGAACACCTTCCTAATATTGAGTTGCACCCCCTTTTGCTCTCAGAACAGCCTCAATTCGTTGGAGCATGGACTCTACAAAGTGTTGAAAGCATTCCACAGGGATGTTGGCCCATGTTGACTCCAATGCTTCCCACAGTTGTGTGAAGTTGGCTGGATGTCCTTTGGGTGGTGGACCATTCTTGATACAGACAGGAAACTGTTGAGCGTGAAAAACCCAGCAGCGTTGCAGTTCTTGACACACTCAAACCGGTGTGCCTGGCACCTACTACCGTACCCAGTTCAAAGGCACTTAAATATTTTGTCTTGCCCATTCACCCTCTGAATGGCACACATACACAATCCATGTCTCAATTGTCTCAAGGCTTAAAAATCCTTCTTTAACCTGTCTCCTCCCCTGATTGAAGTGGATTTAATAGGTGACATCAATAGGAGATCATAGCTTTCACCTGGATTCACCTGGTCAGTCTATGTAATGGAAAGAGCAAGGGTTCCTAATGTTTTATACATTCAGCGTCTGTCTCCATTGTGTGCTTTGAACTGCAATGCATAAAATAACCACCAGAGAGCTCTGTGGGGCTTTGTATAACAGGTCCATCAGTGAGTTTTAGATTATTGAACAACTTCATTGGGGATTTGGTTTTCTTAAATGTGGAGGACTAACTGCTTGATGTCTGGCTCAGAGCAAATCATGCTCATCGAACACTGAGGTCAAATAACCCACTCTCTGTGACCCAAAACAGTATTGGTCTGCTTATATTATGAATCAAGTAATTCAATCACATCTTACCACTGAAGTATGTCTAATATAGGCTATTACTCACAGACCATTAAGAAACTGACTTGCATGGTCATCATTGTTTTTTAATGAAAAATAATTAGGATATTAGGCAATAGTTTGGTAGCCTGGACTATCGGTGGGACTCAGGGAATGGGATATGAGTCAAAACCAAGATACTAGTCTGTGCAAGATTTCTCTACATGTTTCTTCCAGAGAAGTACAACCAACAAAAAAAGATGAAAGGCCAGAATTAATGTATTTTCTAGTGTTATCTCTCTATTTATTGAGATATTCTGCACATTTTGCAATAATTATCTAACAATGAGGTTGTGGAAGAACCAGTTATTCCTATATGTCTCAAACAGAAGCTTATCAATTTGCTATGTCATGAAACACACAGACAGAACCACACCTTGCTTTCTCTCGTGCACTCACACTTATACGGATGGATTACTATGGCAACAGGTTGCCACTGGCGACGAGATAGCCTACTACATCGCTTTGGTGGGAGTGAGTGAGGGGGGTGACAAAAGCTCTGGGTGGATGAGCAGGCAGAAATATTAACAGCTTGAAAGAAAGAGAATGAAAATGGAGAGCATGGCATGGTTGGATAAAATGCTTGTTATAGTTTTTCTCACATAAAACTGGATTATATTAGGCTGTTCATAAATGTATTGCCTTTGGTGCGCGCGCTGACGGAATTTCCCACGCTCTTCTGATACAACAGGTAAGTGTCACGCCATCTTCTCACTAGTCTAAAGTAGGCCTAATACATTAATAATTTGGAATAATGTTTTGATAATTTATTTTAGCATTTAAATGCAATGCTGCTCATTGAGTGACATCAAAGAGACAAACTTGCCTATTTTTGTCTATTGTCATTTTGGCACCTCCGCACAGGCGAGAAAATGCCTTGAATTTTCCTTTTAATTTCCCAATGTGGCACTGATACAAAAACAATCGATATCAGAAAATAATTTTAATAGTCTATAAACTCTTACAAAACATCTGAAAATAAACATTTATTTAAGGGTGTGTCCTGTTTTCTAAAACATACCTGTTTTCTATTATCAAAATGGTGTGACTTGTTACATTATTTCAGAAGTCAGTAGATCCCAGGCAAGTATATGTTTGTTATGAGATAATAGCCTACAATATGCATTCTCGACACTGTAGAATCAACAACATAACGTATGGAACCCCTCATATAATAGTATTATTCTCTCCAGTTTGACTAATAAAAACATATATTTAATTAATGCTGTTCACAGCCCTCCCTACAAAATGGCACTAGAAGTCAGCTGTAGAATCATAAATCATAAATCAAACCAAAACTCATTATCTTGCCACTTTGATAGTCAACCCTGTCCATGTCTACACAGCCATGAACAATCATATTCTGTAATGTGTCAACTGTCTCCCTGATTTTTTTTGTAACTGAGGCTTCCACAATGCAATGACAATGCAAAATGGCCAAGTAAATGTGAGGAGACTTGATTTTATATTGCCTAACAACAATCAGCAGAGTAAAGTGCGTTGCTAGACTTAATTGCTCAACAATAGTACCTTGAAGGGACAGAATTAAAGAACCGAAGAAGGTAGCCTATATCAAAAGCACTGCTTAAACGTTGCTGTTTTTTTGTTGTCTAAATTATTAATTTCATCATGGTAAGAAATTGATATTAGCTTACATTCATCAACAAGTACATCAGACTGACAAAAAATGACTGTAAACCAGACAAAATTCATTTGGTTCCTTTTCCTTCAGCTGTGCTTATTGCCACATCACCTGTCACTTTCCTCTGGCAACACAATAAGTCAGCAGGGTGAAATATCATTCTTGAGCCATAAGTGTGATGGATTACAGGATGTTTAGTCCTCTGCCTGTCACAGAGAAGCAGGGTTGAAGGCTTCTCTCCGGAGTGTCACTGGCAGAGATATGTCTAGAACAAAGGGCTCTTTCGTCTGCCTACTCACCATAAGCCTTCACATAACACCAGCGGCACTGCCTGTCATCCCCTCCCAGGTGACATTACAGAACCATGAGGCCTAAATCCAGCCCAAAAGAGCCTCTTAAAGCTCACAATCAAGAGAGCAATACACTCTTACACAATGCTGCTGCTTGGAGGCTGAACCATTCAAAGAGTGTTACCACACACTCTACTGGCATTGTGTTTGCTTGGCTTGTCCTTTTACATGGCCATGTTGCAGTGTTCTGATGTAGGCAAGCCAGTGGTTAGAATACTTTTGACCCTTGCAAGTGTTTACTATTCTTGCCTAGCCTCTACATTAGGGGCTCCTGAGTGGCGCAGCGGTCTAAGGCACTGCATCTCAGTGCTTGAGGCGTCACTACAGACCCCCTGGTTCAATTCCAGGCTGTACAATTGGCAATTAGCCCAGCGTCGTCCGGGTTTGGCCGGTGTAGGCCATCATTGTAAATAAGAATTTGTTCTTAACTGACTTGCCTAATTTAAAAAATAAATAAATAAAATTAGTACACCAAGAAAGAATCTAAAATACACATTTTTATTTCCACTGTAAAGCATTATATACAATGCATTTACTCATATTTGATTGGTTTGGCTTTCACTACAGGAGCCACCAGTGCTCCAGTATCTTCCCACATCTGTGAATGATTGTCTGAGGAGGTCAGGAGGAGCAGTGACGAGATGGATGAGGGGTCCAGGATGGCTGAGGGGAAGGCTGCCTTTGTCTTCATCCTCCTCCTCTTCATCGCCTTGGCCTTGCTCATCGTGCGCTGCTTCCGCATCCTGCTGGACCCATACCGCAGCATGCCCTCCTCCAACTGGACAGACCACACGGAGAAGGACACGTTTGACTACCACATTGTCTAAGGAGGACATAAGGAGCTCCCTCGACACTGTATTGCAGTTGAAGCACTGTCAACTATTGCAATGCTCAAGGAGCAACTTTTTGAAATCCATTTTGCCCAAGGACCACATGCTGGATGACTGCTGGTGCCAAACCACCAGGGACACCTTTGTATTAGATGCAGCCTTCGAGCATGCATCACCTAAGGCCTTTCTTTGTCTGCGCTATTGTAACATGTTATATAAATTCCTTCACCAATTACTGCAGTCATGAGCAGTAATTGCCAGCCCTTATTACCCCAATGACAACACATAAGAGTGATTCCATACGAAACCAGGACAAAAAAAGGCCATGATTTTGGGGATTTTTTAAAGATTTCATCCATAGAATGGTCCATTGGAAGAAGGATTGTTGACATATATTTGACATTTGTATCTAAAAGCATAATTGAGAAATAATTAATCAAAGTTGTTATATTTATGACATTTTGGCCTTACCCAGGCCTCCTTAAATACGCCATAATGCTTCATCTGTAGGGGCTACAAAGATGAAAAAATACATAAATTAATGAATGTAAAAAAATATAAACATGAATATTGAAAAAACATTTTAGATTTGGCAATTTTTTAAATATATTGTTGAACATAATACTCTACGGCATATGTGTCAAACTCATCCCACGGAGAGCCGAGTGTCTGCGGGTTTTCGCTCCACCCTTGTACTTGATTGATGGTCCTCTGTGGCTCAATTGGTAGAGCATGGCGCTTGTAACGCCAGGGTAGTGGGTTCGATCCCCGGGACCACCCATACGTAAAAATGTATGCACACATGACTGTAAGTTGCTTTGGATAAAAGCGTCTGCTAAATGGCTTATTATTATTATGAATTAAGGTCACTAATTTATAAGGAACTCCCTTAATTGAAAGGAAAAAACAAAAACCTGCAGACACTAGGCCCTCCATGGAATGAGTTTGACACCCCTGCTCTACGGGCATATGAAAGTTCCAGAGTGGGATCTATGCTACTTTTATAGTAATGATCCAGTTTGTTAGCGTCCAAAATGGTCGCCCTCTGCTGGTGATTTGCATGATGTGCAATGACGCAAGTAAAAGGAAGGCTGTGATTGGTTATATTATCTGCGCCGTAACATTAAAACTAGCAGAGATCCCACTCTGGAACTTTGATATGCCCCTAGAGTATATTATGTTCAACAATATATTGAAACATTTGCCTAATACATCAATATTCATATTTATATTTTTCAAAATTCATAAATGAATGTACAGAAATGTTATTGAAATCATAATATTACTCATATTACAGAGCAAGCGGTAAAGTTTCATATGACACCAATTTTTACTTTGTAGCATCTACAGATTAAACATTATGGAGTCTTACAGGAGGCCTGGATAAGGCAAAAATGCCATAATATGCCAACTTTGATTCAGTATTTCTCAATTATGCTTTTAGCTACAAATGTCAAATAAATGTCAACAATCCTTCCTCCAAAGGACCATTCTATGGATGAAATGTTGTAAAAATCCCAAAATCATGATATTTTGTTTGCCCTGGTTTCGTATGGAATCACTAATAAGGAACATCTACTACCAAATGGCCTAACACCATAAGCATCACTTAAGGTACCTGCTGTAACACCTATCAAATCTATCTCCTGAAGACACAAATCTATCTCCGTTGCCACTACTATCGCATCATTTCACTACCCTATCCCCTTAACTTTTTACTGCAGTGGCCTAAATCAGGGTCACACAGAGTGTTTCTTGGTAGTCTTAAACAAATATACTTTGAAAAAAAAGTATACACCTCACACACATGGTTATGGGCTTAAAAAAATAAGACACCTTTACCATGTCAGATATAGAGTTGAAATGTATTCAATTTTGAGTATGCATCCCAATATTACACTTTATATACTTCACAGAAGACTAAAATATAATACAACCATTTGACATAGAAACACTGGATGTTTATTAATTATGAAATTATGAAAAATATTAATAACATTCCACCCATGAGCCCACTTTTGGTCATTCAACTGCAGGAAAGGACTACAGGTGCTCTATGCAACAGTTCCTCCTGCAAATAGGCCTACATTTCAATTGTGTACCTGTAGTACTAAAGGAATAAAACTCCATGTGAGAACAAGAAAAACATGTGAATGCCATTTGAAGCTATAAAGTTGCTTGTTTGCTGCATGGTTTATACACAGTGTATCCTGTGGAATTTTTTACTTCAATTGTCAACTTTGGCCAAGGCACAAAATGCACAAACAATCAATCAACCATCGCTCAAACACAAATTCACTTACACAGAAAAAACAAATGTAGTTACATTTATGCCAACCAGTGCCCTGCACACTCACAAAGTCCCTCACCCTCATTGAGCTGGTCAATACTTTTTGAAATTGGAAGACAGATATCACCTTTAACATCAGCCAGCCTATAACATACCATTGATATCCAGATCCATATCTTTGTCACCCGAGTTATTTGTATTCTTGCCATCATGGAAAGAGAGGTAGACAATGTTTCAAAGTATCCTTTAAAGAGAAGTCATTGTTTTTGGGTGGCTTCAATGGGCCTTAGATGTTTGATGTCAGCAATAGGATAAGTGTTAACTATTCAATGTCTGCAATTCAAAAAATGACAAATAGACAACTTTGTCACTTTTAATGGAAAGGATCCAGAGTCATAAATGTGAATGACCAAATGAGGTTTATTGAAATGTTTACTGTGCCGTAACTTGTGCCTAATTATGAACATCTAGATTAGCATTTTAGGGAAATGAGTCAAAGATTCATACCGGTAGTTCTATCGTAGATAGCAACTTGGTATAGTTCTATGTAATATTATTTTCATATCTGAAATAAAGCATATCACTGCCCACAGATGGCATGTTAGCAGTGTGCTACATCTGAACAGATTATGCATTTTCACACCTTGGACTATCCCTTTATTGACAATGTCTGTGGCTCTTTATTTGGGCAACTCCTTAACTGTATGCCTTATAGAGTAGCATGTTTACAGATAGTGAATAGTTGGCAGAAAGATATGTCATGCACTTCAAGCCGATGTCATACACCTACCAAATTAGTGTACTTTCACACTTTGACATGTGACGTTCTTGTGATATACTGTGACCTTTTCCTATCACAATGTATCAGTTTAGTGGTACCTTTCTGTGCACAAGTGTCTTTGCATGTTTTTGCAAAATTTCCCCTCCAAGCATGTTGAGTGCTTTACACATGTTGATGCTGCAGTTATTCAGTTGCTACAGTACAGTATTCACTGTCAACGTTTGAGCCTTCTTTTGAACGTGTATTATGCTTGCCTTGAGCATCTTTCCTTTCATAATAAAAGTAATTACGATGCATTACCTTTTTTCTGTTTTGTTTTAAGACATTAAACATCAGACAAAAAGTGAAGGGAAAAAAACTGTACCGAAAATCTTTATTTTTAATGATGCCCTTTCCAAGCTCATGATACGGGTAAAAAGGTGACACTTTCTCTTTAACACATTATCAGCTTGTGGCAGGGGTGGCTTGCAGCCGTCTGTATCATTTGTGTGAACCCAGACACTTTGTCTGGCTCTCATCAGGCCAATAGACACACCTGCTATTGCTCCAGCCGCAGGCAAGGGCTGCGCTTTCGAGCGAGACGGATCCAATACCATGCAGAATAACAATCCACTGTGACACACAAATGGTGTGCCTTGATATATATAATTATCTTATAGACAGACAGTGATGGGGAACCTATTTAATATTACATCTAAAAACATTTATGTACAATCATTTTGTGAAATATTAAAATGCTTGTGTAAAGCAATGAGCAATTGTTATTATGCCATTTAGTACAATGCTGTTACATATCTTTCAAAAAAGCTGTAGAGGTCTTCAGTATTTCATATTATCTACCTCCAAAATTTGCCCAAAGATATTTTTGATATTGGCAAAACTTCTCTTTATCTGTTTTTTAAAGATACACATACACTAACATTGGAACATAAAATACAAAGCCTTTGTGTCTCTTCCTGCTAGAAGCAGGTATTCCATTCCTATATCCACACACTCTACTACAGTAATTTGGAGTTCTCTGCTCATGGTAACGACATGAACCTGTGGGGATCAATAACTATCAATCTGATTGATATTGACTAATGTAAAGGAAATTCACCCTATTCACCCTATCACTTACTATTTTAAATGCACAGTGCAGTCAAAAACGTGATTATGCTGTGTTTTATATACAGTGGGGTCCAAAATTATTGACACCCTTGATAAAGATGAGCAAAAATGACTATTAAAATAAATAATTCATATACTGAGTTATATTGTAGGAAAAAAAAATTGGGGGACTGTCTCCGGACTTGAAACCCATTGAAAATCTGTGGTTTGAATTGAAGAGGGCAGTCCATAAGCGCAGACGAAGGATATCAATGATCTGGAAGGATTCTGAATGGAGGAATGGTCTAAGATCCCTCCCAATTTGTTATCCAACTCATTAAATATTTTATAAAAAGGCTCAGTGCCGTTATAAAAAGGCTCAGTGCCGTTATCCTCGCAAGGTGAGGTATTGAAAGGTATTGAAAACAGGGGTGTCAATAATTTTCACCCCTACCTTTTTGAGAAAAAATATATTACTTGTTAAACACAATCTCTTTCTCTGAGCAATTTTATTAATATAAAATTATATAATTTCCCAATTTTTTTTGCATACAATATAGCTCAGTATTTGAATTAATTATTTTATGCATTCATTTTTGCTCATCTTTATCAAGGGTGTCAATATTAAAATGATGTTAATGGCCTTTTAGTGTAAGAGCTGTTTGAAAGATGCCTGAAATGTCAGCCTGTCAGTGGGATGGGGTTTTGGCCTTCCATGGTGACATCACCATGTGGTAAATTAGTTAATAGATCAATATGAAAGAGAGTTCCAAACCTCTCTGCCAATAGCAGCTAATTTTCAGTTTCCCCCTCCCCACACAGACCACTCCCAGAAAGTCCTAGCAAAATTCTTGAGAATTTCTAGAATTTGCTCTTTGCTAAGAAGCTTTTTGTTTTGGGGACCATTTTAATTTAAAACAATCACAGTAAGGTACTTAATTGTTACCCTGAAATGATTTGATATTTAGATTAAAAACCGCTCTATTGGACCTTTAAAGAGCGACTGCCTTAAAAAGCAATGAATCCCTTTGAAAACGGCCTATGTCGCATCGATATGAGTCAGAAACAGTTATTCTACTGTCAAAATTGACTACAGTGTAAATAGGATAATATTGGTCATAAAGTCAGTTTGGAACATCCGTGCATCATAATGGGTAAATTAAGGTTGGGTTTTGATTTTATGATTTCCATATGCCCACTATAACTTGGGGTAAAAGCAGGGGTGATTGCTCTCAATCCAATAGCATAGACATTGAGACAGACCTGCCCAGGAGCTCCGACTGTTTACATAAGACAACACATCACACATTTTTTTACTTGAGAAATACTGCACCAAACACCTTAGTTAGATGTAAAATTGCTCAACTAAAACATCCTCAGCAAAAACATCAAAATTAATTACAGATTTCTTGACTTATCTTAGATTCATTCTGGGGATTTTGAGGAAGTGAAATAAACTACAGTGTCTCATGGGTTGACAGACATCATTAACCAAAAGCAGAATAGGTCAGGAAACACACCTCCAAGACTGAAATCTCATTTTTCGAATGAGCAACAGAAAAACATACATGCCAATCGGTGTGTTCAGTTGTCTTTAAGGTCTACTACACACACTCAGCCACCTTACTTCATTTCATTCCCAAACGGGCTGTTTTAGTTTTTCTGCTGTAATCTATTCAAGTTTATTTAACCTCTACGGGATCGGTGTCCTGTATACGGGACGGTTGAGCTAACGTGCGCTAATGTGATTAGCATGACTGTTGTAAGTAACAGCAGACTTTTCAGGACATAGACATGTCTTATATGGGCAGAAAGCTGAAATTATTGTTAATCTAACTGCACTGTCCAATTTATAGCAGCTATTACAGAGAAAAAATTACCATGCTATTGTTGCCCGCTTGACCCTATCCCCTCCTATCTTCTCCAGACCATTTCCAGAGACCTTCTCCCTTAGCTCACCTCGCTCATCAACTCATCCTTGACCGCTGGCTATGTCCCTTCCGTCTTCAAGAGGGCGAGAGTTGCACCCCTCCTCAAAAAACCTACACTCAATCCATCCAATGTCAACAACTACAGACCAGTATCCCTTCTTTCTTTTCTCTCCAAAACTCTTGAGCGTGCCGTCTCTAGCCAACTCTCCTGCTATCTCTCTCAGAATTACCTTCTTGATCCTAACCAGTCAGGTTTCAAGACTGGTCATTCAACTGAGACTGCTCTTCTCTGTGTCACGGAGGCTCTCCGCACTGCCAAAGCTAACTCTCTCTCCTCTGCTCTTATCCTTCTAGACCTATCTGCTGCCTTTGATACTGTGAACCATCAGATCCTCCTCTCCACCCTCTCCGAGTTGGGCGTCCTACCTGACAGGTCGCTCCTACCAGGTGGCGTGGTGAGAATCTGTCTCCGCACCACGTGCTCTCACCACTGGTGTCCCCCAGGGCTCAGTTATAGGCCCTCTCCTATTCTCACTATACACCAAGTCACTTGGCTCTGTCATATCCTCACATGGTCTCTCCTATCTTTGCTATGCAGACGACACACAATTAATTTTCTCCTTTCCCCCTTCTGATAACCAGGTGGCGAATTGCATCTCTGCATGTCTGGCAGACATATCAGTGTGGATGTCGGATCACCACCTCAAGCTGAACCTCGGCAAGACAGAGCTGCTCTTCGTCCCGGGGAAGGACTGCCCGCTTCATGATCTCGCCATCACGGTTGACAACTCCATTGTGTCCTCCTCCCAGAGTGCAAAGAACCTTGGCGTGACCCTGGACAACACCCTGTCATTCTCTGCTAACATCAAAGCGGTGACCCGATCCTGCAGGTTCATGCTCTACAACATTCGCAGAGTACGACCCTACCTTACACAGAAAGCGGCACAGATCCTAATCCAGGCATTTGTCATCTCCCGTCTGGATTACTGTAACTCGCTGTTGGCTGGGCTCCCTGCCTGTGCCATTAAATCCCTGCAACTTATCCAGAACGCTGCAGCCCGTCTGGTGTTCAACCTTCCCAAGTTTTCTCACGTCACCCCGCTCCTCCGCACACTCCACTGGCTTCCAGTTGAAGCTTGCATCTACTACAAAACCATAGTGCTTGCCTATGGAGCTGTGAGGGGAACGGCACCTCCTTACCTTCAGGCTCTGATCAGACCCTACACCCAAACGAGGGCACTACTTCATCCACCTCTGGCCTGCTAGCCCCCCTACCTCTACGGAAGCACAGTTCCCACTCAGCCCAGTCAAAGCTATTCGCTGCTCTGGCACCCCAATGGTGGAACAAGCTCCCCCACGACGCCAGGACAGCGGAGTCACTGACCACCTTCCGGAGACACTTGAAACCATACCTCTTTAAGGAAAACCTGGAATAGTATAATAGTAATCCTTCTACCCCCCCCTTTACTATCACTGTCTTTTGTCTAAACTAACACCTGACTTATTTCACCTGCTAGCACTGACTTGTTTAAAGAAATGTACTTATTGTGACCGAGATGTAGTTGTCCCTGATTGCACTGACTTTGCTCACAGCTGCTTGTTTGAAGAAGTGTACTTACTGTGATCAAGATGTGGTTGTCCCACTGGCTATCCTAAGATGAATGCACCAATTTGTAAGTCGCTCTGGATAAGAGCATCTGCTAAATGACTTAAATGTAAATGGAATTGTTTGAGGAGAGTGCACAACAACAAAAAACGTATCACGGCAACTGGTTTGATACATTCACCTCTGATGGTAAATAATGTACTTACATTCAGTAATCTTGCTCTGATTTGTCATCCTAAGGGTCCCAGAGATAAAATGTAGCATAGTTATGTTTGATAAAATCCATTTTTATATTCAAATGTAGGAACTGGGTTCTACAGTTTGAACCCCTGCTGTCTCTGGCTCCACACCCACCCCGCCCGGCCATCTAGATGTGTGAAAGTTAGTGTATAAGCTAATTATCCATCATGTATGACATTCCTGGGAGTGTGTAAACTTACATTTTGTATTACCATATCATTGTTGTATGTTCTCTATAGTTATGTACTTGAAAATGTATCAATTGACCACCCGGCACATTCGGCCAGATTTGGCCGATACAAAATAGTCCAGTATTGCAACGCTTCACTGGATCAATCTGAAACTTTGCACACACACTGCTGCCATCTAGTGGCCATAATCTAAATTGCGCCTAAACTGCAATATTATATTGTGGCCTTTCTCTTGCATTTCAAGCATGATTTAAAAAAACTAAATTGTTTGTATTATATTTTACCAGATCTAATGTGTTATATTCTCCTACATTAATTTCACATTTCCACAAACTTCAAAGTGTTTCCTTTCAAATGGTATCAAGAATATGTATAACCTTGCTTCAGGTCCTGAGCTACAGGCAGTTAGATTTGGGTTTGTCATTTTAGGTGAAAATTGAAAAAAAGGGTCAGCTCCTTAACAGGTTAATGGTCTGTGAACAGGTTTCTTGGGAATGTTCCCCTGTGAGTGTAAATGGCCATGAGCAGGACTTAAAAGGGGATATTGAAATTGCTAAATTGATTTTGGGACGCAACATTTAGCATACCTCCATTTACTGACAAGAGGAAGAAATGGGTGTAGAGAAAACTATCTACAGGATGTCCAGTAGGTAAAAAGGGAAAATGAATCTAACCAATATCCTTTGAAAAGATTCCTGGGCATTTCAGGTACATGTACTTTATATTACTTCTTTCCTCTACACTTCTTGGGTTGAAACATGGTGCACAGCTCATACCATGAGCACATAGAGACACCAATGGACTATGGTACATTGCTGAAACCATCACAGCTGTATAAAATAACAGAATAGACAATGTACATGTACAGCTAAGCGCTTTAAAAAATTGCTTGTACTTTTCCAGATTGGTCACCAGGGAAATCATTGTCAAATGAATGCTATAAATAGAGGTGAGGTTGGATGAGATTATTCAGCAGTCCTCAAGAGAAAATATGAAATTAAATAAACCTCTCAGGCTCAACAAGGCAAAAAATAAATGCTCCCATTCTGCCAATTACTAACAGAAGCTGTATGGTGAACCTTATACAACCAAAAAAGTCATTAACGCTAGTCAGTCAGGACTAATTCAAAGCGTCTGCTAAATGGCATATTATTATTATTATTATTAAATCAATTCTAAATTGTTTTATATGCCCACAGGTATACACCGAGTGCACAAAACATTAGGAACACCTTCCCTCAGAACAGCCTCAATTCATCAGGGCATGGACTGTACAAGGTGTCAAAAGCGTTCCAAAAGGATGCTGGCCTTGTTGACTCCAATGCTTCCCATAGTTGTGTCAAGTTGGCTGGGTGGTGGACCATTCTTGATACACACGGGAAACTGTTGAGCGTAAAAAACCCAGCAGTGTTGCAGTTCTTGACAGAAACCGGTGCGCCTGGCACCTACTACCATACCCCGTTCAAAGGCACTCAAATATTTTGTCTTGCCCATTCACCGTCTGAATGGCACACAATCCATGTCTCAAGGCATACAAATCCTTCTTTAACCTGTCTCCTCCCCTTCATCTACACTGATTGAAGTGGATTTAACAAGTGACATCAATAAAGGATCATAGCTTTCACCTGGATTCACCTGGTCAGTCTGTCATGGAAAGAGCATGTTTTGTACTCTCAGTGTATGTAGATGCATTGTTCGCTGATAAGCAATAGTCATATCATAAATAATCAAAAAGGACAAGTAACATGCATGGATAGAATAACAATAAGTGCTTATTTATTGAATTCTAAAAATAAATTTCTTAAGAAAGGGGTATTCCACATTTTAAAAAACTATTCAACAATTTCCCATATTTTCTCACAACATTATTTTGTATCAAAGTGTTTATTTGTTTTCTCCTAACCAACTGGAAGATAACCCCTGATAGTGTTTCTTTACGAAAATTATAAAAGCACATAGGAGGCCATAGGGCCAAACTAACCAGCCATCTAAAGAGAGCATTTGTAAACAATATTTTTTCTGAGAAAGTATTACTTTAAACTGGACTGCGATGACAGATCAATGTCTATTGACAGACACTGCTCTATACAGAGTGTAACGCTTTAAAATTACAAAAGGAACAAAAATAAGAGCTTAAAAATAACATTAACTTACACATTAACTCTAAAATATAACATTACTTGGAACAAAAAATTAATTCAACCTACAGTATCTTAGTGTCTGAGTGGTCTGCAGCTAAAATAGTACTAGAAGAGGATATTTAAGACTGAGATGTAAGAAAGCTGGCCAACAAGAAAATAAACACCGATATCCCACACCTCAACCTCACCCACACATGCCCAAACACTCACACATACA